>NC_090254.1:25561204-25851503 GCF_037325665.1 Littorina saxatilis
CTGCAACCTCTACAGCGCGTTTGCTCATGGCCGGAGGACACAGAACTTACTGAGATGGTCTTGATACACCATGATCCATTTGTAACCGTTGCTTGGCATGGACTGCATGTCAACAAGATCAACTTGTCCTCGAGATGCAAATTCCTTGCTGATGATTGGACGAACAACTACACCTTTTGTCATGGGTCTCTTTATCTTTTTCTGACACTCCTCGCATAGTGACTTGAAAAGCTCGAGCGATTTTGTACTAATGTTTGCATATTTCCTTTTGTGTTTCTTTGATCATTCGATCACGCCCACCATGGCCCGTCGAGATATGACAGAGACACAGACAGAAAGCCACCCAGCCAACCAGGCTAGCAGACAGACAGGCAGATAAAAAGAGCGACAGTGAGATAGAGATAGAGATAGAGAGACAGACAAACAGAAAGGCAGACAGAGACAGAAAGACAAGGCTGGCAGATAGACAGCCAGAGCAAGAATGCTGGGTTGCCTATTAGGCAAAAAAAAAAAAAAGGTCTGTTTACGGTAACATAGGCCCCAAAAATAGGGTCGGTAGGTCGGGATTTTTTTTTTTTCCAAAAAACCATATATTTACGTTATTTTGCAAAACAAACCAAAAAGATTTTTTTTTTTTTTTTTTTTTTTCCCAAATGCCAAAAAAAAGTCTAGGGTCGCGCGAAAAAAATAGGGTCGGTCGGGTTACCGTAAACAGACTATTTTTTATTTTTTTTGCCTTAGCAAAATGAACCAAACGCGGACTGCACTGCAAAGCCAGACTTGGTAGTTTTCGTGATCACCACAAACGTCTTATGATTTTTTTTCACTTTCTTTAATGTGGCTGGCGTGGCGGGTTGGTAGTGTGTCGGACCCAAAAAATGAAGATGTTCCGTTCAAATCAACTTTTTTTTTTTTTTTTTTTTTTAATCTTCTAGCAGTAAATCTATCAAAACCACAACGTAAAATAAAGAAAACGGACTCCTTTTTTTTCTTTTTTTTAAGAATTTTGCGGCAAATTTACTGAAACGTTTTTTACTGTTCAGTAAATTTGTGAAAAAATGACATGCTTATTTCAGGAAATTCGCAAATTTCCTAGAATTTTTAGGAACTGAATTTGTGAAATCCCTGAGTGAAACAGGAAATTCACAAATTTACTGAAATGTTCAGGGATTTCGCAAATTTCCTAGTTTCGCAAGTTTACTGTAACATATATATGTTACAGTAAATTATCAAAACCAGGAAATTTGCGAAATCCCTGAAAATGTCAGTAAATTTGTGAATTTCCTGTTTCACTCGGGGATTTCACGAATTTCCTAAAAAATCTAGGAAATTTGCGAATTTCCTGTTTTCAAAGGGCAGGAAATTCGCAAATTTACTGAAACACATTTGAAGAGAAACAAGTGCTTTGTTGGTTGCTTGTGAACCATTTAATGATTCGGATTTCCTTATATCAAGTTATACACTCATATTTTTTCTGTCTCTCTCTCTCTCTCTCTCTCTCTCTCTCTCTCTCTCTCTCTCTCTCTCTCTCTCTCTCTCTCTCTCTCTCTCTCTCTCTCTCTCTCTCTCTCTCTCTCTCTCTTATACTGTCATGTTTCCTAAAAATGTTTAACATAAAATCTGAACGAGTAAAACTAAAAGGTACATTATGACACTCATCTCTCTCTCTTAAACAGTAATTATTTCATCAATTGTTAACATAAAATCTGAACGAGTACATTAAAAGGTACACTGTGACACTCACATCTCTCTCCTATACTGTCATTTGCGGCCAGCCGTGGTAGAACAGTCCATTATGATACAAGATAAAAACAAAACAAGCCGGGCATGTACAGCACAGACATATGGCACGTACTATAAGCATTCGCTTGAGTTCATGGCCCTATTATTTCTCGTTTTATTATTGTCTCATGTTTAATTGAATAAAACCGTGTTTAAACCAAAACATAATTATGGCAATGAAAAGACGCTTACAAATTTCTTCATGGTGCGTCTTATTTATTGGTGCAGGATTGGCTGCTGTGACATCTTGAGTTGCACAGTACTTTGGCTTTGTAGCACTTGCATTGATTTGTTTTATATTTTGTCGACCCTGCACAGCTGCATTTCACAAAGCCTTGCCCGCCTGATGCTGACTGTTCTATCACGGCTGACCGCAACGACACAGCCTTGTCAAGAGAGACATCTCCTTCGGTTAGCAATCTCTGCGGACATTATCAAACTGGTTTCGAGAATATCCGCCATGTAAGATACCAGCCTTAACCGCCATCGTGTAGATGTCTGTTTCCACGTCCCTGTGTAAAATCACACCAAGTATATTTCTTGGATCTCCTCTGCCACGATCCACTAGAGGCACGGGCACAGCGACATTATCACCAACTTCTCCGGCTTTCAGGTCCACCCGACTTCTCTTCACCATTCGCTGTGCTTGAGACATTTGACCAGAAAAAGCATCTGCTCGACACCGTTTGATCTGATCACTGCGAGCATCCAACATTTGTCCTGGAACATCTGCGATGACCGGTGTGTCCATGCAACTAGTAAGTGATTGCGAACCGAAAGCTGGATCGCTTGATTCAGAAGGAGTCGTGTTTGATCCAGAAGGAGCTGGTGGGTTTGATTCCGAAGGAGCTGGATGGTTTGATTCTGAAGGAGCCTGAGAGTTTGATTCCGAAGGAGCTGGAGGGTTTGATTCTGAAGGAGCCTGAGAGTTTGATTCCGAAGGAGCTGGAGGGTTTGATTCTGAAGGAGCCTGAGAGTTTGATTCCGAAGGAGCTGGAGGGTTTGATTCTGAAGGAGCATGAGAGTTTGATTCCGAAGGAGCTGGAGGGTTTGACTCTGAAGGAGCCTGAGAGTTTGATTCTGAAGGAGCTGGAGGGTTTGATTCTGAATGAGCCTGAGAGTTTGATTCCGAAGGAGCTGGAGGGTTTGATTCTGAATGAGCCTGAGTGTTTGATTCCGAAGGAGCTGGAGGGTTTGATTCTGAAGGAGTCTGAGGGTTTGATTCTGTAGGAGATGGATCGCTGGATTCAGAGGATGGCTGATGCAAAACCAGTGCCAGGAGATCTTCTTCAGTTTCCAAATTCTTCAGGACTTCAAAGGGTAGAGATGATGTTGTGAGCCCAACACTAGCCTCGCTGCCGAATAGTGCTGAGTAGGGGGATCGCTTTATTCCCGAATGATGGGAAGAGTTTTTATAAAAGTGCACAAACTTTATCCCTGTTGCCCAGTCTTGAGTATGGTTGTCCGCCAGCCAGGCCACCAGCATGTCTTCGATGTCACCATTTGCTCTTTCAACCGATCCCTGGCTTTGTGGATGTCGCGGCTTCCCGTGAACTAATACCAATGTTGGCCAAAAATCTTTCAGTTCTGAAATGATGTTGGCTGGGAACTTAGTGCTGTTATCGCTTTGGAGAATTTCAGGAGCACCGATCACGAGAAAGATGTCAAGCAGCTGGGCTGCAACCTCTACAGCGCGTTTGCTCCTAATAGGCCGGAGGACGCAGAACTTGGTGAGATGGTCTTGATACACCATGATTCATTTGTAACCGTTGCTTGGCATGGACTGCATGTCAACAAGATCAACTTGTCCTCGTGATGCAAATTCCTTGCTGATGATTGGACGCACAACTACACCTTTTGTCAAGGGTATCTTTCTCTTATTCTGACATTCCTCGCATAGTGACTTGAAAAGCTCGAGCGATTTGGTGCTAATGTTTGCATATTTCCTTTGTGTTTCTTTGATCATTCGATCACGCCCACCATGGCCCGTCGAGATATGAGCGCGCTTGATGACGTCGAAAGTTTCCTCGATGATGACATAGTAGACAGGGGTTTGTTCAGCACAACTCCTCTTCTTAATGAGCTTTTCAACAGGACCACACTGGAGAACGTCATACCTGAATACACAAATACAAAATGTGTGGTGGGGCACTCGATCCATGCATTGGCAAAAGATGTATTGCGTATGAAAGCCTGTTTTGTTTTTTCAGAGTGACAGTGACAGACAGACACAGACAGACAGACACAGACAGAAAGCCACCCAGCCAGCCAAGCTAGCAGACAGGCAGGCAGATAAAAAGAGCGACAGTGGAGGGCCCCAAAGGGGGGGTATCATCACGATCACGGGAAGGGAAATTTTAGCTTTCACGATCACAGTTACCTTGATTTTTGTTTTCACGATCACAAACACCTTGACGAATAGAGGATCATAGAGTGATACAGCTGTGAAAAATGTACGTTGAAAATAAAATGCTTTGAAATAATGCCCATCACGATCACGAAGACAAATGACGATCACGATCACGAGACTTGATTTTTTTGTCATCACGGATCACGGGCAAAGTCCCATCACGATCACAGAAATTGAAATTTCGGCAATCACGGTCACAGAAAGGTCAAAAAACGCCAATCACGATCACGATTTTAAACCCTTTGGGGCCCTCACAGTGATATAGAGATAGAGAGATAGACAGAAAGGCAGACAGAGACAGACAGACACAGACAGAAAGACACCCAGCCAGCCAGGCTAGCAGACTGGCAGGCAGATAAAAAGAGCGACAGTGAGATAGAGATTGAGAGACAGACACACAGAAAGGCAGACAGAGACAGAAAGACAGCCAGAGCAACAACAACAAAAAAGAGAGAGAGAGAGAGAGAGAGAGAGAGAGAGAGAGAGAGAGAGAGAGAGAGACAGAGAGACAGAGAGACAGAGAGACAGAGAAAGATAAACTCACTTCGCCAGGTTATAATATTCCTGTTGACTTTTGGTTGCGTTGTTCACGGCTGCAGTCTTGACATCTTCCACAATCTTGTTATATTCCGACTTTGGGATTAAACAATATGTTTTATTTTCCTCACGTTGTTTGAAAAGTTCTGTGGTGAACTTCAGTTCAACATCTGCATTGCCTGCCATCCTGTTGGGCTGCCTATCAGCAAAATGAACCAAACGCGGACTGAACTGCAAAGGCTTATGGTCTGTCAGACTTGGTAGTTCAGGTGTGAGCTGTTTTTACATGAGTTTTCGTAATCCCAACACCACAAACTTCTTATAACTTATTTTCACTTTCCTTTCGTGTGGCTGGCGTGGCGGGTTGGTAGTGTGTCGGACCCAAAAATTGAAGATGTTCGGTTGAAATCATGCTCAAATCAACTTTTTGTTTTCTTCTAACAGTAAATCTATCAAAATCACAATGTAAAATAAAGAAAACGGACTCTTTATTTTTTTAAGAATTTTACAAATTTACTGAAACGTTTTTCATTGTTCAGTAAATTTGTGAAAAAATGGCATGCTCATTTCAGGAAATTCGCAAATTTCCTAGAATTTTTAGGAAATTCATGAAATCCCCGAGTGAAACAGGAAATTCACAAATTTATTGAAATTTTCAGGGATTTCGCAAATTTCCTAGTTTCGAGAATTTACTGTAACATATACAACTCACTGACCCACTGAGGCACTCAGTGTCACACAACATGAACACAAACACACACACACACACACACACACACACACACACATCCCCCGGTTCCGCCGCCTTTTCAGCGCAACAGCCTGAAACACGTGCTGAAACAGAACGAATGTTGAATGCCGACAGTCGGTAAAGTCTCGTGCAATCCTCTGCACTATCGTGGCTACATACCATGTCGCTAGAAAAGTTAAGAGTGGTTTCCCTTGTGTTGGCAAGCAAGCTCGTACAGCACAAGTTTGTTCGGAACTACGATACTGCACTTGCAAGATATCCTTTGATATCTGCGATTTATCATGGTAAGTATACTGCGCAAAATAGAGGCGCAAAAGCGCCGCCTTTTGTTACCTTTAAAAGGCGTAAGCTTGTGGCAGGGGCCATTTAACAAAGTGTGTGAGATAGTCAGTTTTTGCAGAAGATTTTTTCAGTGAAATAGCTGCATGATAATCGAAATCAAATTTTAGAAGACCGTCATTGTCATAGATTTTGTTGTTGCTGTTGTTTTTGAATAATTCTATGCCACTACAGAACAAAACATAAACGTATTGGGATTAATGGAAAGATCATGTACAGAGGGAATTAAGGGTGGTGAAGTTTTCTTGTCTTTCTTGTTACTCAGTTCTGAGTTCTGCATGGTTACTTCAATGTTGTTGCCTTGATTTGCCTCGAGTCGTTGTTTGTTTTGGTGGCATTCTCCACAGTCATCGTCTTTTCTGTCCCCCCCCCCCCCCCCTCTCTCTCTCTCTCTCTCTCTCTCTCTCTCTCTCTCTCTCTCTCTCTGATTTGATCTCTCTCTCTCTCTATTTCTCTCTCTCACTCTCTCTCTCTCTCTCTCTCTCTCTCAAAGTTTTTTCTCAAAGAGGAAGGGTTCCCTTTATCTCATGGAAACACCTGAACAGATTTGTTGTGGTGCACATGATTGCTTACACCACAAGGCATGTACAATTACAGTTGTGTGCTTTATTGCTGCTTTGTGTTTAGTTTAAGCCAGCACCACAAGGTAACGCCAAGGGAGGGGGCAACAGCAGCGAATCAGAATCAGACTGGGACACAACGGTAGATTTTCCGACGCCACGCCACACCCCCAGGGGAGGTGCCACAGTACCAGACAGTGGCGCTGAAGACTCACAAGCTCAGCCGACTCCAAGAACTCGCGGCTCGCTTACAGGTATGAATTTCCTCTGATAAAGAAGTGTTCTTCCTGCTGCTGTTAAAAACTGACGTTGATATTGAATAGATACAAAGAACAGAACAGCAGATCAGTGAATGAGTGATGCTATGCTATGCTAAATTTATTTTTCTTTCCCAAGAACTAGATTCTATTTGGGACATAACGTGGATATGTTACGACAGATCGGTGACTGCTTTGAGAAAGCCTGAATAAACCTACACATGCAGGCATGCATGTACACACATACCGAGCGTGCACACATGAACACACATACAAACACAAAGAATTTTACAGTTGCTGCTGCTGCAGTATATTCCCCTGTATGTGTTTGTATGTGTGTGAGTTAGTGAGTACATGTGTGTGTGCGAGCTGTTAAATAATACAAAATCTGCTTCGTAACTGAATTGATAGATGAAGGCGACGGGCGCTGTGGCGGGGTGGTAAGACGTCGGCCTCTTAATCGGAAGGTCGAGGGTTCGAATCCCGGCCGCAGCCGCCTGGTGGGTTAAGTGTGGAGATTTTTCCGATCTCCCAGGTCAACTTATGTGCAGACCTGCTAGTGGCTTATCCCCCTTCGTGTGTACACACAAGCACAAGACCAAGTGCGCACGGAAAAGATCCTGTAATCCATGTCAGAGTTCGGTGGGTTATAGAAACACGAAAATACCCAGCATGCTTCCTCCGAAAGCGGCGTATGGCTGCCTTAATGGCGGAGTAAAAACGGTCATACACGTAAAATTCCACTCCTGCAAAAACACGAGTGTACGTGGGAGTTTCAGCCCACGAACGCAGAAGAAGAAGAAGATAGATGAAGTACATTGTAATTACTAAATGCCCCATATTTGCCTGATAACTCTTTGTTGTTGTTGTTTTCTCACCAGTGGTATTCATGATCAGAGAACATATGCACCTGTAGAGACTACCGTACTTTCCGGGTCATAAGGCGCGACTTTTTTCCTCGAGTTGGGAACCACCTCTCATGGCAAAAACTGGGTCATTGACCCCTGGGAAGAAGGTCGTGTCTATAAACAAGGCCACCCAGCTATCACAATGCCTTTGATCTGGCCGCACACACAGACCACACATATTTTCACTCAGTTAAAGTCGGTCACTGACCCCGGTGCAGGAAGTGTTTCCTCTCTCAGATATGACAGGGGAACCACCTCTCATGGCAAAAACTGGGTCATTTTGGTGCGCCCTATCGGCCCCCTGCGTCCAATGGGTGACTGGATTACAATTTTTTTTAAAAAGAAGGGGGTGCGTCTTGTATAACGAAGCGCCTTGTCACCCGGAGGTAGTCAAAAAACATCTTTCATTGCAGGTGTCTCCTCACAACAAAAATACTCTAGTCAAGGGACCTAAAAATAACAGGTGTCCTTTATTTGAAGGTGTCCTCTTGTCAGACTGACATCACATTACAGGTATTATTGTAGTTGGTAATTGACAGGTAAAGGGGACAAGACAAGTGAGGACACCCCACGTAGCGCCCGGCGTGAAGACACCGGTCTGCTCAGTGCCAGAAGAGACAACAAAACACCGGCTTCAGCGTCTGGCGTGCAGTTGTCTCCATTGTAAGTGGCATAACTTTCAACAGCTTTTCTTTCATGTAGCGTATTTTATGACCTTCAAAGCGCATCTGTTTTACTCTGCTCGGACTCCTGAAGTTGAGCCGTGGAACAGGTTTTTTTTTAAAGTTTTGTCTTTGACAATATTCGCACATTTACTTGCAAAGTCAACATCAGCCATGCCCAAAATGCAGCGTTTTGCATTCGATGGGGAGTTTGAATTAAAGGCGATTGCGCTCGCAGAAGAAAAAAAGAAAAAGCAATATAGATGATGAAGATGAAGTGCATTGTTCGGATGGAATAACCTATCGGTCCGAACCGAAGCAACAATCTGCCAAAGGATGTGTATAAAAACTTTGCATCGTCAGAAGTTACACATCCAAAATTGTGTCCAAGAATCTGATTGCACTTGACAGCATTATGAACATGGACAAAGTTCTGGTACCTTTTAACATGCCTCTGACAAATCTGTCAGCATGAAAGGAGGGTCTTTAGGATCTCTGAAAACAACTGGCATTGATGAAACATGATTTACAGGTGCCCATAGTAAACCATAATAGGGAAGAAGCTTCGGGATTCAGAGAAGGCAGAGATAGCTACAGCAGACGACACTACTGAAGCAGATGACACTAATGACTCAGAAGATGACGCCACACTCGGCAAATATATAGTCGCTTCCAGACTTAGTAGCAGAATTAGCTCTCATGCAACTGTTTGTTTCAGGAGTTGTATTTCTCGGGTTTTTCAAATAATGAAGTCTAAGATATGCAAACATTTCCCTGAGATACTGTTATATGTAGCAGCTGCTGTTGTTTTGCAATTTTCTTGATTTTTTCACCCACTGAATGAATCAGTATCTGAATGTGTGCGATTGAAATGTTACTTTGCGATAGTTTGCACACCCTAAACGTTTTTCAATCAAAGAAATGTGTGCGATTGAAATGTTACTTTGCGATAGTTTGCACACCCTAAACGTTTTTCAATCAAAGAAATGTGTGCGATTGAAATGTTACTTTGCGATAGTTTGCACACCCTAAACGTTTTTCAATCAAAGAAATGTGTGCGATTGAAATGTTACTTTGCGATAGTTTGCACACCCTAAACGTTTTTCAATCAAAGAAATGTGTGCGATTGAAATGTTACTTTGCGATAGTTTGCACACCCTAAAAGTTTTTCAATCAAAGAAATGTGTGCGATTGAAATGTTACTTTGCGATAGTTTGCACACCCTAAACGTTTTTCAATCAAAGAAATGTGTGCGATTGAAATGTTACTTTGCGATAGTTTGCACACCCTAAACGTTTTTCAATCAAAGAAATGTGTGCGATTGAAATGTTACTTTGCGATAGTTTGCACACCCTAAACGTTTTTCAATCAAAGAAATGTGTGCGATTGAAATGTTACTTTGCGATAGTTTGCACACCCTAAAAGTTTTTCAATCAAAGAAATGTGTGCGATTGAAATGTTACTTTGCGATAGTTTGCACACCCTAAACGTTTTTCAATCAAAGAAATGTGTGCGATTGAAATGTTACTTTGCGATAGTTTGCACACCCTAAACGTTTTTCAATCAAAGAAATGTGTGCGATTGAAATGTTACTTTGCGATAGTTTGCACACCCTAAACGTTTTTCAATCAAAGAAATGTGTGCGATTGAAATGTTACTTTGCGATAGTTTGCACACCCTAAACGTTTTACAATCAAAGAAATGTGTGCGATTGAAATGTTACTTTGCGATAGTTTGCACACCCTAAACGTTTTTCAATCAAAGAAATGTGTGCTGCTTATCTTCTATCTGCATGATTTGCGTGAATAAAATACTTTCTTCTCTAAAAACAGGGGGTTGCGTCTAATGGGCTGTATCACCTTGTACGGGTCGTTAGAAAAAGTACCTTTGAACTTCTGAACAGGATGTCGAAAAACTAGCAGAACACAGAGTTTGAATTTGTTTGTAGTTGTGAAATAATAATACATCAATTGCGGAGTGTATCACTGTGCTTACACTGGTTGTCTTCCAAGGTACTGTGCACTTCCAAACATGTTTTACTGATGAATAATTATGTTTAAAACACTTTCACCGAATCCAGTTTTGTGACTTTTCAAAGGAAACATGGGTGTTGAGAGGGGGCAAGACATTAATCAGCATAAGTTGTAGGTACAATGAATGAAATATTTTTTTATTAATTTATCTATCTATTGATTTGTATATTCATGTATCTACAGTGATTCAGGATCAAGAAATCCAAGTCCTGTTCCACCGTTCACTGCTGGGTTTCGTGACGCAATAAGAAGTATGTATTTTATAAGGCCAAGAACAAAAACTCCCTGACTGACCTTTTTTTTCCCTCCCAACCCCAGAAAAAAAGTTTTTGACCTTCAAAATCAAAATTAATAACAAATCATAAAACTTGATTTTGCAGACTTTACAAAAGAAGTTACCGTATTTGACGGATTACAAGACGCACCGTTTTATAAGCCGCACCCCCGACTTTTTTTAAAAAAAATAGGAACGAGCCACGTATAAATAGGCCGCGTCACTATATTAGCCGCCGTCGAAACAAATATAATCAGATCGTATCAATCAAAACAACCAGGCAAACAAAAGTACGGTATTTGGCGAAATTGGCTCCGAGAATAAACAAGTGAAACAAAAAAGAAAAGTGAAAAAGTTTGAAGAAAAATATCACACACACAATTTGTAACCAACACACACATGTAGTCCCGCCCGGAATAAGCTCTTTTGGGATGATTTACGACTTTTGCACACATTTCGAGCAGACGAAATCACATGGCAGCTCTCGCTCCTCCAACTATCGCGAGACACAAAAAAACGAAATCTCGCGCGCGCGAGATCCTGATACATCCGGTGTTTCTCTGTACGCTATCTTGTCACGACGACTTGTTGACAAACGAAGATTCGCGAAAGAAAGACAAAAGCGCCGAGTCTTGAGTAGAGAGCTAATAAAGTACCGGTAATCGCTAATCGAGCGAAATGAAAATCCGCGGCGACTTCCATTAGGTGAATGCTATTCAAGTTTAGGTAACATTTTAGCCGCATCTTTTTATAAGCCGCAATGCGATTTTTTTTTTTTTTAAGTCGCGGCTTGTAGTCCGTCAAATACGGTACTCATCTCCAACACAGCTTGTGCAATTTCCGGCCAATAAGGAACCACATGAACCTGTGTACATAAAAAATTACTTCACTAACAAACAAGAATTTAGAAAAGTAACAGACCTACCGACACTCATTTTGTTTTACCTTTTCAGGTGGATGTGAAAGACATTTATTTTTAAAAATGGAAAAAAATGTGCAGGGATATCATCTGGAGAAATGCACATGTAAAATTTCATAAACATCTATTCAGTAGTTTTCCTGGAACCACACACACACACACACACACACACACACACACACACACACACACACACACACACACACACACACACACACACACACACACACACACACATGCACACACACACACACACATGCACACACACACACACACACACACACACACACATATGTGAACGGCTCAGATCATGGGTAATGACGTCATCAAAGACATCTATCGAAAAATGAAAACTCTCATGTGAAGTTTCATGAAGATCGGTTCAGTTGTTTTCTCGGAATCGCTCTACACATGCACTCACACACACATACACCACAACCTTCATCTCGATTTCCAGTCTATGTTAAAACATTTAGTCAAAACTTGACTTAATGTTATAAAGCAAATGTTTGCCAGGCTAAGAAGGAGGGCCTCTCATATCTACAAATGAAAAGACGGCTATCAACAATTATGCACATTTTTAAAGAAACTGGCAAGCAGTAAGTAGTGCGTAGAGTTAGGCCTCAATGATTTTGAAAAGGAGGTTCTCAGTTAAAGCCATGTTGTTGGGGTTTTTTTTCGGTTTTTTTTTCCGCATGTGCCTTTCATCAAAATCATTGAAGTGGCGAGGATGTAGCTCAGTCGGTAGCGCGCTGGATTTGTATCCAGTTGGCCGCTGTCAGCGTGAGTTCGTCCCCACGTTCGGCGAGAGATTTATTTCTCAGAGTCAACTTTGTGTGCAGACTCTCCTCGGTGTCCGAACACCCCCGTGTGTACACGCAAGCACAAGACCAAGTGCGCACGAAAAAGATCCTGTGATCCATGTCAGAGTTCGGTGGGTTATAGAAACACGTAAATACCCAGCATGAAAACGAAATACGAAAACAGCGTATGGCTGCCTAAATGGCGGGGTAAAAAACGGTCATACACGTAAAATTCCACTCGTGCAAAAAACACGAGTGTACGTGGGAGTTTCAGCCCACGAACGCAGCAGAAGAAGAAGAAGAAGAAGAAGAAGAAGAAAATCATTGAAATCTTGCAAGTGAAAGTTACAGTGAAACCCCCATTTTAAGACATCCTCCTTATTAAGACCTTGTTTTCTCAAACTCACTGTTCATAACCTCTGTGAATTGACCCCCATTTTAAGACCCCCTCCGTTTTTCTTCTGCGTTCGTGGGCTGAAACTCCCATGTACACTCGTGTTTTTTGCACGAGTGGAATTTTACGTGTATGACCGTTTTTACCCCGCCATTAAGGCAGCCATTCGCCGCTTTCGGAGGAAGCATGCTGGATATTTTCGTGTTTCTATAACCCACCGAACTCGGACATGGATTACAGGATCTTTTCCGTGCGCACTTGGTCTTGTGCTTGCGTGTACACACGAAGGGGGATAAGCCACTAGCAGGTCTGCACATAAGTTGACCTGGGAGATCGGAAAAATCTCCACACTTAACCCACCAGGCGGCCGCGACCGGGATTCGAACCCTCGACCTTCCGATTAAGAGGCCGACGTCTTACCACCCCGCCACAGCGCCCGTCACCCCCTCCGTTTTAAGACCTGAATTTCTCAGATTTGTGGAGGTCTGAAAAGGGGGTTCCACTGTACTTTAGGCACTGTTAAAAATGTGGTCGCCATGCACTGATTCTTTCATGACTCATAGCTTCTGAATGTTTCACCAGCTAACACATCAGTGTGTCGATCCTTATATAGCCAGATGCTTTCCTTCACACATCCGACAAGTTGCATTACTGCTTACGTGTTCATTAGGATAAGAAGTACTTTGCGGATGCACCATGCATGATGCGCAAACAGTATTTTAATTATATGAGTCGGCACCCACTATCATATCAAGGCGGCTGTTACAGATAATTGATTTGGAGATCGAGGGGCGGCGCGACCAAGATTCTTTTACAATGACTTTCTTTGATCGCCAGAACGTAAATGCACACAGCCACAAGGCTAAAAGAGACGGTAACAATGCCTAACTCATTAACATGTACGAAGTAACATCACATAAAAACTTAAAATAGGATATATAAAAAAAAATCTTCTTTAAAATCTAATCAATAAGGTAGGCAGGCAATAAACGCTTCTTTATGTGAAATACAGTTGGTATCCAACATGCTCTCTCTCTCTAAGTTGTTTTCAGCAGCCAAGACCTATCCTGACTCTGAACAATAACGTATGAAGGGATAAAGACAATTTGTGACAGTATTGTTGTTGGCACTTCAGATGGAGATCACAGCGGAAGAACTTCCCCTGCGCCTCCATCAGGCAGAGACCGCAAGGGCAACAAGTATGAACCGCCTTCACAATCCAGAGTTCCTGTTGCTGTTGATGGTAAGACAATACATGTAGCTATAGTCACTCAGACTTTTGTCACAGATGTATAGGATCTTCTTCGTTTTGTCGTTCGCTGTTAAATCGTCAGTCCGGACTGCAGGGCGAAATTAACATGCTGTCCTCTCCAAGTCCTCTCTGGGGCCGTATAGCTTCTTTTGTAGCGCTGTCTCCTCTGGCCAGATGGTGTCCCTCAGAGCACTGTATAGGATGAAGAGTGAAACTGATTCTTTTCCATCAACTGTCTGCTCACCCACCCAACACCCAACACCCTTCCATACACATTGTGACTGTCCCACCCCTACCCCCAACTCTTTTTGTGTTGTAGTTATGTGTGTTGTGTGTTTGCTTGGAGCTTCCTTTACTTATTTTCCTTTTTCTTTTGTTCATCCTTTTGTTATTTATGTTTGTGTGTGCCTGCTTTTTTTTTCTAAACTATTTCTTGCTGTCTCGGCATAGAAATTTGAAGTATATATTGTGAAATGATCATCATTATACAGTGGAACCCCCCTTTTAAGACCTCCAAAACTCTAAGAAAATCAGGTCTTAAAAATGAGGGGGTCTTAATGAAGGGGGTAAATTTACAGAGGTTCTGAACAGAAAACCTGAGAAAACAGGGTCTTAAAAGGGAGGGAGTCTTAAATTTGGGGGCGGGGATATAGCTCAGTTGGTAGCGCGCTGGATTTGTATTCAGTTGGCCGCTGTCAGCGTGAGTTCGATCCCAGGTTCGGCGGAAATTTATTTCAGAGTCAAATTTGTGTGCAGACTCTCTTCGGTGTCCGAACTCCCCCCTGTGTACACTACATTGGGTGTGCACGTTAAAGATCCCACGATTGACAAAAGGGTCTTTCCTGGCAAAAATTGCTTAGGCACAGTTAATAATTGTCTACCTATACCCGTGTGACTTGGAATAATAGGCCGTGAAAGGTAAATATGCGCCGAAATGGCTGCAATTACTGGCCGTATAAAATTTCATCTCACACGGCATCACTGCAGAGCGCCTAGAACTGTACCCACGGAATATGCGCGATATAAGCCTCATTGATTGATTGATTGATTGATTAAAAGGGGGGTTCCACTGTATAGTCACAGTGTGGATATGTTACAACCCTGCTGGTGGCTTGTTTGCATTTTAGCTGTGTTGAGACAGTAAGTAAAAGTAGGAAAGTTGTCACTCGAGGGTGGCTTTCCTTCTGGTGATGACGTAATTCATATTCTTACACATTAATTGTTGAGACATAGAGTCAATGCCATACAAGCCATCAGCATGGATTTAAACTTTATTTACCGTGAGAGAAAAACGCAGATTCCTTCAAGAAACCCCATGTAATGAAGACACTTTAAAGTTCAAGCTCTGTTAAATTCTTCACTACATTTAAACCTTCAGTGGAACAAAGGAAACTGCACTCAACTTGACAGTTAACAGCAAAAAATATAGGTGGGTGTGTTTTGACAAAGTATAGTTCCGTCCTGAATCCGTGTCTAAGTATTCTAGTCTGTCCTGTTTCTTTATGCAGTTCTTCTTTTCCTTCTGGTCTTAATTCCTATTAGTTTTGTGAAGTCATAATGCTAAAGAAGGCTTATTTAGTCAAGATATATCTACCCAGGGTGGTTTTTTATATTTAGTCAAGTTTTGACTAAATATTTTAACATCGAGGGGGAATCGAAACGAGGGTCGTGGTGTATGTGCGTATGTGTGTGTGTGCGTGCGTGTGTGTGTGTGTGTAGAGCGATTCAGACTAAACTACAGGACCGATCTTTATGAAATTTGACATGAGAGTTCCTGGGTATGAAATCTCGGAACGTTTTTTTCATTTTTTTGATAAATGTCTTTGATGACGTCATATCCGGCTTTTCGTGAAAGTTGAGGCGGCACTGTCACGCCCTCATTTTTCAACCAAATTGGTTGAAATTTTGGTCAAGTACTCTTCGACGAAGCCCGGGGTTCGGTATTGCATTTCAGCTTGGTGGCTTAAAAATTAATTAATGACTTTGGTCATTAAAAATCTGAAAATTGTAAAAAAAAATAAAAAATTATAAAACGATCCAAATTTACGTTTATCTTATTCTCCATCATTTGCTGATTCCAAAAACATATAAATATGTTATATTCGGATTAAAAACAAGCTCTGAAAATTAAATATATAAAAATTATTATCAAATTTTTTTTTTCGAAATCAATTTAAAAACACTTTCATCTTATTCCTTGTCGGTTCCTGATTCCAAAAATATATAGATATGATATGTTTGGATTAAAAACACGCTCAGAAAGTTAAAACGAAGAGAGGTACAGAAAAGCGTGCTATGCAGCATAGCGTAACCACTACCCCGCTCTTCTTGTCAATTTCACTGCCTATGCCGTGAGCGGTGGACCACGAGTATACGGTCTTGCTGCGTTGCATTGCGTTCAGTTTCATTCTGTGAGTTCGACAGCTACTTGACTAAATATTGTATTTTCGCCTTACGCGACTTGTTTTTCCATTATCAGGGCGAGTTTTATTTATGTTCTTGCTAAAAATACAAACTAAGTATTATCTAAAAGATTTTTGGGTAGTACGTGTACCTGCAATGTGATGCCCCTCTAATGAGAAGACACCTCCCATGAAACAGGACACGTTCTTGTTTATCACCTAAACCAAAATGCACCAATCATGGCAAGCCACCTGCAATGTTGGGACGTGTCTAGTTGGTCTCAAAGGTGGCATTTGATTACAGGTACCGCTGTAGTGTGTAATTATCATGCTGATGCAGAATTGTTAATATATCCATCCTTAGTGTTAATTGACAAGCCTTTTTTTGTACATGTCTTTGCTACGTATGCAAACTTAGAGCCTACTTAGTGTTGTTGTTGTTGTTGTTGTTGTTGTTGTTGTTGTTGTTGTTGTTGTTGTTGTTGTTGTTGTTTTTAAATCATGTTTCCTTTGGTGTAGATAATGCAAAATGTAAAAAAAAAATATTTGTCATCATTTTCACGAGTTTTCATTCATAACCAGACGAGGAATAAATCTCATTTTCCCCATGCAATAAATCGCGGTGGTGAATGGGTTTGAGCTTTCAGGTGAAACATATGAGGCAAGGTCACATCATAATGTTTGGTTTTGAATGTAAACAGAGGGTCCTGTACCAGACTGGGACGATTCCGACGCAGAGCAGCAGACGTTGAGAGAACTTCGCACCACCCTTCAGAAAGAGAAGACACGTGAAAATGAAAGCAAAGCTGCCCAGAAAGCTTTACCAGGTAAGTTAATGTCAAGGCTGGTTGGTGGGTGTTTTCCCGTATGTGAGTGAAGAAAGACATGATGTACAGTGGAGAGAAAAAAAAACTTAGGGTTTCATTCTTTTCATTTATTTTTCAGCTTGAAGCGGACTGTATGCAACTGAGGCAAAAAAACAAAAAAAACAAAAAAAAAATGATGTACAGTGGAACCCCACTTGTGAGACCCCCAATTTCAGACTCCCTCTTCTTCTTCTTCTTCTGCGTTCGTGGGCTGAAACTCCCACGTACACTCGTGTTTTTTGCACGAGTGGAATTTTACGTGTATGGCCGTTTTTTACCCCGCCATTTCGGCAGCCATACGCCGTTTTCGGAGGAAGCATGCTGGGTATTTTTGTGTTTCTATAACCCACCGAACTCTGACATGGATTACAGGATCTTTTTCGTGCGCACTTGGTCTTGTGCTTGCGTGTACACACAGGGGTGTTCAGACACTGAGGAGAGTCTGCACACAAAGTTGACTCTGAGAAATAAATCTCTCGCCGAACGTGGGGACGAACTCACGCTGACAGCGGCCAACTGGATACAAATCCAGCGCGCTACCGACTGAGCTACATCCCCGCCCTAAGACTCCCTCAATTTTAAGACCTTGCTTTTCCAGATATTCTGTTCATAAGCTGTGTAAATGTACCTCCATGTTAAGACTTCCTCCTTTTTAAGACCTGATTTTCTCAGTTATGTGAAGGTATTAAAAGGGGGGGGGGTCCTCTGTAGTTCTGTTTGAGAAGATTTTCGGTGGTACAGAAGAACTGCCATTTGAAAACTTCCATAAATCTGACAAAATCAGGTGCTAGGAATGAGGGAAACTAAAAGGCATGGTCCTTCTGCATAAACAACTTGGCTCATCATCTAAGATCTTGACAGGTTTTTGCATCCGATAAGACCATCCCTTCTTTTGGACACATGCCAAAAACAAAAGCCTGGATGCTTCCTGTTCAGAGTGGGCTTTTTTTTTTACATTTAGTCAAGTTTTGACTAAATGTTTTAACGTAGAGGGGGAATCGAGACGAGGGTCGTGGTGTATGTGTGTGTGTGTGTGTCTGTCTGTCTGTCTGTCTGTCTGTGCGTGTGTGTGTGTGTAGAGCGATTCAGACTAAACTACTGGACCGATCTTTATGAAATTTTACATGAGAGTTCCTGGGAATGATATCCCCGGACTTTTTTTTTCATTTTTTCGATAAATGTCTTTGATGACGTCATATCCGGCTTTTTGTAAAAGTTGAGGCGGCACTGTCACACCCTCATTTTTCAATCAAATTGATTGAAATTTTGGCCAAGCAATCTTCGACGAAGGCGGGACTTCGGTATTGTACTTCAGCTTGGTGGCTTAAATATTAGGCCCAAAAAAAAAAAATTGTCTGTTTAGGGTAACATGACCAAAAAAAGTAGGGTCGGTAGGTAGGTAGGGAGGGTTTTTTTTGTGTTTTTTTTTGTGTGTGTGTGTGTAAATGCTATGTTGGCTGAACATTCACTTCTTATATTTGATGAATACATGTTTCAAAACTAACGTATATTAAATGAAACGCCAAATGTCTCTTTTTAGCATTTTTACCTCTTTTTTTTTCTTTTTTTTTTTGAAATCAAAAAAAAGTTTTTGGGTCGGCGCCAAATCGATAGGGTCGGTCGGGTTACCCTAAACAGACATTTTTTTTTTTTTTGCCTTAATTAATGATTTTGGTCATTAAAAATCTGAAAATTGTAAAAAAAATAATTTGTTTTTAAAACGATCCAAATTTACGTTCATCTTATTCTTCATCATTTTCTGATTCCAAAAACATATAAATATGTTATATTCGGATTAAAAATAAGCTCTGAAAATTAAAAATATAAAAATTATTATTAAAATAAAATTTCCGAAATCGATTTAAAAACAATTTCATCTTATTCCTAGTGGGTTCCTGATTCCAAAAACATATAGATGTGATATGTTTGGATTAAAAACACGCTCAGAAAGTTAAAAAGAATAGAGATAAAGAAAAGCGTGCTTATATAATCCTTCTCAGCGCAACTACTACCCCGCTCTTCTTGTCAATTTCACTGCCTGTGCATCGAGCGGTGGACTGACGATGCTACGAGTATACGCTCTTGCTGTAAAAATGCAGTGAGTTCAGTTTCATTCTGTTAGTTCGACAGCTTGACTAAATGTTGTAATTTCGCCTTACGCGACTTGTTTACATTTAGTCAAGTTTTGATTAAATGTTTTAACATAGAGGGGGAATCGAGACGAGGGTCGTGGTGTGTGTGGGTATGTGTGTGTATGTGTGTGTGTGTGTGTGTGTGTGTGTGTGTGTGTGTGTGTGTGTGTGTGTGTGTGTGTGTGTGTGTGTGTGTGTGTGTGTGTGTGTCGGTTCCTGATTCCAAAAACATATAGATATGATATGTTTGTATTAAAAACACGCTCAGAAAGTTAAAACGAAGAGAGGTACAGAAAAGCGTGCTATTCTTCTCAGCGCAACTACTACCCCGCTCTTCTTGTCAATTTCACTGCCTTTGCCACGAGCGGTGGACTGACGATGCTACGAGTATACGGTCTTGCTGAAAAATTGCAGTGCGTTCAGTTTCATTCTGTGAGTTCGACAGCTTGACTAAATGTTGTATTTTCGCCTTACGCGACTTGTTAAGAAATATTTTTGTTAAAGCCACCTGTGTCGAACTGTAAAATTAGTTCATTACAAAAAATCCCATTCTGCACAGGATGTAGATTTTTGGTATGTGTCCAATTGGAGGGATGTTCTTGTTCCAAATACAAATCGTGGCCACGAAGGTCTGAGACGTTGAACTAAACTGTTTTCATGGGAAGGACTGTGCCTTTAAATCCGATGTAAATTCTACAGTAGAGTCTGTCATATGACAACTAGTCAGAAACTTTGAATCTATGTTAATGCCCTTTATTTCATGTCAGTGAGGAGTACAACTTTACAGTACTGCTTCAGCAATCTAAAACCTATTAAATTACATATCTTACCCAACTCACATATAGCAATTAACCCTAGTTCAGTGCTGGATACGCTGTACGCGTCCCCTTGGTAACCAAGGGAGACCACTCTAAAAAAGAGAGTGCTCTATCCCATAATGCCAGACTAACTACTAGCCTGACTTCCGTATGCGCGCGCATACACCGCCATCTTATCATTCCATACTCAGCGATCAGACAAGCTGGTCGCATTTGTGTACGCTCTGGCTGTTGTTCAGCCTATGTTGCTTGGTCTGTGGGACCGGGTTTCTTCTCCTTGGTTTTCTTTCGTCGTCTTACCTTGCTACTGTATTGAGGTGAGATCGTTCTTTGTTTTGTACTTGTTGTAAAGGCGTTGTTTGGCCATTTTTGACTTGTGAAATTTTTTCGAAAAAAAATTTTCTGAAATATTTTGACAAAGTCGTACATGCTATGGCTGATAACGTTAAGAAGAGGCAGAGTTCTAAGCAGGTGGCTGCTGAGTCCTCCCCTCCCAGAAAGATGCATAGAGAATCTAAACAAACCGTCGCGGGGGTGTTAGAATCTGACTCAGAAAAATGTGTTGATGTTTTGATAGGCATGCCTTCTGCCGCCATTTTGCCGGCGGCCATTTTGCCGGTGAAACCTTTGGATAAGGTTACTAATGTGGCTAAACCTGCTAAAGCGGTTTCTGCTCCTGCTGTTTCTGGTCTGGCGGCCGCGGACGTGGCCTCTCTTTTGCTTGCACTTAGTTCACAGGTTTCTTCACTGGCGGAAGAAATTTCGTCTACACGGGCTGAACTGCGTTCACTCCCTTCTGGGGTGACAGGTCCGTCATCTTTGGCAAAGGTGGTGGCGGGCCCTTCTGTTACGGTGACTACAGCTGATGTTCATGCTGTTCAGGATGGGGATGAGATTATCCCACTTTCGTCGGGTGGTCTGTCTCCTGGTGGTTCGCGGTCACAAGGTATGTTTGCTACACGAGTACCTGGGTTCTCCGGGGAAAGTGTAGCGCGTCTACAGTCAAAAGTAGCCACGGGCATCGCGCTCACGGGTGAAAGTTCTGATACCCCGCCTGGCCATCGCCGCTCTGTCGGCCGGTCAGGGGGGGGTAAGGACACTGTAGAGCGTACGGAAGGTTCGTTGCTTTCTGCCGCGCCATTTGACGTTAGGCAGTCTGTGAGACTTCTGCTTCCACCTCCGGGGGAAGAAGGCAGTGGAGATGGGTCTCTGTTTGACTATGGCAGTCAGGCGGGGAGTCAACTCCCGGACTGTACAGATGTGCAGGACGACTGTCTGGGCGATGGCACTTCCGTTCTGGGAGAGGATGCCGGTGTCCGTTTGCCGTCTAGGTTGGGAAGTGCGGTGGCGCTTGCAGCTGAAACGGCTTCGAAGTACTTTGAAGAGGGGGTGGTGGAGAGCAAGTCGCAGTTTGCTCCACCGCCCTCGGCTTGGGGGGATTTTCGTGTTGATAAGAATACGAAGGGTTCTTTCAAGTTCATCGAATCGCCTTCTCTGGCGTTCGAGATGTCGAAGGTGTTGGTGAAGGGTTGGTCTAAGGGGGTGTCTCCTGTTCCGTTGTTGGCACAACACAGGGAGGCTCCCGAGGCGGCTGTACCGTGGTTAGCGAAGATTGGTCAACAAGTTCCTTGTTCGGCTAATATGCGCAACTTCAAGCTGGTGATCAACCCAGTCAGACTGATTGATTCCTACTCTTTGCCTATGTCGGTACTACCGGTGACACCGGAACTGACGGCTCTGAGGGAAGATGGCTATTCGAAGGAAAGGCCTGTCCCTTGTACGGAGGCATCTTTGATGTCTTTAGAGGAGACAGGACGCTCTCTGATGGAGTTGGCCTCTGTGTCAGAGTCACTCCAGAGATCGTTGTCGAGGTCGATTGCTACGTCGCTCGATCCCTTTGAGTTCCGGTTTGACGCTTCCTCGGAAGATGTGATGACTTTGCTGGCTACTTTGGCCAGGGTGTCACAGGAACAAATGGCGTTGTCGGCTAGATTGTACACTTTTGCTGTGTATTCTCGCAGGTCGGCTTTTTTGACGGGGTCAAGAATTAGGGACAAGGTGACGATCGATGCTCTGAAGGTGTCTCCCGTCATGGATGGTTCCCTTCTGGGTCGCGCATCTTTGGATGCTTTGCAAAAGGAAACGCACGAAGCAAGAGATCTGGCTATAGCCAAGGTTGTTCGTCAAGGTTTTCAGAAGCCTCAAGGCAAACCTCAGGGTCAAGGCAAGACGCAGTCTTCGTCCGCGCCGGCGGGCAAGACTCAGGGTCAGAACTCTTCTTTTCGGGGTAGGGGGCGTGGTTCCTCTTCTCAGAGGGGGGGTTCTTTCGGCGGGTCTAGGGGGTCGGGGCGCAAGCCCCACCCCCAATGATGCCCTCCCGAACTTTCGGTCCCGCTAGCCCCCACCGTCGTGGTGGCGGGCGGCCCCTCCAGGGCCCTCACTACCTGGTCGCGCTTGGTGGCCAGCCAGTGGGTTTTAGGGGTGGTCAGTTCGGGGTTCCGGCTACTCTGGGCAGAGAAGAAGGCACCTCTGTCCAGGATACCTCCGCCTTTCAGATTTCCAAACGATCCCGAGGCCAAGTTGGCTGTGCAGGGGGAGGTAGTTGCTCTCCTGCAAAAAGAGGCGATCGAAGAGGTTCGCGATCAGGGATCGTTGGGATTTTACGGCAGGCTCTTTGTGGTGCCCAAAGCATCGGGTGCGTGGAGGCCAGTTCTAGACCTTTCATGTCTGAACAGGTTCCTGAGAGTGGTAAAATTCACGATGGAAACGCCGGCGTCGGTGAGAGAGGCTCTCCGTCCGGGGGATTGGGCCACGTCCATCGATCTCACGGACGCTTACTTTCACGTGCTGATGCACACAGCGGACAGAAAGTGGCTGCGGTTTCGGTGGGGGGAAAGGATTTTCCAGTTTCGGGCTCTCCCGTTCGGTCTGTCCCTCTCTCCTTGGATCTTCACGATGGTCGTTCGTCAGCTCTGTGCCCTAGTGAGGCAGGAGGGGGTGCGCCTCAGGGCGTACCTCGACGACTGGCTGATTTTGCACCAGAATCAGGCCTTATGCAGCACACACACGCACAGGGTTCTCAGCCTAGCGGTTCAACTCGGGTTCTCAATCAATGTGGGGAAGTCCGAGTTGGAGCCTTCACAGGGGTTCACTTATCTGGGCATAGAGTTCAACACAGTGGAGTGGTCAGTTCGTCCTGCTCAAAAGCGGGTGGACAAACTTCAGTCGCTGATCCGGGAGTTGCTCGGAAAGAATGTGGCCTCGGCTCGGGAGTTGTATTCTATCCTGGGTCAGATGGAATCTATGGCCTTGCTGGTTCCGTTGGGAAGAGTGCACAAGAGACCATTTCAGGCGGCGGTGCAGGCTCGGTGGGATCAGGCAACTCAAGCTTGGAGTTGTCAGGTCGAGTTGGGAGATTGGTTCAGGAGCACCACAGGTGTCTGGCTTCTTCCTTGGGTGTCCCAGGGTGTCCCCATCACTCCCCCGGCTCCGGAGAACAATCTGTTCACGGATGCGTCTCAGACAGGGTGGGGAGCTCATTTGGCGGATCAGACGGCTGCGGGTGTGTGGGACGTCAGTCAAGGGTCCTTGCACATAAACGTCTTGGAGCTGGAGGCTGTGGCCTTGGGCCTGAGGGCGTTTCTTCCTTCTCTGGCGAGCAGTCATGTCAGAGTACATACAGACAATACGACTGTTGCGGCTTATATAAATCGCCAGGGGGGGACGCGCTCGCAGGTTCTGTCAGACAGAGCATGTCGCTTGCTGATGTGGTGCAGTACGCATCACATTCGGTTGTCAGCAACTTACCTGAGGGGCAAGCTCAATGTGTTGGCGGATGCCCTGAGCAGGGGGGACAAGATACTCCATTCGGAGTGGACCCTCTCGCATCAGGCCTTGGAGCGCCTTTGGGTTCAGGTGGACAAGCCGTGCATCGACTTGTTTGCGACAAGGTTCTCGGCAAGGCTCCCGCTTTTTGTGTCTCCGTTCCCGGACCCCCAAGCCTGGGCGGTGGACGCACTCGAGATGGACTGGACGAATCTGGTGGCTTACGCGTTTCCTCCTTTCTGCATTCTGGGCAGGGTAATAAGGAAAGCAGACCTCGAAAGGCCAGCGCTAGTGCTGGTTGCGCCTCTCTGGCCCAGCCAGCACTGGTATCCGGATCTGGTACGTCTGGCCGTTCGTCCTCCCATCCCACTCGCTCTAAGGATGGGCGAACTTCTGCAGCCTCGGTCAGGCATTCATCACGTAAACCCGCAAATGCTGCAACTTCACGGGTGGGTGTTATCAGAGACTCTCTGCTTAGGGCAGGGGCCTCTGTGTCTACTCTGAAGCTGGTTCAAAACGCTCACAGAGAGTCGACCAACTCTGTTTACGCTTCGCATTGGTCTTCGTGGTCGAAGTGGTGTCTTGAGAATAATGTGAATCCTCTGGCGCCTAGGTCTATGCAGTTAGCGAATCACTTGGCGTGGCTAGCTGATCAAGGGGGTTCTCCCTCTTCGTTGAAGGTTAGAAGGTCGGCAATTGCCTCTACTCTCAGGCAACTTGGTCACAAAGTTAACTTGTCGGGGGTTATCTCCGGCGTTATTAAGGGCGCTTCCCTTAAGTTGGCTCGTGACAAAACAAAGCTCCCGGCGTGGGATGTTTTTTTGGTGTTACGTTTTCTTGCGTCAGAGGACTTTGAGCCTATCCATTTAGCCAGTCTGGCAAATGTAACTCATAAAACTCTTTTCTTGGTCTTACTCGCTACGGCTAGACGTGGTAGCGAGGTGCACGCGTTGTCGGGAATGGCAAATGATATCTCCCGGGAGAAAGACGGTTCTTTTTCTCTTAGGTTCAGGCCTAATTTCTTGGCTAAGAACCAAAAACCAGGTCAACCATCCCCTCTTATCCGTATTCCCCCTTTGAGCACAATCCTGGCCCCGGGAGATGAGGATGTTTTTAACTGCCCTGTACGAGCACTCAGCAGCTACCTGTCCCGGACTCAGCCTATTCGCTCTATGTCTCAGAAACTGCTCTTTATATCACTCAATACGGCTCGGGGGAAGGACATTTCGAAAGTTACGCTAACCAAATGGGTTTCGTCTACCATTCGGAACGCTTATATCTGGTGGCAAAGACAATTAGGGGATACCAGAATGGTGTTGCCCCTTACGGCTGCCAGGACTCACGAGGCCAGGGCGTGGGCTTCGTCGTTGGCAGTGCTGAGATCAGGTCGTCTTTCAGAAGTTCTGGAGTCGGCATACTGGAGATCGGAAGACGTTTTTATAAACTTCTATCTCCGGGAGGTGGCTGGCATACGTCAAGATGGCAGCTCTGCTTTGCCCTCTTTGGTGGCTGCAGGGCAGGTTCTTGTGGATTGATATGGTGAGTACCCTCCTCCTATGATAGCAATCTGCTATATGTGAGTTGGGTAAGATATGTAATTTAATTAAAAATTTTAGTAATAAATTTTCATTTGATTAATATACTTACCCAACTCACATCGTTTATTCCCTCCCGCCTCCCCGCTGTGGGATTTATGGGGGTCTAAAAAAGGAGTGAGTTGGGCTTCGTATAGGAATGATAAGATGGCGGTGTATGCGCGCGCATACGGAAGTCAGGCTAGTAGTTAGTCTGGCATTATGGGATAGAGCACTCTCTTTTTTAGAGTGGTCTCCCTTGGTTACCAAGGGGACGCGTACAGCGTATCCAGCACTGAACTAGGGTTAATTGCTATATGTGAGTTGGGTAAGTATATTAATCAAATGAAAATTTATTACTAAAATTTTTAATTTGCTTTATACAGTAAACTGCAAACTGCCTTTCTTCCATTTTGAAAATGGTGTCAACACACAGTTGTAAGTAATTTTGCAGCATATTGTTGGAACCGTGTCATTTTTTATTTTTTTTTAATTTTTTTAAAGATACAAGATACGACATTTAACTACACAGCTGATTGTGTTTTGATACCAGATGACGGAGACCACAGTTCCATGGCTGGTCGCAACCCTCCCATCCTGGAAAAATGGATGCAGGGACGGGATGAAAAGAAAAGGCAGAAAAATGGACAGGTAATTGGGTGTGCCTCCTTTCATGTCGGATTCCAGCGATGTTTGCACTAAACTGGTGGTGTTGGGTTTTGCAGAGAATTGGCAGCAAGACATCAATTTAACTCTATTTAGAAGGTTAAAGCAGTGGCCACATTTGCGTTACATTTCACGCCTTATTTATCTCATGAAAGTTTTCATAGAGCAGGGTTTTGCTGAGTCGCCACACGTTTATGAAATTTGTCATAAAACGGTTCAACTTGGCTCCACACTTCCTACACAATTTATGATACAGTGTTTGTGTACTTGTTCTTGCAGAAACACTCAGATATTATGTTCAAGAGTGCATCATGACTTCTACATAAGTCAATAAGTTGGCGAATCTGCCCAGCAGAATCAATGCTATCTTGTTTGAAGTCAAACCCCTCACTGGCGAGTGATGGGCATCACACTCATTGGTCAAACACTGCTCGGCTTGTGTTTCTCGCATAAGAAATAGAACATGGTAGCTATCCTTACGGTTTTAACAAAAGCTCACAGGTGAAGCGATTTTAAATGTTGTTTAACGCCGTCACGGTTAAACCATTAGGAGCATAAAACATGGGTGAAAGCGCTGCACCAGAAAGTAATAATACATGACAAAAGTGCATATCGCCTGGTGTGAAAAATAATCTTTGCCTTGCCTTACCAGGCATCACCTTCCCCAAACCATGCATAAGTTTGGCAGGTCTGCCAAAATAAAGACAGTGTTTGTTTAGCATGTACACCTCATTCCCAACTTGCAGCTCAAAACAACATCTCTGTCATTATTTACTCAATTCATGGACAGATAGTTTAGTGGCGTTGTAGGGGTTTATAATTCTCTCTTTTTTGAGTGAAAGGAAACTGTTCAACTTTGACTTTCAATTCCTTATTTACTGTTCACTTTGCGACCACATCTGGACTGAAGATTAAGTACGCCCATCTACTTCGAACGCTAGAGAAGAAGGAAGAAGAATTATTCCTGATAAGACTCAATTGTATTCAGTGTACATGTTGGCTTCCGTCCCTTGGATATGCCTGAAGTAATTAGGTGTATGTTACACGACACTTGAGATTGCCACAAGTTCTCAAACGTCGTATAGTTGTGTTCTTTTATTCTACGTCGCCCGTCTTCGCAGCAACAGAAAACAACTCGTCAAATTGAGTTCGAGGATTTATTCAGCATTCAATACATACAACTGCACAACTAGCAGAACTCAAATAGAAGCTTTTTTACATACAAATCGCGCTGGCATATATAGTAAATACTCAATCTCGAGAATATTCCAGACCGAACATGAAACAACTACATTATACGAGCCGTGCATGGACTAAACTAGCGACATTCTCTGTGACGTACATCAAAAGGGCCGACGCACTTAATCCGAACGAACGCCACGAACTCACACTAAGAACAGCATGGTAAACAACTTGTTTTGACAGGACTAGAAAGTTCACCTGCATTCTCGTCCAAGCATAAATATTGTGTTTACAAAATATAATATCGGTACTTTCCCACAAAGTAAAAATAAGTCAACTACATGCAACACACAAAACTGAACCAAAGCTCAGCAACGGTAGCGTTTCCTAACATTACCCCCAACACCAGAAGAAATTTACCTAATTTCTTTCAATCATTGAAACGCTACCTGTACACATGTTATGTATACATAACAGATTGAAATCCAGGTATGTACATTAGTCTGTTGGAGAATGAACACAGTTTTAATCACATGCTCGGCTGAGAAAATCTGCTCCAACATTGTCTGAACCTTTGATCGATTCCACTCGCATATCAAAGTTCTGCAAGTACATCACCCACCTCATGATACGATTATTCACAAACTTTGCAGAGTTCAGGTAGGTGAGGGGTTTGTGATCAGTCTGAAGCACGAATTTCACCCCTTGGAGGTAGAGTTCAAATGTCTTGATTCCCCACACGATGGCTAAACACTCTTTCTCCATGGTCGAGTAGTTCTTCTCGGCTCCTGACAGCTTCTTGCTGGCATAGCTGACCGGAAACGGTTTACCTCCATGTTCTTGCATCAGCATGGCGCCGATCCCTTCGTCCGATGCGTCTGTACGCAAGATGAACTCTTTGGCAGTATCAGGAAGGCGTAGCACCGGGTCTCGTGACATCAGGTCGCGCACGGTCTGGTATGCCTTCTCCTGAGCTGGTCCCCAGAGTATTCGGTTGGGGCATCCTTTTCGGGTCATGTCCGACAAAGGCGCCGTTATGGCGGCGAAGTTTGGAATGAACTCTCTGTAGTACCCAGCCAATCCAAGGAAGGATCGCACCTGCTTCTTGGTTTCAGGACGTGGCGCATTGAGGATCTTGGTGACGTTTTCCAACAAAAGCCCCTTTTGACCTTCCTTCAGTGAATGACCTATGAAGTCAACGTTGTCGGTCCCCAAAATGCACTTGCTGGGTCTCACGGTCAGATTAGCTTTTGTCAGGCGGGAAAACAATTCCCTCAAAGTCTCCAGATGCTCCTCAAAGGTCTCCGTGTGGACTAGCAGATCATCCCAGTAGTACACAACATTCTTCATTCCTTTGAGCATTTTTCGCATTCCCCTCTTCAGGGTAGCACCACTGTTCACCATGCCAAAAGGCATCCGCAGGCACTCATACGTTCCGTCTGGAGTTGCAAAGGCGGTTTTTGGTATGTCCTCTTCGCGCACAGGAATCTGCCAATATCCCTTGCTGAGATCGATCTTTGAGATCTTACTGCCAGTCAACCGTCGGAACAGATCAGCCGCCGTCGGCATTGGTTCAGGGTCAAACACGGTGATCTTATTCACTTTCCTGAAGTCAATGCATACCCTGTTTGTACCGTCTTTCTTCTTGACAACAACAACGGGAGATGAGTAAGGGGATGATGACTCACGGATGACCCCCATCTTCAACATGCTATCGATGTCCTTCTTCAAGGATTCCCGAGCCTGAAACGGGATAGGGTATGGTTTTGACCGAACAGGAACGTCAGATGTGAGGTGGACTTCATGTTCGACCAAGGACGTAGAGCCTGGAACATCAGAGAACCTATGGGTGAAGTCGCCCATAAAATCATGCAGCTCCTTCTGCTGATCTTCTGTCAGGTCAGGTCCTAACTTGACGTCATCCACTCCCTCTTTCTTGTGGAGGTCTCCCAACTCCAGTAGTTCCTCGCCGTCGAACTCGTCTAGTTCGGCTGGTTCTTCCACACTTGCTGCGACCTGTACTGCTTCCGGAGGTCTCTCCACATACAGTTTCAGGAGGTTAGCGTGGTAGATCTTGGACTTCTTGCCGACATTCACCTTGTAGTCGTTGATCCCTACCACGGCCTCAACCTCGTATGGGCCTTTCCACTGCATCAGTAGTTTGTTGTGATCAGTGGGAAGCAGTATCAGCACTTTGTTACCTGGTGTAAACTTCCTGTTTACGGCTTTGCGGTCGTAGTAGTGCTTTCCGCTATCCTGAGACTTTCTCAAGTTTTCTCTCGCAATCTCGAGAGTCTCCTCCAGTTTCTCTCGCAACTCGAACACGTACTGGTAACTGTTCTTCACTTCAGGTGTGTCCACATCTTTCGTCCACAATTCCTTTAGTATTTGCATCGGGCCTCTCACGGTCCGCCCGTACATCAGCTCGAACGGGGAGAATCCAGTGGACTCTTGTGGCACCTCCCTGTATGCAAATAGCAAGGCATTGATGTAGCGATGCCACTGCCTTGGCTGCTCACTGCATAGTTTCTTCAGCGTGGACTTCAGCGTCGCATTGAATTTTTCGACCAGCCCATTGCACATCGGGTGATAGGGTGTCGTAGTCAAGTGACGAATGCTCAGCAGCCTGTTGACCTCTTCCATGCATTCAGAGACAAACTGTGTCCCCAGGTCTGTGAGGATCTCTTCATGAACCCCAATTCTGCTGAAAATGTCCACAAGTGCCTCGGCAACAGTCTCGGTGTCAATTTTCTTCAGAGGCACGGCTTCTGGGTACCTGGTTGCATAGTCTACCAGGGTCAGTACCCAACGATGACCCGCTTCACTTGGCGGTTTTATCTCGCCGATGAGGTCAATGGCCACCCTCTTGAAAGGTCGGTCAATCAAAGGCATCTTCTGCAACGGCACTTTCGGGACCCTTCCTCGAGGTATGGTTTTCTGGCAAATATCGCACGATCGGCAGAATCGACTCACATCTGCATGCAGTCCTGGCCAGTAAAACGCAGCCTGGATTCTGTCCGATGTCTTCTTGACACCCAGGTGACCTCCCATAATAGAGTCGTGGGCCACCTCCATCACCTGGCGCCTAAGTGGTTGAGGCACCAGAACTTGACGTAATGGCTTCCCACCGTTGACTCTCGGGTGCTGGAACACTCTGTACAGGATCTTGGCCTTTACTTCAAAGTGCACAGTGCCTTCGCCCTTAGTCATCTCCTTGACAGGACGACTCCTGTACTTTGTCAAGGTCAAATCAGCTTCCTGTAGCTGAATCAGCCGATCCCTGTCCACGACAGCAGTTGCAGAACTGTTGGTGACCCTGAGTGGCGTAGTTGTTTTGTCCTTCTTCGCCTGGGCTCTGGTCGTCACAGCGCTTACAACCTGCGGCTGGTCGCGGCGATGCACAGTTGCTCTGTCATCTCGTAACAGTTCGCTGATATCTTCATTCGCGAATGGCAGTGGGTCTTCCTCCTCAACAGCAGGCTGAGCTGCGCCCTTTCTCCATTCGACATCAGGGTCATCAGGACGTCTCGCACCCCCAATGTTCCCAATTAGTAGATCGTACAAGGGCTTCTTCAGGCAGACGGCCTCAACTTCTCCGGTGAAGTATGGAGTATCGATCTGGATTTTTACCACTGGTGCCTTCACGCATTTGCTGTCAGCCATGAGCGTCCACTTGAAGTCACCAGTGAACTTCTCTGTTGGCACCAGATCCTCTTTGACGATGACCCCATTGCAGCCCGAATCTCTGAGAACAGTCACTTCCTGCTTCTCAACAAATCCCTTCGACACGGGCATGTTCGACACTGACACAGCTGCGCTGGCGACGACAGAGATTGACTTGCCATTGGCGAGTAGAAGCTGGCCATCAGAAATACATTCTTCCACGTCCGATGGTGTAGCCACTTGCTCGGCAGCCCTTGGAAGTATGACGCTGCTCGCACATACTTGTTGGTTCGAGCCACTCGTTTGCCTCTTGTTGTCGTAATATCTCCGTCGATGTTCTTGCGCTTTGTCATTGACATGTCCGTTATTTTTCTTTTGGGGACAGTTGGCGACTCGGTGGCCCTTGGCATTGCAATGGAAACACGTTATGTTCTGCCCTTCATTGGATGATGGTGCGGACTCAGTCTGTCCCTTGGCAGGTTGGTTTCCCTGGTTCCCGCTCTTCTGGAAAGGTTTCGATGACTTTGACGTCCCCAGGGTCCTTCCATGAGCAATGAGATAACGCTCAGCAGCATCAGTAATGTCCTTCAAACCCCGCAGTTTTTGCTCTTCCAAGCGGGTCGCCAGGTCCTTCGGGCAGGCATTAAGGAACTGCTCCTTCACGATCAAGTCCCGCAGACTCTCGTATGACTGCTCTTCACCTGATAACTCCACCCACTTCTGCAGGTATGACGACAGGCGCTCCACAAACTGGCTCGGTGTCTCTCCAGACAATGGCTGGCATTCGCGGAAGCGTTGACGGTAGCCCCTTTCAGTGAAGTTGTAGCAACGCAACAGAGCTTCCTTCAGTACCTCATAGTCTCTGGCGTCATCGTTTGAGAGTCTAGTGTAGACCTCAAGTGCTGCCCCAGTCAAATGTGCGCTGAGTTGAATCGCCCAGTCGTCGCGCTGCCATCTAGCACTCTCAGCGAACCTCTCAAATCTTGCAAGGTAGCAGTCGATCTGGTCCTTCCCGTCAGCGAATGCTGGAAGTTTCGGTGCCCTGTGTAACATTTGCTGCTGGTTATCTCTTTGGCGTGGTGTCTCGTGCTGATTTAGAACACGCACCATTTCTGTCTGAAGCTCCAAGCGTTTCGTCTCCATTTCTATCTGGAGCTCTAAGCGTTTCAGCTCAATTTGCCTTTCTTTACGCTGTGCTTCTCTTTCTCTTTCTTCACGCTGCGCTTGTCTTTCTTTATCTTCACGCTGTGCTTGTCTTTCTTCACGCTGCGCTTGTCTTTCTTCACGCTCACGCTGCGCTTGTCTTTCTTCACGCTGCGCCAGCAGTCGTGTCTGGGACTCGACGAACTCCGTCAGCTGCTTGCCTTTCAGTCCCAGTTCAACTCCTTTTGCCCAGAACTCAGCCATTCTGGTCTTTTCCGGTGCGTTCGTCTGTATTCTTTCACAGCCACGAACGTAGACGAATGTAGTCTTCTAAAAGAACACAGTCTCTACTGCACCTCCGATGCTTCTCTCGTCGCTGTTCACCTTCGTAGACGCAGGCTGCCACCCTCCTCGTCTAACGTGACGGCGCACTCTGCTCACGATACGTACACGACGTACCTCAGTCGTATTTCGTAGTATTAATGCACTAGCTCCGCGACGAAGTCCGTCTCGTCCAAACGGCAGCTAACCTCTGTAATCCCGATACACTCCGGCGTCGCTCACCGTACCGAGCTGCGGCGATTACCAAACTCTTCACCAGTCACACCGAATCCACGGTTCCGTAGTCTCAATACTGATCCCTCAGGATACACCCGATTGATGGCTACCTCCTGTGACTGTCTTGACACTGGTCCTTGTTGCTGGAAAACCCTTGGCGTTAAACGTAGATCCCGGCTTGGCCCCCAATTGTTACACGACACTTGAGATTGCCACAAGTTCTCAAACGTCGTATAGTTGTGTTCTTTTATTCTACGTCGCCCGTCTTCGCAGCAACAGAAAACAACTCGTCAAATTGAGTTCGAGGATTTATTCAGCATTCAATACATACAACTGCACAACTAGCAGAACTCAAATAGAAGCTTTTTTACATACAAATCGCGCTGGCATATATAGTAAATACTCAATCTCGAGAATATTCCAGACCGAACATGAAACAACTACATTATACGAGCCGTGCATGGACTAAACTAGCGACATTCTCTGTGACGTACATCAAAAGGGCCGACGCACTTAATCCGAACGAACGCCACGAACTCACACTAAGAACAGCATGGTAAACAACTTGTTTTGACAGGACTAGAAAGTTCACCTGCATTCTCGTCCAAGCATAAATATTGTGTTTACAAAATATAATATCGGTACTTTCCCACAAAGTAAAAATAAGTCAACTACATGCAACACACAAAACTGAACCAAAGCTCAGCAACGGTAGCGTTTCCTAACAGTGTAAGATTTTTAAAACAGAATTACGTCATTGACTAAGACATTTGCTAGGCTAATGGTAGAAACCTCTCTCTCTCGAGCTCTTTTAAGCTCTCTTGAGCTCTCTAGAGCTCTCTAGAGCTCTCTAGAGCTCTCTAGAGCTCTCTCTCTCTGGGGCGGGGACATAGCTCAGTTAGTAGCGTGCTGGCTTTGTAACCAGTTCGTCGCGGGGGTTCGAATCTCCGGTTAAGAGAGAGAAATAGTTCTAGGAGTCAACTTTGTGCAGACTTATCTCCGACTTCTGTGTCAGAACACCCTGGTGTGCACACATGCGCACAAAAAAGATCCCAAGTTCACGGTGAAAGTCTCAGGGCTTGGAAAACACGAAGACACGCATGCATCATCTCTCATCTCTGATTATCATGATCGTATCTCGATACCTTGACAAGACAAACCTAATGCTGGCGTGTCGAAGAAGACAGCCTCAGCGGGCTTGTTTGAGTCAAAGTATCACACCATATGCTAAGTGTATTACCAATACCTGTCCCAATATAGGCCAACTGGTGTAAGAGGATGTTAAACCCTAACAGTCAGTCAGTCTCTCTCTCTCTCTACTTGACCGCTTGTGAGGAACTAGCTGAAAGGGAGATAACCGATTTGAACAGAAACTGTGGTGGGACATAGTTGCTTCCCTTGGGCTTTGGGAAGCAGTTTTTGCGTGCAGCTGCCTCAATGTGCTTGCAGCATCATATTCTTATAAATGTATTTTGGCTCGCCAGAGGTTTTATGACTGGCGTCTTTGGGAATGACAAGTGACATGAATTAAGGTTTGGGTAGTGTTACTAAGAAAAAGATACTTTTATACTGGGTTTAGCCTTAGGTCATGTGTGCGTTCTTACCTTACATGAGAGCAGGGATTGGCACAGCAGCTGAATGTAGAATAGCTCTAGGGTGTTATTCTCAGGTCTCTGTCTTCGGTAGCAGATGCATACTTTTCTGATTTGATGCATTTGGCTGATGTCTTTGACATGTAGGTGGTCTGCTGACGATCATTTTTTGAGTCACTTGAGAAAAAGTGACTCTATGTAATCGGTCAGTGTTAGTCTGTCCACCTTAACGTTGGACTTTTCTCGGAAACTATCAAAGCGATCGGGCTCATATTTTGTTTAGTCGTGACCTCCAATGACCTCTACACTTTAACGATGGTTTCGTTGACCTTTGACCTTTTTCAAGGTCACAGGTCAGCGTCAAAGGAAAAATTAGACATTTTATATCTTTGACAAAGTTCATCGGATGTGATTGAAACTTTGTAGGATTATTCTTTACATCAAAGTATTTACATCTGTAGCCTTTTACGAACGTTATCAGAAAAACAAGGGAGATAACTAGCCTTTTCTGTTCGGCAACACACAACTTAACGTTGGGCTTTTCTCGGAAACTATAAAAGTGACCGGGCTCAAATTTTATGTGAACGTGACTCATTGTGTTGTGAATAGCAATTTCTTCCTGTCCATCTGATGCCTCATATAATATTCAGAACTGCGAAAGTGACTCGATCGAGCGTTTGCTCTTCTTGTTTTACTAAGCGGGAAAAGCTGGAATAGTTCGACCTCATGGACGTTCTGGGATCTGCATATCGTTGTCGTCCTGGAATTTTGGCGTAACTCGATTCTTGCCGATTTTGATGTTTTTGCGCTTTAGACTCAGGATATCATTCTCCATGAGAAATATTCTCCTAAATATGATTGACAATACACGATTAAACATTCTTTAACCTTTGAATCTATACCAGGTACAAATATAAACAATATTTCATCATAGAAATAATTTGTCCTTCTTCTAAAAAGCTGTCTAAAATTAGTTACGCCAACATTCCATGACGACGTCAATATGGAATCACGTGCGGCCCTTTTTGGGGCGCTCTGGGGGGCATTGGGTTGAATGGGGGAACCCCGACTGATGATGTTGATGTTCATTGCAATAACCACAGTTGTTGTAACATGCAGGAAGAAAACCAGCAAGATGTGGCCATCAGCCAGGGGAGAAAGACGGGAGTGACTGCATTGCCGTCCTTCTGGTCAGACAGAGGCAACAGGAATGACGTTAACGTGACGCCCAGAGGCGACTCCCCGTACCAACCACTCGTCATCAAGGATCCGGATGGAAATAGGTTGATAAGTATTTGTTGTTGTTTAGGCCAACAACAAAAAATAGGTGTGGTTACGGTAACATAGCCAAAAAAAATAGGGTAGGAAGGTTGGCAATCACTTTTTTTTTTTTTTAACTTTTTTTTCTAATGTGTACAAATTAAACCTACTTGACCGGGAAATAAGTGTGCGACTCGGGCGCTTTCGCTTTCATTGCGTTTTCTGCACTCGTTTTCTTGTTTTGTGTGGTTTTATTTTGACAAATGTAATAAAAAGTTATAGGGTCGGCCCCTAAAAATAGGGTAGGTCGGGTTACCGTAACCACACCTATTTTTTTTTAGGCCTTATTTGTGTATGTGTTTTGAGACTACAGTGGAACCCCCCTTTTAAGACCTTCAAATCTGTCAAAATCGGGTCTTAAATAGGAGGGAGTCTTAAACTTGGGGTACATTTACAGACTCTATGTAAAGAAAATCTTAGAAAACAAGGTCTTAAAATGGGGGAAGTCTGAAAACGGGGGGCCTTAAAATGGGGGTTCCACTGTACAAGTTGCCCAGCGTGTAGTTGTCCCGTGCACATAAGTATAATTAAAGATCAAACATATATTCGCCTAAAATTGTATCCTCTTCATAATAGTGCTTTTATATTACACTTAGCCTTTTTATTAGGTCAAAGAGTTGATACCCACTTTAAATGAGATTTGAATAAGTGCATCGACAGTGGAACCCCTTATCTAAGACCTCTAAAATTCTTAAAAAATCAGGTCTTGAACAGCAGAAAGTCTTAAAAGTGGGGGTGAATTTACAGAGGTTTTAAAAGTGGGGGTGAATTTACAGAGGTTATAAAAGTGGGGGTGAATTTACAGAGGTTATAAAAGTGGAGGTTAAATTACAGAGGTTATCTTCTTCTGCGTTCGTGGGCTAAAACTCCCACATGCACTCGTGGTTTGCACGAGTGGAATTTTACGTGTATGACCGTTTTTACCCCGCCATTTAGGCAGCCATACGCCGCTTTCGGAGGAAGCATGCTGGGTATTTTTGTGTTTCTATAACCCACCGAACTCTGACATGGATTACAGGATCTTTTTCGTGCGCACTTGGTCTTGTGCTTGCGTGTACACACGGGGGTGTTTGGACACCGAGGAGAGTCTGCACACAAAGTTGACTCTGAGAAATAAATCTCTCGCCGAACGTGGGGACAAACTCACGCTGACAACGGCCAACTGGATACAAATCCAGCGCGCTACCGACTGAGCTACGTCCCCGCCCCACACAGAGGTTATAAAAGTGGAGGTTTAAGTTACAGAGGTTATAAAAGTGGAGGTTAAGTTACAGAGGTTATAAAAGTGGAGGTTTAAGTTACAGAGGTTATAAAAGTAGAGGTTAAGTTACAGAGGTTATAAAAGTGGAGGTTAAGTTACAGAGGTTATAAAAGTGGATGTGAATTTACAGAGGTTATAAAAGTGAAGGTGAATTTACAGAGGTTATAAAAGTGAAGGTTAAAGGCACAGTAAGCCTCCCGTAAACCATCACAGATACTGTCAGGCTTTTACACACATGCAGTACAAACACCCTTCCATTTGAACGCTCACCAAACGGGAACATCCTAGGTGCCCTCCGTAAAGATTATAAAAGTGGATGTGAATTTACAGACGTTATAAAAGTGGAGGTGAAATTAAAGAGGTTATGAAAGCGGAGGTGGGTTTACAGAGGATGTAAGAATGGAGGTAAATTGTACATAGGTTAAAACAGTAAAGTTGAAGAAACAAGGTCTGGGAATTTAAAAGGCGATAAGTCTTTAATTGGTGGATGGGGGGAGGGGGGGGGGGGGGGTCTGGAAATAGGTTCCACAGTGATAATCACATTTGTTATTTTCTGATGGGAACAGGGTTTAGTTAAACTGACGATTTTTTCTTCCAGATTCTTGTACGTCTTCAGTGAAGGCAGCAATGAATTCTATGAAGTGGAAGAAGAGGATACTGATGCAGTTATGCCGAAAACAGCTGAAAGGTAAAACATTCCTTGCGAGGTTTGAGTTTTGGAAAGTCACTATGGTTACTTTGCTAAGATTTTGTACAGTTTGAAATCAAAGGAGTTACTTCCCATGGCTTGGAAACTGTGAAGGAGACGGCATCATTCTGTGCTGCAGATAGGCTTGCTGTGTCATGTCAGATTTACACAAGTTGTTCGTTTTTTTACATTTAGTCAAGTTTTGACTAAATGTTTTAACGTAGAGGGGGGAATCGAGACGAGGGTTGTGGTGTATGTGTGTGTGTGTGTGTGTGTGTGTGTGTCTGTCTGTCTGTGTGTGTGTGTGTGTAGAGCGATTCAGACCAAACTACTGGACCGATCTTTATGAAATTTGACATGAGAGTTCCTGGGAATTATATCCCCGGACGTTTTTTTATTTTTTTCGATAAATACCTTTGATGACGTCATATCCGGCTTTTTGTAAAAGTTGAGGCGGCACTGTCACACCCTCATTATTCAATCAAATTGATTGAAATTTTGGCCCAGCAATCTTCGACGAAGGCCGGACTTTGGTATTGCATTTCAGCTTGGTGGCTTAAAAATTAATTGATGACTTTGGTCATTAAAAATCTGAAAATTGTATTAAAAAAAAAAAATTTTTTTAAACGATCCAAATTTATGTTTATCTTATTCTTCATCATTTTCTGATTCCAAAAACATATAAATATATTATATTCGGATTAAAAACAAGCTCTGAAAATTAAAAATATAAAAATTATTACTAACATTTTTTTTCCGAAGTCGATTTAAAAACAATTTCATCTTATTCCTTGTGGGTTCCTGATTCCAAAAACATATACATGTGATATGTTTGGATTAAAAACACGCTCAGAAAGTTAAAAAGAATAGAGATAAAGAAAAGCGTGCTATCCTTCTCAGCGCAACTACATGTACTACCTCGCTCTTCTTGTCAATTTCACTGCCTGTGCATCGTGCGATGGACTGACGATGCTACGAGTATACGCTCTTGCTGTAAAAATGCAGTGAGTTCAGTTTCATTCTGTTAGTTCGACAGCTTGACTAAATGTTGTAATTTCGCCTTACGCGACTTGTTTTATATTGAAATGCGAGTGAAAGCAAGCTTTACATACAAAATTTGAAAAAGCAACGAGGGTAATTCTCATATGACACGGCAAGCCATGTAGTATTCTCTATGTCTGCAGAACAGAATGATGTGTCTCATTCACAGTTTCCATGCCATGGGAAGTATATTTCAAATCAGGTTCCTTTGTTCTACAGCGGTACCTGCAATAAAAGGACACCCTTGGGATCAGCCAAAAGTGTCCCTATATTGCAGGTGGCCAGGTATATTTTGGTAGAGATAATAAACAAATAAACAGGTGTCCTTTTAAGGGAGGTGTCTGCTCATCAGAGGGTCCGGCCACACATCGCAGATACCACGGTACTGTTTGTTTCTAGCAACATTTGCTGGGTGGGTAAATTTGTACAGTTGTTTAGTTTACAGTTCATGCAGTTCACTCGTTCCTTTTCTGTTTGCAGAGTGGAAAAGCTGATGAAGCGAGGGTTGCAGGAGTTTTACGGGGCACTGCGCATCGTCACGTCCTTCATAGTCCTGCTGGTGCTGGAAACACTCAGCTTCGTGGTCGGTCACATCGCTCGCCCACTGGTCATGGGGGTCATTGCAACCGCCGGTAACCAGCTGGTCAAACCTGTTCTGGCCGGAGCCTTCAACTTCATTGTCCAGCCATTTACCATCTTTGCCTGGAACGTTCTGTCGGGTCTGAGACACGTCTGTCAGCCAGTGATTGACATTCTTGATGCCGTCATGTCCAAGTGTGCCATTCTCCTGCGATCGTTCCGTCTGGTGGAGGTTAACCTCGGCGACGAATATTTTCAGAGTCGCAAAGGGGTCGTCTTTGGTCGAGGAGGTCGCTACAGCAGTGAAGTTGTCTAATGATTTCATTGTGCTTGGAGAGGGAGAGAAGCTTTTGGAAGGCTTTGCACATTATTCATTATGCATTATTCACTTGGGTTCTGAAAATGTATGCGTGGTGTAAGCACAAATCATGGCGTTTGGAGTGGTAAGGGGGAGGGGCAATATGATTTAAAACATAAGGTTAATATATTTGATGTAGACTTCACAGAATATATTGTGACATATATTCTATCTTGAAGTTCAGACTGAAAAGGTCTGAGGGAAAGGACTTACAAATAATGATGAATGTGGGTTTTTTTCTGTATTTGTGAGTTTACTGCAATAACAAGTGTAACTGTGTTCAAAATATTCATTGTGTATCACAGAAAATAAAAATTACATAATAATCGTCATCATCATAATAATAGCAGTAACATTTCTGCTAATGCGAACTCATTTCCTTTTATCATTCAGAGTTAGTGTGAGGCACTAGTGATGTCAGATGACTTTACAAAATCCGTCATATAACATATCAATATGCTTCTTATATATATTATTTAATTACTTAATAACAGTATTAACTGTGATAGTATGCTATAATTGCGAAAACTTAGGTAATTGCACAAGGAAATAAAAATGTGTTCTATAGCGTGCTGTGTATTCAGTTTTTATCTTTTCATGATGAGTGGTTAAAACATAAAAAAGGCAGCTGAATTGTTATTACGGATACTGTGTTGTGAAAATTCTCTGTATAGTCCGACTGCACTTAACCAGTGAAATAAACTGGCCCAGCTGAGATGTATTTTTAAAAGCAGCAAAGTTGCTGTATGCTGTGATTAAATAAGATTTGCTCATCCACACCTATGAACGTAGCTGTAATTCTTCTTTTGTGTTTCTGACTGCACTTAACCAGTGAAATAAACTGGCCCAGCTGAGATGTATTTTTAAAAGCAGCAAAGTTGCTGTATGCTGTGATTAAATAAGATGTGTATGTTGCTCATCCACACCTATGAACGTAGCTGTAATTCTTCTTTTGTGTTCGACTTCCAGGTATACCCATAGGCTTTTGTGTGTATGGTGGGTTTTTTCCCTACCATTTAGGCAGCCATACTCAGATTCTGGGGGATGCAAGCTGGGTGTTTTTGTGTTTCTATAACCCACCAAACTCTGACATGGATTACAGGACCTTTTCGTGGGTACTTGGTCTTGTGCTTGCATGTACACGCAAAGGGGAATAAGGCACTAGCAAGTCTGCACATAAGTTGACCTGGGAGATTAGACAAAATCTCCACCCTTAACCCACCTGGCACCAGAAAAATGTGTGCACTTAGTATGTTTAGTTTGTACTTTGCTGGCAGCATAGTGTTAATTTGGCAATCTGTCTCTGGGTTCAATTGATATTGCCCTTTTGATTTAAAAAAAATAATGTTTTATTGTCTTTTTTTGTTTATGTGGTGTGTGTGTGTGACTATATTTTTTTGAGTCACTTGAGAAAAAGTGACTCTATGTAATCGGTCAGTGTTAGTCTGTCCGGCCGGCCGTCCGGCCGGCCGTCCGTAGACACCACCTTAACGTTGGACTTTTCTCGGAAACTATCAAAGCGATCGGGCTCATATTTTGTTTAGTCGTGACCTCCAATGACCTCTACACTTTAACGATGGTTTCGTTGACCTTTGACCTTTTTCAAGGTCACAGGTCAGCGTCAAAGGAAAAATTAGACATTTTATATCTTTGACAAAGTTCATCGGATGTGATTGAAACTTTGTAGGATTATTCTTTACATCAAAGTATTTACATCTGTAGCCTTTTACGAACGTTATCAGAAAAACAAGGGAGATAACTAGCCTTTTCTGTTCGGCAACACACAACTTAACGTTGGGCTTTTCTCGGAAACTATAAAAGTGACCGGGCTCAAATTTTATGTGAACGTGACTCATTGTGTTGTGAATAGCAATTTCTTCCTGTCCATCTGATGCCTCATATAATATTCAGAACTGCGAAAGTGACTCGATCGAGCGTTTGCTCTTCTTGTTTAATATTTGGTTTGTTTGTGTTCTTGGGAGGGGCATTTTCAACAAAGAAAACAATGTGATACATCCATATATTATAGATTAAAACATCAGATTGGAAAATGTTCCCTCTCAGATCTGTAGGATCCTGATTTACATTGAAGATCACTTGTACATAATATTAAAAGATATTTAGAAAGAAACAAAAATTAAACTACAATATGGATAGATTTGCAGTAGAAATGGTAAATACATGTACATTGTGGTTTGATCCAATCACATCAGTTAAATAAAAGCCCAAAAATCAAACAAAAATTAAAACATGACTGAATCAAAAATAAAATTCCTTCTTTTTTCCATACTGTAGAACTTTGCAAGAGTTTTACTTGTGATTGTAAAAATGGTGTGCAATATGCTTCAGTGATAGATGGGTTGGGATGTGACAAAGCTTTTTTTCATGTGTGCAATTTTGTCGTGATCATTTTATGAACCTTTGTTGGTATTATTCCATTGAAGCAGTTATATCGGATTTGCTCAGTTTTAATTTAACATTGGTTTTGTTGGTTTTTGTTGTTGTTGATTTCCTTTGTTTCTATCTTCTTTTGTTTTGCTTGTTTGATTGATCGACGTGGTGTGACCTCTGATGCACCAAGAAACAGATGTTTTTGAATCCCTAAATGGTTTATCTTTTACCAGTACATATCACAGTGATATTGTTTATTTTAGGAAATGTCATATCAAAATAGAAAACTACTAAAGTTTATTTTAAATGATGGGCAATATACTTTTATTATTATCACATATGTACAGTACCATTTTGTATCATACACCCAAAAAATATTAACAAATTATTTGCAAGCTTGTGTGGGGTTTTGTCTTTGTTTTGGTGTGCTTTGCTCTTAATGCTGTTCAAAAGGGTCTTTGTACACAACAAATATATGCAAGAATGTTAAAGGCAGGCACAGTCAATTTCTGTTAGAACAGTTCTTTTCACCATCTCAGATCTGCCTATGCTTAATTAAGCTGGGTGTATAACCATCCCTACACTTTTACACATACCAAAAATCAAAACACTGACTGCTTCCTGTGATGAGTTAGAATTGTATGATGAATAAACTCGATCGACAGATTGACATTTTCACACACATACAAAATTCCCACTCTCTTCAAAAAGTATCCAGGGTGTTGTTGTTTTTATATCTGTCCAAGTGGAGTACAGTGGATCCCCCTTTTAAGACCCCCCCCCCCCCCCCCCTCCAAATTAAGACTCACCCTTTTTAAGACCTTGACTTTGCAGATTTTCTGTTCATAACATCTGTAAATTTACCTCCATTTTAAGACTCCGTCCTTTTCCCGATTTTCTCAGATTTTTGGAGGTCTTAAAAGGGGGGTTCCACTGTACATGACTGTATTAGTATGCCAGGTACAAGCCTAGCCAGATCTGAGATGGTGAGCAGAATAGTTAACAGAGGAAGGCTTGTGCTTGTATTGTATTGTGCATCTTTGCAGTGCTATCACATATACTTGTGCCTGTATTGTACTGTGCATCTTTGCAGTGCTATCACATATACTTGTACATGTCTAGATTTTGTAGTTATTGGGTTTTATTGGAAATTTTGTGATATGTAATCGGAAACAAAATATCGTAAGACACAAGAAAAAACACATCAGGAACCAGCGTTTCAGTATTTCGTTACCAAATTTTGACTGCTGTTCATACAAAGCTTACTTCTTTACTGTGACTTGAAAAACAGAATATCTTATATATTTTTTAGTTTTATCAAGATTGTTTTGACTTTATGTTGATCTTTAGAGTTTCTTTTCTCTTTCTGTTGTTTGTTATTGTTGTTCTGTCTGTCTTTCTGCCTGAGTGTTGTTTATTCTTTTGCAAAAAGATAGATGATGAAGATGACAATTAAAATTGGTGATACAATTGGTGACAAGCAGCAGTTTTGTTGTTGTTTTTTGTTTTTAAAACTGGCACTCTTTTCCTAAAAGAAATATTTGTTGTTGCAGGTACAAATAATAGAGAAACATTTTTTTTTTAAAGAATTTTCCTTTTCCTGGTTTTAATTTTGTTGTTTATTTATCTTATTTGAATGTTGTAGGCATTATGTAACAGTAATCCTGTTAACTTAACATTTCTTGTGTTTTACTGGTTAAATGTCCTTCTTCTTCTTCTTCTTCTGCGTTCGTGGGCTGAAACTCCCACGTGCACTCGTGGTTTGCACGAGTGGAAATTTACGTGTATGACCGTTTTTACCCCGCCATTTAGGCAGCCATACGCCGCTTTCGGAGGAAGCATGCTGGGTATTTTCGTGTTTCTATAACCCACCAAACTCTGACATGGATAACAGGATCTTTTTCGTGCGCACTTGGTCTTGTGCTTGCGTGTACACACGGGGGTGTTTGGACACCGAGGAGAGTCTGCACACAAAGTTGACTCTGAGAAATAAATCTCTCGCCGAACGTGGGGACGAACTCACGCTGACAGCGGCCAACTGGATACAAATCCAGCGCGCTACCGACTGAGCTACATCCCCGCCCTAGTTAAATGTCCAAGTTCTAGAAAGGAAATCATTAACAGCATTTGACAGTGAATTATTCTGTTTACTAGTTATGCTGTGCTTGACTAGTTAACCTTCACCATGCTTCGTGGGTCGTGGACGACCAGAGTCTCACAAAATCGTCTTTATCTCTGAAACAATTTGGAGTTTTTAATTGAGACTTCATGTAATCTCCAATCACCATACGACCATTTGTTGCCCAACTTTTGAAAGATTATCTTTGTAAACAAACAAATAAACCATGACGTAATTTGAACTACAGAGTCCTGATGATGTGGGTCGTGGACGATCCGTGTGGAATTACGAAAGGAATTTTACATTTTTTTATCCTTATACGGATGGTACACAACCAATACTCTGCAAAGAGGCGGCAAAACGTTTATCCCTATTCGGATGGCGTGGGTCGTGTACGACCCATACTTTTTACGTTGAATCTTTCTTTGGAAAGTATGGGTCGTACACGACCCACATCACCCGGACTGTGTAGTCCAAAGCGTGATCCGGTGAAGGTTAAGTAACTAGCCATTCACCTATATTTTTTGGTTATGCCGGTTTAAATAACAACTCACGTGATAACCGTGTAATAATTATTTTTTTTAATTGTTACTGTAGTTTAGCCTTTATGCTATTAATCTGAAGTCACTGTACGTGGGTTTGGTTTGTTTCTTAATTTGGCTCCATGTGGTTTCTTTTGACCACAAGCTTACATCATGTACTGTTTGGTTTCTTCAAATTTTATAACGGTAATAAAGGTTTTATACTATATTCTTTTGAATTGTGTTTCTTTTTAACAGCAGTCAAGGTGAGTGGGTGGATGAATTTCCTTTGTTTGTTTCTTGACATAATTTTTTTTTCTAAGAGAATTAAGGGAAAGCCTTTTATGCTCTAATTTTGAGGCCCAGGTACATGGAAATTCTCAGTAATGAGGTGCAAATGAGATGTCAAAATTGACAAAAAGTGAACTTGCACAGAATATTCTGATAGGGTTTTTCACAAGCGCTAGCTGTTCTTCCTCTATTCAATTTAATAAACAGATCCTTCCAAAATTCAACATTCTTTCATAAGATATTCATCTGAATTCAACATTCATTGGGTATTTTTAAGCCTATGAGGTGGATGCATATAATAATTATATGTAACGGTAACTTAAGTCAAGTATTGTCCTTTTATAAGACATCATTCACTCTAAACAGTAAAGTATCAAAAGTCATCTTTTTCCACAGAGAAATTGGCTTCAAGGTAGTTGATGAGCAGGAAAATATCGAGAAATCGTTTCTGCAAAAGCGCTAGCAGCAGCAACAACAACAACAACAACAACAACAACAACGACAACAACAAGAAGTCGCATAAAGCAAAATTTATTCATTTGCTCACACCATGAAATTCACAGATGAAACTGAACACACTGCATTTTTTTTCACCAAGATAAGCTAGGTTGGCAGAAACCTCGGCCAAGAAAGTCGCCCCCCTTTTAGTAGGGGGTGTCCATGTCCTTAAAGACATGGCTTTGTCTGACCCTTGTGATGCTTGTCTGGCCAGTTGCTGTGATTCACCATAGCTACCAAAGTACCAGACAGCAGATGTTCTTGGAGAATGTCAGCTTGTAGTGATTCTCTGTGTGTGTGTGTGTGTACCACGTGTGTGTGTTTGTGTGTGTGGGTGTGAATAAAGCATCTTCCAAATAAAACTGGAATCATGGCAGAGATATGAATGAACAGGACTGGCGCGGCACATCTTTATTCCACTAACTTACAAGAGGGTAAAACATCAATTGTTTGCAAAGTTTTGTACATTAAGTCACTCGAGGGGAGATAAGTCACAAGAAACACAAAAACATGGCGGCTACCGTAGCGGGAGATTGCGGCGAAGCGAAAAAACGAAAGCTTTCTGGTGGTGAACCAGATATTCCAGTATCACCATCACCCAGTGTTTTCAGAAAATTCAGAGTTGACAAGATTCTACGAGAAGATCAGAGGAATAAGTTGATAACTGTCGTGGGAAAATTTGGAAACGAAGCAGAAAAGGATGCAGTTGTCCTCGTGGAGAGACTCCCTCTAGACAAGACATTCGTCGAACAAGCCCTCGCTGCAGAAGATGCGATGACGAAGGAAACATTAAAGAATGACATCTACAGCACGCATTCTGTTTACACTCCTCGTGCATTTCCGGGTAATAAGCACATGATGTTTGAAAGAAAGCATGCCAGAATTTGGACGCTGAACACCAACAAAATGAACAAGTCGCGTAAGGCGAAAATACAATATTTAGTCAAGTAGCTGTCGAACTCACAGAATGAAACTGAACGCAATGCCATTTTTCAGCAAGACCGTATCCAATTTCATAAAGATCGGTCCAGTAGTTTGGTCTGAATCGCTTTACACGCACGCACGCACACACGCACGCACACACATACACCACGACCCTCGTTTCGATTCCCCCTCGATGTTAAAATATTTAGTCAAAACTTGACTAAATATAAAAAAGAAACAAGTCGCGTAAGGCGAAAATACAACATTTAGTCAAGTAGCTGTCGAACTCACAGAATGAAACTGAACGCAATGCCATTTTTCAGCAAGACCGTATACTCGTAGCATCGTCAGTCCACCGCTCATGGCAAAGGCAGTGAAATTGACAAGAAGAGCGGGGTAGTAGTTGCGCTAAGAAGGATAGCACGCTTTTCTGTACCTCTCTTTGTTTTAACTTTCTGAGCGTGTTTTTAATCCAAACATATCATATCTATATGTTTTTGGAATCAGGAACCGACAAGAAATAAGATGAAAGTGTTTTTAAATTGATTTCGACAATTTAATTTTGATAATAATTTTCATATATTTAATTTTTAGAGCTTGTTTTTAATCCAAATATAACATATTTATATGTTTTTGGAATCAGAAAATGATGGAGAATAAGATGAACGTAAATTTGGATCGTTTTATAAATTTTTAATTTTTTTTACAATTTTCAGATTTTTAATGACCAAAGTCATTAATTAATTTTTAAGCCACCAAGCTGAAATGCAATACCGAAGTCCGGGCTTCGTCGAAGATTACTTGACCAAAATTTCAACCAATTTGGTTGAAAAATGAGGGCGTGACAGTGCCGCCTCAACTTTCACGAAAAGCCGGATATGACGTCATCAAAGACATTTATCAAAAAAATGAAAAAAACGTTCGGGGATTTCATAACCAGAAACTCTCATGTAAAATTTTATAAAGATCGGTCCAGTAGTTTAGTCTGAATCGCTCTACACACACACACACACACACGCACATACACCACGACCCTCGTCTCGATTCCCCCCTCTACGTTAAAACATTTAGTCAAAACTTGACTAAATGTAAAAAGAGAAAACAAATTAATACAGATAAAACTCAAAAAGCAGGCAAAAGGCTTATTTAGCCTACATGCCGTATATATGATATGATGATATGGCATTTTCGCGTGTTGAGAAAGTACGTCACAACCAAAGCAAGCACGTTTTCTTCTTGGACAATTTTAGAAATTAATATTGGCAAAAGCTATACGCACTCCGAGTGTATACAGGATCAATGGGTCTGTATACACTCCGACAATGAAAAGGTTTGTTACAAATCTGTAGCCAAAGAAATGCCCCCTAACAAGTCGTTAGGAAGTAGCCAAGGAAAGATCTGTCTGACATATGGACTTCCGCTATCTCTTTTTCGGAGTGTCGAGGATTGGCAAATAAGGCCCCCCCCCCCAAAAAAAATGTCTGTTTACGGTAACATAGGCAAAAAAATAGGGTCGGTAGGTCGGGATTTTTTATTTGTTTTCTCCCAAAAAACATATTTTTAAGTTATTTTGCCAAAAAAACAGACTTTTTTTTTCCCCCCAAATGCCAAAAAAAGTCTAGGGTCGCGTGAAAAAATAGGGTCGGTCGGGATACCTTAAACAGAATTTTTTTTGGGGGGGCCTAATGTACATTCACAAATCACATAGTATACAACCGTTTCTGGGTCGATACACACTCCAAGTGTGTTTCAAACTCCGACAATAAACTGCCGTGAAGCATCAGCTTCGTGTGTGTGTTTGTTTTGTCTGTGTTTGTTCCCAGCGTACTTTGATACTATGAATCGAAAGTGAAGCGTTCCTTCGCAAAATGGCGTCGATTGACGCTCCGAGTGTTGATGCGGCTCAGTGTCTGGTCTTTTAAGTAAACCCCGAGAATGTAATCTATGTTACAGCAAAGGAACATGCAGCATCAGATTGTTTTCATTTCTTTGTACTTTTATAATCAACAGCTCTGCGTTCCTATCGCAAAGTGGTGTCGAATGGCAAATTGGTTTCGCGACCGGAAGTAAACGCCGGAGTGCGATTAAAATTAGGACATGATGTGAACTTATTTCTTGACATCATTTTACATGGTCTGGGGTAATTATGTCCAATCACTGCAAATAACAAATTTATGTAACTTTTATTCAAGCCTCAAATTAAATTGGCAAAGTCTACTTCATGAAGCTGGCTGCATCAAGCTTTAATTGGCAGAATGGCACTGAATTTGGTAAAAAGACTTTGCAAAGTCCTCGTGAAGTCGACTTCAATTAACGGCAGCCGTTAAGGTTTCTGATTTTCTGACACTAATTTGTCCTCCCAACCGTATTACTTTATTTTACCCTTCAGAAATAAATAAAACAACCACCCGTTTTTCTTCCATGTTTGTGGGCTGCAACTCCCACATACACTTGTAGACAAGAGTGGGCTTTTGCGTGTGCTACTGATTTTTCCTGTGCTCTTTAGGCCGACATACTCAGATTCTGTGGGATGCATGCATGCTGGGTGTTTTCGTGCTTGAATAACCTACCAAAGTCTGACATGCAATTACAGGGTCTGTTTCATGCATACTTGGTCTTTTACTTGCGTGTCCACATGAAGGGGGTTAAGTCACTAGCAGGTCTGCACATAAGTTGACCTAGGAGATCGGTAAAATCTCCACTCTTAACCAACCAGGCGCAGCTGAGATTCGAACCCAACGGAAGTCCTAAACGCAAAATGCAGTGTCGGGCTCCTTTGGATGACCAAACATAATAAAACAAGACCTTGTGAATAATGTTAGACAGAGAAGTTTTAGTTTTAATTTTGAAAAAGATGTATTATATATCTTATTGGGCCTGTGTTATATTTTCAGATTGCAAAGCCACAATGATTTACCCCGCTACTGCAAAACACATTGCCAAGTACAGCGAACATGATGCCTTCATTGTTCGAGAGACACCACATCTCTACCAGACCGTCACCAAACCCTGTCTGGATGTCAACAAGTTTAGCGTGCAGGTATACATAGAATAATAGAAAAGAAAATATTTACTTTCTCAATATATATGTATGACATTGCAACTGGCAAAAAGGGAGGGATCATGTTAATCATAAGAATCTAGCATTTCATTGTAAAAAATTGTCAATGTCATACATTTTCATTGACATTTTCTTTGACAGATGTAATGTAATCACTGTGATTTAGACTTGGTTTGACTGGTTGGCAGAGTGACTGGTTTCTGTGACAGACAGGATTCGTACTTGTAAACAGATACTGCTATTGGAAAAGGTCAAGTGCAATCACTGAAAGGTTTTGACTTTTAAATTAAAAATAGAATCAAAGGAAACTGAAACCATGGCGATTCAGACAAAACCATGGGTAGAAGTGTTTTGACTAAGTCCGTCTTTCCTGGCAAGACCATGCAATGCTCACATGTGTGTGTGGGGGGGGGGGTGTTTTGCTTTTTTGAACATCACTACCTGTGTGTAAAATTATCCGTTTGTTTCAGTGGGTGCACAACATTCTGGAGAAAAAGACAGAAGCAGATCGCATCGTGTTCGAGGACCCTGACCCAGAGACGGGATTCATTCTTCTTCCCGATATGAAGTGGAATCGCACAGACCTGGACTCGCTCTACCTGGTGGCCATTGTTCACAAGCACGGCGTTCATTCTATGCGTCACTTGACTGCTCAACACCTGCCGCTGTTGAAGAATGTTCTGGAAAAGGGGAAGGTAATTGTGTGTGTGAGTGTGTGTGTGCGCGCATGCTTGGGGCATTTTCCTTTTGTTTGGTTCTACCTTTTTCTCTATCTTTATTTTGCTGTTCCAGGGGGGGTATCCGGGGTTTCCGGAAACCCCCCCCTACCACCAAAAAAAAAAGATTTATTTTTATTTTTAAAATAAAGAAAAAAAGATGGCTCAGATTGCACCAGATTGCTCCATTTTCCTTGTTTTGATCAAAATTTTCCGGGGGGGCATCCCCTAGGAACCGGCCTTTGTCTTCTAAATGATGGTTTTGGAAGGTAGTTGGGTAATTTGTTGACTCAGGTTGCACCAGATTGGTCAATATTCCTTGTTTTGATCCCAATTGATCTACTTAAATTAACTTCTAGTAGGTGTGTAAGGGCAATTTTCTTGGCTCAGATTGCACCAGATTGCTCCATTTTCCTTGTTTTTATCAACATTTTCCGCCGTCTATCTGTCCCTAAAAGAAATCTGGAAACCCCCCCATTAAAATGATGTGATCTGCCCCTGCTTTCCCAGGAAAATACACATTTTCTCTGATTTTTTTTCTCTCCGCTTCTTGAACTTTAAAACAAATATTTTCTTTCTTATTATTTGTTGACTGTTTGTTGGCATGCAGGGTTCATTTTTGAACTCCCGAGTCGCTTTGTGTGTGTGCGTGAACTGGTAATTTGTTAGCCTTATTAATTGTTACTTTCAGCATCATAACTAAACTCTCAATGCCATTTTATTACGATGATTATGTTTCTTTTCAGAAAGCTATCAAGGGCCAGTTTGGTATTCCGTCCTCCAAGCTACGGATTTACTTCCACTATCAACCATCGTACAGCCACCTGCACGTTCACTTTACGCACGTCAAGTTTGATGCCCCAGGTTCTGATTGCCTCAGAGCACACACCCTTGAGGACGTCATTGATAATCTGGACCTGGACTCAGATTTCTACTCAAAGAAAACTTTAGTGTATGTTGTGAGAGAGAATGATGAGTTGTACAAAGCGTACAAGGCAGCAACATATTTTGATGATTAAGTTCAGCAGGCAGAAAACTTTTGTCAATGCTGTGATGCATTGCATGAAGCATCAGGTATGAGGGTATTTCAAGGGCAAGAATACCTTCACTCGCCAATTCTCGCCTTAACACTTTGTACCCCACCTATGTTGACCAAATTTTTTTTAGCCGAGACCAGCAGCAGCTCACTAAGAATTGTAGTAACTGTGTAGTAACCGTGTATCAACACGCTGGAATGCAGGCGTTAGATCGACGTTACAGGAAGCGACTGAAGCTAACCGTCTGAGCGGATATATCCGTACCTGGTCAGATAGAGCAAAATGAGTGGGTACGGATATATCCGTACCTGGGAGACAATGAGTTAAAGAAACGGGGGACTGTACACCATCAACAGAGTACATGTATTTTAATGAGCAGAAGTAACAGGGAAAAAGCTTCCGCATCTGCTGTGAGACATGATAACAAAGCATACCAGGTGGCTGAATACATGTATTTTGATGAGTAAATGATGTAGTTCTGACTGACTTACATTCTTTATGTGCAATTTCTTTTTGATATGTAACTCATGCAAGAAGAAAACATGATTTTAAGACTGCTTGTCAAATAGATTTGATGAGCTCAAGAATGTGTAGTTTCTGTAAAGGGAAAATCAGTGTCCAGTTTCATGTCTTTGGAACCAACTTGCAATAAACAGCTATTTGACATTGATCTGCACAAAGCATACCAGGCAACTGTGGATTTTGATGAGTAAATGATGCAGTACTGATCCATATTCAAAGTTTGTGGCTACTTGTGTGCGCAAGAAAGTGTTTATGCTTGGATCCATTTGGACTAAGAGGGTGGTCAAGTTTCATGTCCTATTTATTATTTTCAAGTTGTGACATTTTTTCCAACAGTTCCTTTTTCTGTTAAGATTGGTACTATTGTTCGTTTTTCTGTTGGTACTGTTGTTTGTTTCTTGTTCTATTGTCTTTGCTGCATGTGTAGTTGTTGATTTTGAAAATTATTTATAATGCCACCCAACATAGTAACATGTGCACTTATTATTTAACCTCACTGCCCTAATTTCAGTTATCTCCCTTGCACTCATTCAAAATCTATCTCTCTGGACCTCATCAGAACCTCACAAATATAAAAGGTATAATGCATGTTCGAATACAGATGAAACACATCTCTATGTGAGCTTTACTTTCAGGATGTCAAATTTAAAAAAAAAAAATATTTTTAGCTATAATTATGGTATACGATTTAATACATCTGATCTCACCAAAATAATATCCAATTCAGTGTGTATACTTTTGTGTTTTTGTGGTCATACTTTTCAAGCAGTGGGCTGTTCAGAGTAATCGTACAAACATACTCGCACACACTCTCTCTCTCCTCAACTTGTTTTCACATGTCAAATACAGGGTGAGCAAAAAAATGCAACCCACTAAAATGCTCCTTCTACATCTGTTGACCGAATTACTTCATATTTGGTGTAGGCAACATTAACTTCAGCTTATGCATGACCAGTCCACAAAGTGGCAAGTTTAAAAGTCAAATGGTCCGACTTTCGTACACTTTCAAAGAAATATTCCGAAATCAGGGATGGACTCAACAGCACGAGGTTTGACATTGAGCGGTAGTAGACTCAGTTACCAGATTCAAACCTTCCAGACTTCTACCTTTCGTATTACCTGAATGTCGGTGTAAACAAAAATACCCCCATCCCCTAGATCATTGGTGACCTGAAGACAGCAGTTACAGCTACAGAGGGATGACAAAGGTCTTGTATATTTGAGGTCGACAAACTACAAACTGAAATTTGTGTATCCCTATTCGGATGGTGAGGGTCGTGTAAGATCCATACCCTGCAAAGAGGCGGTAAAGAGTTTATCCCTATTCGGATGGTGAGGGTCGTGTAAGATCCATACCCTGCAAAGAGGCGGTAAAGAGTTTATCCCTATTCGGATGGTGAGGGTTGTGTAAGATCCATACCCTGCAAAGGGGCGGTAAAGAGTTTATCCCTATTCGGATGGTGAGGGTCGTGTAAGATCCATACTCGGCAAAGAGGCGGTAAAGAGTTTATCCCTATTCGGATGGTGAGGGTTGTGTAAGATCCATACCCTGCAAAGAGGCGGAAAAGAGTTTATCCCTATTCGGATGGTGAGGGTCGTGTAAGATCCATACTCGGCAAAGAGGCGGAAAAGAGTTTATCCCTATTCGGATGGTGAGGGTCGTGTAAGATCCATACTCGGCAAAGAGGCGGTAAAGAGTTTATCCCTATTCGGATGACGTGGGTCGTGTAAGATCCATACTCGGCAAAGAGGCGGTAAAGAGTTTATCCCTATTCGGTTTGCATTGGTCATTTATGACCCATACTCTTTACATTGAATCCTTCTTTAGAAATTATAGGTTGTACACGACCCACATCATCCGGACTGTGTAGTCCAAAGCGTGATCCAGTGAAGGTTAAATAATCTCTAAGGTAACAATCTGCAGGCTTAACTTTCACCAGATCACGCTTTCGGACTACACAGTTCGGATGATGTTAGGTGGGTCGTGTGCAAGGAGGATTCACAGTAAAAAAAAAACCAAGAAGGGCAAAGCCCATACGACTCACATGCTTTACACATTTTTCCTACCAAAATACATGTGACCTTGACCCAAGGTCAAGGTCATCCAAGGTCATGCAACACAAAGCTGTTAATTCAAGACATAGGAAGTACAATGGTGCTTATTGGCTCTTTCTACCATGAGATATGGTCACTTTTAGTGGTTCACTACCTTATTTTGGTCACATTTCATAAGGGTCAAAGTGACCTTGACCTTGATCATATGTGACCAAATGTGTCTCATGATGAAAGCATAACATGTGCCCCACATAATTTTTAAGTTTGAAACAGTTATCTTCCATAGTTCAGGGTCAAGGTCACTTCAAAATATGTATACAATCCAACTTTGAAGAGCTCCTGTGACCTTGACCTTGAAGCAAGGTAAACCAAACTGGTATCAAAAGATGGGGCTTACTTTGCCCTATATATCATATATAGGTGAGGTATTCAATCTCAAAAACTTCAGAGAAAATGGGAAAAATGTGAAAAATAGCTGTTTTTTAGGCAACATTTATGGCCCCTGCGACCTTGACCTTGAAGCAAGGTCAAGATGCTATGTATGTTTTTTGGGGCCTTGTCATCATACACCATCTTGCCAAATTTGGTACTGATAGACTGAATAGTGTCCAAGAAATATCCAACGTTAAAGTTTTCCGGATGGACGTCCGGACGGACGTCCGGACGGACGGACGGACGGACGACTCGGGTGAGTACATAGACTCACTTTTGCTTCGCATGTGAGTCAAAAAGGGTCATACACGACCCACATCTGAATAGATAAATGTTACAAAGTATAGGTCGTCCCACGATCCACGCCATCCAAATAAGAATAAATAATGTAAAATTCCTTTTGTAATTCCATATGGGTCGTCCACCACCCACATCAACCGAACTGTGTACATGTAGTTCAAATTACGTCATTGTTTTTTTTAATTTTTTACAAAGATAATCTTTCAAAAGTTGGGCGATGGGAAGGTATGTTGATTGGAGATTACATGAAGTCTCAATTCAAGACGGTTTTGTGAGGCTCTGGGTCGTCCACGACCCATGGTGAAGGTTAAATCGGTTTAGCTTTGCTACTGTTGAATTTCAAACCTTGTAGTTGTACGGTTACCCCACGCGGGTTAGGGGGAAGAATTTACCCGATGCTCCCCATGCAGCATGTCGTAAGAGGCGACTAATGGATTCTGTTTCTCTTTTTACCCTTGTTAAGTGTTTCTTGTATAGAATATAGTCAATTTTTGTGAAGATTTTAGTCAAGCAGTATGTAAGAAATGTTAAGTCCTTTGTACTTTCTTTCTTTATTTGGTGTTTAACGTCGTTTCCAACCGTTCAAGGTTATATCGCGACGGGGAAAGGGGTGAGATGGGATAGAGCCACTTGTTAATTGTTTCTTGTTCACGTCCTTTGTACTGGAAACTTGCATTCTCCCAGTAAGGTAATACAGTGTACTACGTTGCAAGCCCCTGGAGCAAATTTTTGATTCGTGCTTTTGTGAACAAGAAACAATTGACAAGTGGCTCTATCCCATCTCCCCCGTCGCGATATAACCTTCGTGGTTGAAAACGACGTTAAACACCAAATAAAGAAAAAGTATTTGTACGGTTGAGTCGATCCCTGAATTCTGATTCGGAAGAGAACAAAAGTCAGACCATTTGACCAACAAACTTGCCACTCCGAGGACTTGTCATGCATAAGCTGAAGTTAAATGTATACCAAATAAGTAGTTATTCGGTCAACAGATGTAGAAGTTATTATCATTTTTGTGGGTTGTATTTTGTGTGTGTCACTCTGTACACAGATCAATCATCACATCTCACCACCATCCTGACCTCAGGTCAAAATGAGTTCGGCTCATTCTCTCCCTGACAGGATGCCTCGAGTTTCCTTGTCTGGCAAGGAAACCGATTTTTTTTTACATATTTAGAGCTTTTTGTAATGTATTATTGATATAAGCAGATTCGCGATCGTCGATAATGATTTTTCATGGTGTTATTACAAAGGAATTGATGTGTAAGACAGTTTCAAGCGAGCTATTTTTCGCAGCTGTATTTACTGTGCAAACAACTCTAAATATGGCAAAAGTGTCACGTGATAATCAGCGTTTGGTTTCGGCGCTCACTGGAGCAGACAATTTTTTCTGTAACCAGTTGACAGTGATGAAACCATATATTACGGTCTCCTTCCGGCAGCAGTCCCAAAATTTCGACTTGTTTTGACCTTAGAACGATGTCTTTATCATAACTGGGAAGAACAGAACGGAGATCACTGTCGAAGTCGGCCAATCTGCAATCATTTTCGTCTCACGAACACTGATCTCAAATTTAGATAGTGCTCGCGAAAAACATATGGGAGGTAACTCTGTATTCTTATTTTGATAGATTCGCGTAGGACTGTAGCGTCCGGTCAGAGAGATAACTGGCAATAGCCGTTGAGCGATGACTGATCAGAATGATCTCACCACCCACCTCATTCTCAATCTCACATCTCAAGTATACGGACCAAGTCAATCTCACATTCTCTCTTTCCACTCACACACAGAACAATCTCACATTCTCTCTTTCCACTCACACAGAACAATCTTCAATTAAAAAATGATGGTTTACTAACAAATGTAAGTAAACACAACATTTGCAGAGGAGAGGCTCTACAGTCTACGAACACATAACCACCTAACACAGTCAGACAAGCCAAAAGAGTGTTTATTTGTTATCCAAAAATTTCAAATACTTTCTGTCTTCTGCCATGGGTCTAAATTTCAATCAGGAATCTTGAGATTCCATGTAACATTCAATTTAACTCAGCAAAGGTACGAAGATCCCTTCAGATTGCTCAAAAATCACACAAAAAGTTTCCTTAGCTTCAAGCATTTGGAAAAAAAAATTCTTCAGGCGGGACTAAAACACCTAAATGTGATTTCCATCAAAACCTCTGACAGCAAAAGATTTGAACAAGGAATAAGTAAACAATCACTTCAGTCACTTCACAATAATTTGAATAAACAATTAACAAACAACTAGCTAACTCTGAAGTCAGAAGTTTCTTTTTGTAAAACATAAGAAAGTACCATGTATTGTATACATCAACATACTCAAAAATAAGAATTCACAAGCATTATGAGAGTATGCAATAATTTCCTTTTTACCTGTTTGAGTAGTGTCATCGGGTATTATTTAAATAATCCTGCTGAATGCGAGTGCTGATTATAGGCAAAGCGTCCAATTTGACATCATTTGTTCAAAAAAACAAAGCAAATCAGTAAAGAAATGAATCTCCATAGTTGACAGGTCTGTCTCTTTAAAATGGTATTTTGCCATTAACTAGTTCTGATACAGAAGTTGCTTGAATATGATCTTCACACTGCTTTGCTGAAGTTCTAAAGTAGCCACAGCCACCAAATGCAATAGCCAAAAAAAATCCAAGTATATGAGCAGGGTCAATAACATTTGATTCTTGAATGCTTTATAAGGCCAAAAAAAAAAATTGTCTGTTTAGGGTAACATGACCAAAAAAAGTAGGGTCGGTAGGTAGGTAAATGTTTTTTTTTGTTTTTTTGTTTTTTGTAAATGCTATGTTGGCTGAACATTCACTTCTTATATTTGATGAACACATGTTTCAAAACTAACGTATAAATAAAACAGAGAGAAAGGGAGAGAAAGAAACGCCAAATGTCTCTTTTAAGCATTTTTACCTCTTTTTTTTTTTTTTTTTTTTTTGAAATCAAAAAAAGTTTTGGGTCGGCGCCAAATCGCTAGGGTCGGTCGGGTTACCCTAAACAGACAATTTTTTTTTTTTGCCTAATTATTCATATTGGGTAAAGATGGCTAAAACACAAAAGTCCAAACACAGCCTTACAACGTATTAAGTTCACAAATGTAACCCAAAACTAAGAGGAGATGACTGAACTATAACACTCAAAACAATCCCTTGACACCGTACGTATACTTTCAATGTTTCATAAGCCAGAAAACGCTGAACGTCAGCTGGCAAATAAAACATGCCAGAACACTTCAAAGCTCACAGCTGCTGCTGCAAATGCACAGAAAAGAATACAGTCTCACACTCCTAAAAGAACCAAGATCAACTTGCCATGAAAATAAAGAAATATTTTGTGGTTACAGTACACAGTGATCATAAGCTTTAGTCATCTCCTCTCAATCCCACATGCATCAATCATTCAATGCATACATCCCATCAAACGTACAGCTGCTGCTTCAAAAACAATTTGGAATATGTTTTTACAGAAGTACTGAACAGTGTAACAAACAAAAGCCACAACTGGACACATTCAAACATGTATGTTACAGAATGCAACATCTCCCGGGAATATTGCTGCGATGCAGCAGGTCTGAACCGAAAAAATGAGCACACGCAATCTTTGTATTTCAGGTTACCCTTACCTGTGAAAGCACAAAATCATAAACAACCGCCTTGAGCTGAATGAACATGTCATGCATCCTGTATGGGCTGCATTTGAAAGTAGCTGAGCTGCTTGAATGTGGTACTACTACTAGTGATGTCTTAATAAATCCTGTTCTTCATTACGCAGAACAGAACTTAAACTCTGGGGGCGATAAAACTTTACCCATTTGTTCGACTAACTGTTCTTTCCTTTAAAACACATACGGCCATGCTTTTTCATATATATATATATATATATCTAAATACAAAGTTTTCTACGGAAATTGAGCTTTAAATGTTGGCATCCCAAGTTACCACTACAGTCTACACCCACAAAAATACAATCTGCTTTTTTTGTAATACTCTCATCTCTCATTTTAATACTCTCATCAGCTCAAATTATATACCAAGTAACCAAATCTTTCTTTATTTGGTGTTTAACGTCGTTTTCAACCACGAAGGGTTATATCGCGACGGGGAAAGGGGGAAGATGGGATAGAGCCACTTGTCAATTGTTTCTTGTTCACAAAAGCACTAATCAAAAATTTGCTCCAGGGGCTTGCAACGTAGTACAATATATTACCTTACTGGGAGAATGCAAGTTTCCAGTACAAAGGACTTAACATTTCTTACATACTGCTTGACTAAAAATCTTTACAAAAATTGACTATATTCTATACAAAAAACACTTAACAAGGGTAAAAGGAGAAACAGAATCCGTTAGTCGCCTCTTACGACATGCTGGGGAGCATCAGGTAAATTCTTTCTCGTCCCAACCAATATGGGACTCCCCCTAGCCCGCGGGGTTAAGTAACCAAATGCCTGTTGTCACAGATGTTAGCAACCAACAAAAACAAAGCACCAGTACCTTACTTACAAAAACAAGGATGTCAAAGCTAGGATTAACATCTTGAAAGTAACTGGCAAGGCCGAATTAAACTCCAGACATACATGAAAGGCAGTTGTTTCTACTTGATAATTAATATACTCTATAGTAGCAAAGCACTGTGTTTGATGAAGCAACTTATTTCTATGACAGTATTGACACAGAACAGACTGCACAAATGGGTACTTTAGATAAGTAATGAAATTTGAGTTCAATAGCAAAGAAATTCCTGAACAAACGTTTTTGTTTCTTCATTTGACGTGCAGCCTTTTAAAAGAATACAAGGTAAAAGCTAATCTAAAATGACTGTACATTGTATTCCTATTTTTACTATGTTACATGCACTATTAAGTTACTAATTCCAACTCTCCTTCCTTATCATCAGACTGAGGAAGAACAAAATATCACCAATTTCCTCAAGCGCAAAACAAAATTCAGGCCAAAACCGAATAGCAACATAATGTCAAAATCCGTCCTGGTTTCAGATACAACATAATTCTTCATAAAACAGATCCACAAGCAAAAACATAGAAATGAATTAAATCAAACCAAAACAGGACCAGCAGCAGTCTGACAGTAACTACCAATAATGACAAAAATCTATCACTGACATTAACATAAACAACAGCGACAAAACTGTCATAGATGATAGAAGTACAAATACTTGAAATAGTAAATGAAACACTAGAGAGTAAAACTTCAAATTGTGTAATGTACTCCCTCCCCCTACAACAGCCAACTCTGCACATCCAACAAAAGATATGATAACACAAGAGTTCAATTGCAAGCATCCGTCTTTTCCCCACTGAAGACACAGGATCGCAGGAGATGTAATAACAAGACCGTCTTGAGAGTGTGCTGATCGAAGATGGTATCTCCAGGACACTCACATGTAGGGTTGGTTCTGATGGAAAAAGCGCAGCACAAATTACGCACTGAATGAATGCTGTTACTCACCATGAAGCCAGTCTTACAGTTACACGACAGTCTTTCATAGCCAATTCATTATATGCACATTCTGGAAAGAAGCAACTAAGAAAGTATGAACATGCGTTGTGCAGCCTGGGGAGACTTGCAGCTCACACAATGATGGTGCAGTAGAATCATCATGATATGATGTGTGAAGATTCTCTTTGTTCAAACGATTTCAGCAAGTTTTTAAAAAGTTCAAACACATTTGTACTGTAATAAAAGTTCTAATGTCTATGCCATGTTCAGTCTTGTGCATCACCACCGTTCTCTGCAGATGTATCAGACGTCCAGAGGGTCAAGTTGTCACGCAGCAGCTGCATTATAAGTGTACTGTCTTTGCACTCTTCCCCTTGCAGGTTGTCGAGCTCATGAATTGCCTCGTCGAATGCTTCCTTAGCAAGGTTGCATGCCTTATCCGGAGAATTCAGAATCTCGTAGTAGAAAACAGAGTAATTCAGAGCAAGTCCAAGGCGATTGGGGTGCGTTGGTGGCATGGATTCCTTGGCAACGTCCATGGCATCCGTGTAGGCTGCCTGAGCTTTCCCAATGGCATCCTCACGCTCCTTTCCCTCGTCACCATCCTTGTACTCTGCCATGTAACGCCAGTAATCGCCCTTCATCTTCAAGTAAAACACTTGCTCCTCCGGGTCTTTAAAGTTTTTTAGCAAGTAGGTGTCGAGGAGATTTAGCACTTCCTGACATGTGCTGTCTAGCTCCTTTTCGACGGTTTTCCGGAACTCCTTCGAAATTTTCTTTCGGTTTTCCGTCTCAGCTTTCTGCTCGATCATGCAGATCACTCGCCAGGATGATCGCCTGGCGCCGACAACATTCTTGTACGCTACAGACAAGAGGTTACGAAACTCTTGGGTCAGCTTCAGATTCTTCTCCGTAACTTTCTTCATGGCTTTCGCCATGTCATCGTACCTTTCTGCTTGTTCCGCAACCTTAGCGAAACTAATCAACTCCTCCGTGTTTTCCAGACCTTCAACGAGTTTGGCGCTTCCAGCCATGGTTGAGTATCAGTCCCCGATTGACCACAATTGCAAGTGTCAATCTCTAGCGGTTCCACAAACCGAAGTTTCGTTCGTTCAGGAAGAAAATGGCGGCGTTAGTGAGATTGCTGCGTTGCTGCAGGAGCTAAAGTTTCATTTCCAGGGTCAGCGACAGGGGTCACGTTCTTACGCTACTACGAATACGCCTTCCTGATTTTATGAATGAGTCAATGTTTGGCGACGCTGCAGCAACGCAAAGCAGTTGTCAATGTCAGTCACCAAATTTGGATTGCTCGTGGAGACGATTAATGAGAAATATATATAATTTCATATACGGCCAGTAGGCTAGATAAGCCTTTTGCTTGCTACATTTTACATGTATCTGTAATTATGTTTTTCCTTTTCTCTTTTGTTTTCAGTTCTTTTCTGGCATGCTTTCTTTAAAAAAAAATTTAAAAAAAAGTAAAGGTTCAAGTCAACCTCAAACATAATTTGTTTCCAATGCTTGCCAAGAGAATGTTTAAATGTATTGAGTGTTCCTGATGTGACAATGTTAGACGGTAAATCATTCCCGCAACTGTTACTCAACTCTGAATAACAAAACACATATGCCTAGACATTAGTGCGAACATTTTTCTTGTGGCAAGTTTGTATTGATGGTCTCTGGTGTTGGTTAAAACCCCGGGTTTGTCATGTTTCTTTTTATATTTAGTCAAGTTTTGACTAAATATTTTAACATCGAGGGGGAATCGAAACGAGGGTCGTGGTGTATGTGCGTGTGTGCGTGTGTGTGTGTGTGTGTGTGTGTAGAGCGATTCAGACTAAACTACTGGACCGATCTTTATGAAATTTGACATGAGAGTTCCTGGGTATGAAATCCCCGAAGGTTTTTTTCATTTTTTTGATAAATGTCTTTGATGACGTCATATCCGGCTTTTCGTGAAAGTTGAGGCGGCACTGTCACGCCCTCATTTTTCAACCAAATTGGTTGAAATTTTGGTCAAGTAATCTTCGACGAAGCCCGGACTTCGGTATTGCATTTCAGCTTGGTGGCTTAAAAATTAATTAATGACTTTGGTCATTAAAAATCTGAAAATTGTAAAAAAAAAAAAAAAAAATTATAAAACGATCCAAATTTACGTTTATCTTATTCTCCATCATTTGCTGATTCCAAAAACATATAAATATGTTATATTCGGATTAAAAACAAGCTCTGAAATTAAATATATAAAAATTATTATCAAAATTAAATTGTCCAAATCAATTTAAAAACACTTTCATCTTATTCCTTGTCGGTTCCTGATTCCAAAAACATATAGATATGATATGTTTGGATTAAAAACACGCTCAGAAAGTTAAAACAAAGAGAGGTACAGAAAAGCGTGCTATCCTTCTTAGCGCAACTACTACCCCGCTCTTCTTGTCAATTTCACTGCCTTTGCCATGAGCGGTGGACTGACGATGCTACGAGTATACGGTCTTGCTGAAAAATGGCAGCTACTTGACTAAATATTGTATTTTCGCCTTACGCGACTTGTTAATTAAATAACTTGGGGCTACAGCAGCAGTGTCGTACACTGATTTAATAAGTCATGGGTAATCTTAAAAGCCACGGTTTCAATCATATCTCCTCTTGCTCTTCTAAATTCCAAACTTGGTAAGTTCAACAATGTTAACCTTTCGCTGTAACTTAAATTGTTCATGCCAATAGTTTTTTTACTGTAATGTCTCTAAAAATTTGTCATGAGTGTCACATGTTTCTTTGATTTAGGACTCGAGATCACACTTCATTTCCGTATTCCGTAGGACAGGTCTTATTAAAGGTACTGAACTTGTCACGGGTGCACGGAGCCCCTGGGGCTTTTAGTCATACCTCAGGCAGCTATCCGTTAGAAGAACTACCAAGTTTCATTGACTTGCACCCAAAGAGTCAAGAACTGCGATTTTTTTACGAATTAATTTCGTATTCGGACCCGGCTGGTCTTGACCTATTTTTGGATCTAAATTTAGATCCGGTCGATCACCACACTCATGCACAAAAAGACACGTCACTAGCAAACTATGTCAGACGTCATCATGAGTTTGTGTAAAACAAAATGGAGGCCGGAATCACTCAGTTGAATCGAACTCCGACCAAACACCACGTAATAACTGGGTTAATTTATGCACTCGCGTGAACAAGAAACTGTCGAGCTTCACAGATGTCGTCGTTGGGTAGTTTTGGGTTTGTTTTACTACCATAGGAGGATTTTTGAACTGAAAATGCACTCAGCCTGCAACAAAAACGCAAAACGAAGGCTGTGAGCTGCACTGTGCCTTTAATGACTCAAAAAGAGGAACCGTTATATCTTTTGTTTTATTTTCTATATTATGCAAACTCATGCCAGACATTATTTTTGCACTTTTGACTACATCTTGGAAGTGAGCCTCAAAATGTAATTCGTTATTTACTATTACTCCTAAATCTTTTTCAGCTTCGGTACTTCAGTTTAAGGCTGATTTCATTCATTGTGTAGTAGGAGGCGTTCTTATTATTTTTACCAATGTCAGTGCAAACTCTTGCACTTGCTGTTATTAATCTTATTGTTATTTGCCTCTATGGTCCACTGAACAACTGAGTCGATCAAAACTACCTTGTAAACTTTAAATCTTCGTCAGATGCCGTAACATCTGAATAAGTTTTCGTGTCATCTGCAAATACTTTAAAAAGGCAATCAATAAATTTAGGCATATCGTTTATAAAAAATATGCAAACAAAGTAGAAGCAAGGACACTCCCTTGTGGAACAATAACAATATTACATACAAATGGAACACCGCTTGTTACTTTTGTCTCGTCTCAACTTTTCCCTCCAACTATTACAAACTGTTATCTGTCTCGTGATAAAAAAAATGTTCAATCCAGTTAAAAACATCACTTTTTATACCCGGCCTAACCTTTTTATTTACACAAAAGTCGTCACGTTTATCTGGGGGACTTTATGGAATGCCTTTTGCAAGTCAAGATAGATTACATTCACTGGTTTTCTGTCATCCAGCATTGACATCCAGTCATTTATAGTCGTCAATAATTGAGTAATACATGATCTTTCTGCAATTGTATTTTCTATCAATTACTGAAAATAACATCAGCATGGGTTTGCTTACAAACTACTTCTAAAATGGTGTTGCCGGCCGGAATAGCCTGGTTCCACGCGCGTGTGTGTGTGTACGGCTTGTTTGTGAGCGTGCTGCATGTGCGCGGCGCACATCGCGCTCGTTTCTCTCGATTTGTCATTTCTCTCGTTCTTTGTGTGTGTTTGTGCAAGGGCGGATCTGGGGGGGGGGGGGGGTTACACGGGTTACGTAACCCTCCCCCACCCACCCAAAAAAAGAGGTAATTTATTGGTTCAGGATGCACCAGATAGCTCCTATTTTGCGGCTTCTTTGGATAAAAAAATTTCCGAACCCCCCTAGAGGCTTAGGCGCCTTCGGCCGGCGCCGTCAACTTGTATCTTCGCAGTCATTTTGTAACCCCCCCCCCCCCTCCAAAGTGAATTGATCCGTCCTTGTTGTGTGTGTGTAAGTCAGTCAGTACAACTGTATGTCAGTGCGTGTGTGTGTGTGTGTGTGTGTGTGTGTGTAAGTAGCTCACAGTTCAAATGTGCCGCTGGCCCGTATGCAATGGCTTGGCAAGTTGAGGGATTTCACCTCTACCTAATTTGTATTTGGAGACAATGCAAGTGTTTTGTTCCTTCGTCAGTCAGTTTATTTATGTGTTTGTTATTTTCTTTACTGTTTCGCACAAATCTTACTTTTGTTTGAGTTTTATAGAAGGCAAAATCTTCGGATGTCCATTTCTTGACTTGCGCTGATCGTTAGTGATTATCATTACCATATTTGTTTTACTAAACGTTTTCAAAAGAATTTAACATTGCATTTTATGCGTAAAACTGCACGGTAAGAACAATTTGTGTCATGATTAAGTGGCCATTTCCGCTACGACTCTTTGCGGGCCCTTGTCGAGTTAATCCTCTGATTGGAGAAATGCGAGAGTAACTAAAAGTTAGATCAAAATGTAGGCTACACAGAGTTGACTGTGCTCACTGACTCTCTCTTAATCTTAATCCTTAAGCCTTAAATCTTAATCCTTGTTAAATAAAGTTCAATTCAATTCAATTCTCTCGAGTCAAGCCGTGCCATCACTAATACTTCTTTGAACTTTTAGAAACTGAACTTGATCAGTTTCTAAAAGTTCAAGGAAGTATCAGTGATAGCGACAAGAAGAAGAAGTTAGTTTGTTTGTTTGTTTGTTTGCTTAACGCCCAGCCGACCACGAAGGGCCATATCATCAGGGCGGTGAACTGGAAGAAGTGATAGCACATTGTAAAAACAAATGACAAGAAATGGAAAATAGTTTGGGATACACATAACAATACTTTTACCACAGTGACTGTTTTCGCAAAAATGGGATCATTATTATACTTGCACACTAGCCGATTAAGCATATGTGCCAGTCATTTCTGTGAACCGTCGCCTAGAAACGAAAGCGAAAGTAAAGCGTAGTAGCGTCCCCTCGAAAAATATTTTCGTCGTGCAGCACGACACCAATTCACATGATTACACACTTGTGACTCATTCTGTCGGTTGAACACGCCTGCGAAGCTCCCTTCAAGACAACACAAACGACATCGTCACATGTTTTGCATAATCTCGCCTGCTATCTAGTGCGCAATCAAGCATGTCGGGTGCATACATCTTTGCTTCATTCAACTGCATCTATTGGTTTATTAATGTTCTTATGTTGAGTTGCAAACATTCAAGTTTAGTAGAGTCAAGGCGGTGGCTTGTGGACTGAAGCACGTGGTTTTGACATGATTCACGAAACGCACTGCGCAAGCGCACGCAGAAACACGAGAAAAGGTCAGGGAGACGGGCGGGTTGGGAACATTTTGGATACAGACTTGAAAAAGATGCCTAGTGAAAGTGAAAGTAAGCAAGATTTCAGTGGATTTAAGAATAATCTGCCCACATCCCGCCCTTTTAGCAAGGTTACGGACTGGTCTGTCGAACTACTCAACTAGAGCTCAGAAAAAAAACTGTGAGAAGGCAGTTGGCCGCTAAATGTAGGCCTAACTTGTTGCAAATATATATATGTATATTTTAATAAAAATAGTTTAAGTTGTTTGGGTTTTGGCAGATCTATTTGGGGTCACGCTAACCAGAATGTACATATTATATCTGCTGAATACTTGTATTCTAATTTTCTATCAGGGTTCCCGTCTGTAATCCTACTGACACAAATTCACGGTTCAGTTATTCTGTGGTAGGCTGACCCACTTATTTTGTACAGGCCTTTTGTTGCTGTAAAGCAGCCCCTCTATGTCACAACTTGTCCTGCATGTTTATGTTTAGGCTCCAAATGGTTTCACTTTTCACACGATTGCGGAAGTGATACCTTCTGGAGGGATTTTTCTGTTCAGTGTATAATTACTAAATTAGTTACACTGTAACACAGCTACATTGTCACAAGACACATATTTTCTAAGTTTCAGTGAAACCTAGCATACATTTCTTTTTTCTAGTGTAAATGTACTTCATACCTGGCCTAAAACAGGATAGGGAATCAAGACTAGCCTGTGAACCATGCAGGTGCAAGCTTTGCAGTGGCTGTGACTGAGAAAGTAGGTGTGGAACACATGCATGGCTAAAATTAAAAACAAGGTTCAGGCCGGGATTTGTATACTGTTGTGAGGGACTTAGTTGTGATACCTAGGTTACTAATCCCATAATCCTAGGGTTTCTTTGATTTATCCAACAGTAGCTGTGTAATGATCAGGGCTAATTTGTCAGCTTTACTGTACTTGACTGCTTTGGATTAGTTGATCTTATGCACTAATTAAGTACCTCAGAAGACATCTTTGTTAGTCTTTGTCACAGTTGGGTGCATTTTCAAGGCAGTGTGAAGTGGTATTAGGTCAGAATCCGCACAGTCAGGCCATTTGACTGATTCTTCATACACTTACACATACATACTCGCACACACACTCACAATGGGTAAGTTAAAAATCAGTGTGTCAGTCTAACACTCTTGAGCAATGTGTCACAAATTTAATCAGAAATTTGACTGATTCTCAGCCAAAGTGATCATTCATTTCAAATGTTGATGTGTCTGTGATCAGCGACAAGGGTTGATTGCATTGCCTTTATGATGCTGTTGGTTGTACTAGGTTAACTCCATGACCTTTGGCTTTATGATGCTGTTGGTTGTACTAGGTTAACTCCATGACCTTTGGAATTTATGGGACACGCTCATGAAGTTCTCCTTGTAATGTAAAAATAATATTTACAGACAATATGACACTTTTCTGTGTTCATGAGTTGTAGATTACATAGATTAACAGTAGTTATCAAGATCATCTTCCAAGTAGACATGTTAACCCCTCCACATTATCGAAGGATGGGTCTAATGTCCCCTGTTGTATTAACTATTATACAAGAGACAGGGAGAAAATCAGCTTTCACAATCTCTCAAAAGACAAACTGGTTGCCGATTTTATTTCAGGCATTTTTAGATATTACTGGTTAAAGCTTTCCCTAAAAATGTCCACATTTCTTCATTATACGTCTATAAGTCAATTTTGCTTCATAATAACAATTCTTCCCCACCTGAAAACTGATATTTAAATGAAATGTAAAATAGAATAGCACAATCCAAGTTATGTTTTGTCGCAAGAGTGCTTGCATGTACACTGATACAGTAGTGTTGAAAGCAGATTAAGAAACAAAATCTCTTGATGCATCTGGTAGTGTATATGGTGTAACAGAGAAGCTGCACAAGTTAAAATAAAATAAAGTCCTCTTGAGGTTGAACGTCTTATATAAAACAACAACCAACTTTGTGTGAGAAAAGAAATCAATCGTGTTCAGCTCCTGCTGAGATCATGATAAATCTCTAGGTAGATGGATTTTCAGGCTTTGACCAGCAGCTGTGATAATTGCAAAAGCTGGTAGGTGGTGGCTCACCTCACACAATGCTATTCGGATTCAAATACAGAGCCACCTGTTGCAAAAGGGTGTTCTGCATTGTTGGGTTCAGGGGATGCATGCTAGATATTAATCTTTTCATATTAACAGCTACATTGAGAAACAACTGATTTTTTTCCAGCCACAAGTCTGGATGACCTATTGATTTTGGGCGTTTGTGTGTTATTATGGATCATGGATGGTCAGACCTTTCCCCCCTTCAGGTTGTTAGTAGACTTGCTCAGTTATGAAGCCAAAAATAGGGATGAGCAATTGATTGTGTGTGTGTGTGTGTGTGTGTTAGTGGATGGTCAGACCTTTTTACCCTCCAGCCAAATATATGAGTGAGCATGACAGGCGGGTGTCCTACATTAACGGATATTGTTCTGTCAAGTTGAAAGTAGTTAAGGTTGCTGAAGCTTATTGTTGTTGTTGTTGTTGTTGTTGTTGCTGTTGTTGTTGTACATGTATTTGTAATTGCAAGGTGAACATTCTAACAGCCAGTGAATTCATTTTCTGTTTTTCATTTTAAAAATTGTCATTTAACTCTTCATTCAAAATGCATACTTACTTATATTAGTTTACCCTTGTGATTACTTTCAGATGATTTTTTGACTTTTTTTTTTAAAGTGCACAGTGATATCTGTCATGAAAGGATACTCTTGGGACCAACCTAAAGTGTCCCTACATTTGAAGTGTCCCTTCTTGGCAGGGAGACTTTGTTAAGAGGAAAAAAATACACAAAGTGACAAAAGGACCAAGGTATGATTCCTGTGTTCAGAGGTTTGTTTGTTTGTGTGCTTAACGCCCAGCCGACCACAAAGGGCCATATCAGGGCGGTGCTGCTTTGACATTAACGTGCGCCACACACAAGACAGAAGTCGCAGCACAGGCTTCATGTCTCACCCAGTCACATTATTCTGACACGGACCAACCAGTCTTACTCTTAGCACTAACCCCATGATGCCAGACGCCAGGCGGAGCAAGAGCCAGAGGTGATCTCTCTTGTGAAGGGCCTTACATGACAGGTATCACTGTATTGAAAAGCTATTTATTTATATATATGGCAGTACGTGGGAGGTACTGCTGTGCACAAATGGCCATATATATAACTAAACCATTACAGTTCTTTTCAGTACTGTATAGCTGTCCTCTTCGCATCTGCTGCTGCAGTGACATGAAAGCAGTCCAAAGGCTTTCTTCAGCCGAGATGGCCAACCCGCAAGTGCTGGGGGAAGTGTTCCAACCGCATGTTCTGCTGGTCATTGCCGTCCACTGGACCATGGCTATTTCCCTCGTCTTTGTCAACAAACAGCTGGTTTCAGGTGGAAACTCAGGTAAGCAGTATTGGCCTTAACCGGCAATTATGAATTAACGGTATTTTACCGGTTGAAACGAAAAAATACCGGAACAAAATTGGCTGCCGGTATGACCTACTGGTTGATTTTTAGAACTACCGGGGGTTTTCGCCGGTAAAAAAAACCAACAGTTGGACTTTTACTGGTTCCAATGACCAGCCTACTGGGTTTTTTCTGTACTGTTTGCAAAGTTTACGTACCGGTTTGAAAAAATACTAGCGCCATCACTGGGCAAGGTGTGTCCAGGTATGAATCCTGGAATTCAACTACCTCTGTTTCTCTGTCTGTCTGTCTCTCTCACTCTTTCTCTCTCTCTTTCTGTCTCTGTCTGTCCTACTCACTCTCACTCTGTCTGTCTGTCTATCTCTCGCTCTTTCCTTTAGACAAATGTTACACTCACAAACACAGTCAACAGAGACAGACACACAGTGACACACCCACACCCACATGCAGACAGGAAAAGACATTTTTCTCCAAAACCCAGGGGACACAGTTCGCACAGTGTCTGGCCATTAAAAAGACACATGTGTCTGTGTACAAAAACCCAACTAACTTTAATCAAAATAAAAAGCAAACATTGCTGACCCTAATTTTTGAGGCCTTGTCATTGGAATCCCATATTTTATTTTATTTTTATTGTTTTGTCTGCATTTGCATAATTTTTTAGGATCAAAGGGGAGCTGTAAACTGGCATACAGAGAGGTTGCTGGAGAATGAGGTTGGGCGAGAGGCGTAGTGTGTGTGTGTGTGTTTTAAATGTTATTTTGTCATTCTCTATCTGTAGATTATGCTTCATAAGCTAACAAACATTTTGCTTTCTTTATGTGCAGCTCGAGACCTGACAGTGTTCATAACATGGGCGCAGTGTATGTTCTCTGTTGCCACCATCGTCATAGCAACGGCGGTCAAAAAGTATCTCAACCCCAGGACTTCCTGGCTCAGCATTCCACTGGTAACCTTCATTGACAGTGACGTTTTGGCCATGAGCTTTACCTTTATCGGTGTCGTCGTTATGAACAACCTTCTCCTCAAGCACATCGGCGTAGCCTTCTACCAAGTAGCCAGGTCCTCCACGCTCATTTTCACTGTGATCTTTGCTCGCATCTTTCTGGGAGTTCCTGTGTCTCTTCGAGTGACCGTTTCCTGCGGTCTGATTGTCTTAGGTTTTATCGTGAGCGTCGACCAAGAAATGTTGCTCAGTAGTTTATCCTGGCTGAGTGTTTCCTACGGTGTGCTGGCCAGCATATCAGCTGCCCTAAGCGTGATTTATATCAAACGCGTGGACAAGCTTTTGCAGGGGAACTCGCTCGAAATTTCTCTGACAAGCAACCTCAACAGTGTAGTGTTTCTTATTCCGCTGTTGCTTAGCACTGGGCAACTACAAAATGCTGTGAACTCGGATCATCTCCTGAATACATCCATGTTGTTGAAACTGGTTGTCACTGGGGTGTTAAGCCTGTTTGTGGGTTGGGCCAGCATCAAAGTGATCGGCCTGACATCCCCTGTGACGCACAACATGAGCATCAATGCTAAATCGCTGCTGCAGACGTTCATCGCCGTGATCGTGCAGGGAGAGACGAAAACATTGACGTGGTGGGCGGGGAATTTCCTTGTGATACTGGGACTTATGAACTACGGTCTTTCAAAAACACCGAGTCCAGTAGTGCGTGAGATTGAAGTGAGCTTGAACCCACCTTTGAAGAACAGTCAGCTAAACTTGCCACCACTCTCAAAACATGATGAAGGCTGGCAAGCTTGAGTTTGATACACATGTGCTGTGATTCGGTATAGAGGTATATTTATGGTAATTAATGTTACTGTTGTTGTTGGCTTTGAAATTCTTCTGGTGTTCCTTCTGCTTCAGTTGTTTTTGTTTCAAGGTTTTATCGTCTGTGTACTACAACGTTGGCTTTTTAATGTCAGTAATGTCTGTTTCTGCTGCAGGTGTTCTTATTTACACTTACTTGAGGTTTTTATTTGAAGTTCTACAAAGTAAATGGGAAGTATACTGCTTTGGGGAATTTGAAATTTCAGGTTTGACAGACTTTGTCTTTTATTGTTGCAAAGATACATTTCATCGAAAAAAGAGAAGTAGTTACTAAGTTAGCAAGAGGGGGAAAAGATGAAGTGCAAGACTTTGGTTTGCTGAGTCAGGGATCGTGTTTATAAAAAAGGTATATGTATTGGAAGTTTTTTGTTTTTTAGATTAGCTGATCAATGCATTTCTTTATAACATGTATGGCTTAGGCAAAAAAAACTCACATGACATAAGTTGAAAAACAAAAGAATTCTGTACTCACTGATACAAGGACAGCACAATAATACGAATGTTTGCCTTAAAGATAGCACTATCACTGCAGAGTGCAAGATTAGCACCACATGTAGTGGATTTTTGTGCATCAAAAGCTGAGGATCAAAATGTTATTCATATTGCATGTAGGTACTTAAGTTAGTTATTGCTGTATTGCGTTTTTTTTAGTTTTTTTAAAGAATGCTTGTTAGCAATTTAACGCCAGATGTATGTTAAAAAATAAAAAGTGTGTGCTTGTGAACTGTACCTGTTTTCTTTTTTCCGTAAATTTCACGTTTTTACTGACAGTTGTTTCAATTCATTTCTCTATTACTACATGTACTCATTTTCTTTCGTAATTTGTCTCAGATTAAATTGTGATACATTTAATACAATGAAAACATCACAATGATGTCATAAAGGCAATGTGTACACAACATTGGGGTATGCACGTTAAAGATCCCACGATTGACAAAAGGGTCTTTCCTGGCAAAATTGCATAGGCGTAGATAAAAAAATGTCCACCAAAATACCCGTGTGACCTGGAATGGTGGATGCAGCGCCTATAGGCTGTTGATCTACTGGCCGATGTGAATGCTTGATACATTGTGTAAAAAATTCCATTTCACACGGCATTAATAGGTAACATGCGCCTTGAGTCCCCTTGTGTGGTGAGATACGTGCGCGATATAAATCCTCGTAAATTAATAAAAGGCCAGTGCAGTTACGTCCTGACAGTGACACTGGCAATTAGCTTTTTATTCTTGAATACTTTCATCAAATGACAAAGTTGACCTTTATCTCTCTCTTTTTACATTTAGTCAAGTTTTGACTAAATGTTTCTTCTTCTTCGTCGTTCGCTACAGACTAAATGTTTTAACATAGAGGGGGGAATCGAGACGAGGGTCGTGGTGTGTGTGTGAGTGGTGGGGTGGTCTAGCACATGGGGAGGGGAGGGGGAGGGCGGTGTTGAGGTAATAGGAGAATGAGCAACGAATAAAAGGGGGGGGGGGGGGGGGGGGGGGGGGGGGGGGGCTGTAGTGGAGGGTGAGAGGCAGAGATATAGGTTGGAAGGAACCGTATGGGTTCAGTCCGTTTCCCAACAGCAAGCGCGCGGCAAGACCCAGCAAAGTGAAACATTATCCCACCACCATCCCCAACACCTCCCAGTAATTTGACCTGTGTGGTCAATAGCAGGATGTGTCCTATCCTGTTTCACTCAGTTATCTTTTTATTTTTCAGGGGCCCCTTCGTTGTTTTATCATGTAATTAATTGTATTTGTCAATGTTCTCAATGATACTATGTTTTGATATTATGTTGACTTTGGTCATTAAAAATCTGAAAATTGTAATTAAAATTAATTTTTTATAAAACGATCCAAAATTACGTTTATTGTATTCTTCATCATTTTCTGATTCCAAAAACATATAAATATGTTATATTCGGATTAAAAACAAGCTCTGAAAATTAAAAATATAAAAATTATGATTAAAATAAAATTTCCAAAATCGATTTAAAAACAATTTCATCTTATTCCTTGTCCGTTCCTGATTCCAAAAACATATAGATATGATATGTTTGGATTAAAAACACGTTCAGAGAGTTAAAAAGAATAGAGATATAGAAAAGCGTGCTATCCTCCTTAGCGCAACGGCTACCGCGCTTTTCTGTATTGTTAATTTCACTGCCTTTGCCACGAGCGGTGGACAGACGATGCTGCGAGTGTACGGTCTTGCGGAAAAAATGCGATGCGTTCAGTTTCATTTTGTGAGTTTGACAGCTTGACTAAATGTTGTATTTTCGCCTTACGTGACTTGTTTTTAAATGATGTCTGCCTGTTCTGTTTTTGGCTCGTTTGTTGACTGGTCAGTTGTGTGTTTGTTTGGATAGTTTTTAGCTTCTGAGCTTTGCAATTTCCGAAAGTCATGAGATCAGAATTCCAAACCATCATTCCATGGTATCGGTGCTCTAAGTTATGAGCTCATTAATAACTTTTTTGTACGTGTGTGTACCATTAGTTCCAGAGAGTATGAATGTCCAGCTAGTTCCTCCTTCCAGTAAGAATGTCTGTGAAAAGGAGAAAACTTCAGATCATAGTATGATCATATGTGCATGTTTATTTTTCTGTGTGTACCTCGGTGTCTTTCTGTGTGTACCTCTGTGTCTTTCTGTGTGTACCTCTGTGTATTTCTGTGTGTACCTCTGTGTCTTTCTGTGTGTACCTCTGTGTCTTTCTGTGTGTACCTCGGTGTCTTTCTGTGTGTACCTCTGTGTCTTTCTGTGTGTACCTCTGTGTCTTTCTGTGTGTACCTCTGTGTCTTTCTGTGTGTACCTCTGTGTCTTTCTGTGTGTACCTCTGTGTCTTTCTGTGTGTACCTCTGTGTCTTTCTGTGTGTACCTCTGTGTCTTTCTGTGTGTCTCACTGTTCTTCTGTAAACATCTTTGTGTTTTCTGAACAAAGAACATTTCCAGGAAAAAAAAACTCAAAAGAATTCAATAGAAAAACCTAGCTTTTTTGCATGTTATACAAATACAAACCAAAGACTGATAGTGTCCACTTTGCTTGTGTTCATCTCAGTGTATTTTGACAAAATGTTCCAAAATGTAATGCTAATTTAAACTATGTTCGTTCTTTACCTGCCTGTTATTTTGTATCGAATTGTCTTACTGAGAGAAAAAGATTTAATCTTTCTCCATGAAATTCAAACAATTTGCAAAGTACAACCATTTAAAGTTTTGTTATATTTAGTCAAGTTTTGACTAAATATTTTAACATCGAGGGGGAATCGAAACGAGGGTCGTGGTGTATGTGTGTGTGTGTGTGCGTGTGTGTGTGTGTGTAGAGCGATTCAGACTAAACTACTGGACCGATCTTTATGAAATTTGACATGAGAGTTCCTGGGTATGAAATCCCCGAACGTTTTTTTCATTTTTTTGATAAATGTCTTTGATGACGTCATATCCGGCTTTTCGTGAAAGTTGAGGCGGCACTGTCACGCCCTCATTTTTCAACCAAATTGGTTGAAATTTTGGTCAAGTAATCTTCGACGAAGCCCGGGGTTCGGTATTGCATTTCAGCTTGGTGGCTTAAAAATTAATTAATGACTTTGGTCATTAAAAATCTGAAAATTGTAAAAAAAAATAAAAATTTATAAAACGATCCAAATTTACGTTTATCTTATTCTCCATCATTTGCTGATTCAAAAAACATATAAATATGTTATATTCGGATTAAAAACAAGCTCTGAAAATTAAATATATAAAAATTATTATGAAAATTTTTTTTTCGAAATCGTTTTAAAAACACTTTCATCTTATTCCTTGTCGGTTCCTGATTCCAAAAACATATAGATATGATATGTTTGGATTAAAAACACGCTCAGAAAGTTAAAACGAAGAGAGGTACAGAAAAGCGTGCTATGCAGCATAGCGTAACCACTACCCCGCTCTTCTTGTCAATTTCACTGCCTATGCCGTGAGCGATGGACCACGAGTATACGGTCTTGCTGCGTTGCATTGCGTTCAGTTTCATTCTGTGAGTTCGACAGCTACTTGACTAAATATTGTATTTTCGCCTTACGCGACTTGTTTTTAATTATACAATTAAAAAGCACAATTTGTTATATCTGATTCTTTTTTTCTCTACTTGATTGTCTGTTTTAAATTTTATTTAATTTCATTGTTGTTTTTTCTGTGTGCTTGTGTGCCGTTTTAAACAAATATTTTGCTTTGGTTGCTTATTTTTTCCTTCGTAGAAATTGATATGCATGGATTGAATGAAGCTACAGATACATGTATACCGATTCATAGGCAGACACATGGTTTCTACCCCCAGCGGGTTAGGGGGAAGAATTTACCTGATGCTCCCCAGCATGTCGTAAAAGGCGACTAACGGATTCTGTTTCTTCTTTTACCCTTGTTAAGTGTTTCTTGTATAGAATATAGTCAATGTTTGTAAAGATTTTAGTCAAGCAGTATGTAAGAAATGTTAAGTCCTTTGTACTGGAAACTTGCATTCTCCCAGTAAGGTCATATATTGTACTACGTTGCAAGCCCCTGGGGCAATTTTTTGATTAGTGCTTTTGTGAACAATAAACAATTGACAAGTGGCTCTATCCCTTCCCCCCCCCCCCCCCCCCCCCCCCCCTTTCCCCGTCGCGATATAACCTTGAACGGTTGAAAACGACGTTAAACACCAAATAAAGAAAGAAAGAAAGAAACACATGGTTTCTAATACAATTTTACTAAAAGTAAAACCAGCAAAATCAGTTTTTCCATGCTTCATCTGTGATATAATACTACTGTATTGTGTGAGTATGGTTTATGGTACTTTGGCAGCTTTATCAAGTTATGGAGGTGCATGTCGTTTTACAACTTTTATTTTTGTGTCATTTTATTTTTTCAACCCAGTTATAATTTCATACACAAACAAATAGTTTTGAATTCGCTGTCAGAGGATCATTCTATTTACACAAAGGCTGTGCAGACTTTCAGTGATTTGTTGACGCAAAACAAGACCTATTCTGCACAAGACCTATTTTGCACAGTGATATGAGTGAAATGTCTACAGCACCTACAAAAAATGCAATATTTATTCAATTTCAGGTATGTACACACGTTTTTTAAAATTCTAAACCTAGGAAAGAAAATTAGCTGCAAGTGAACAGAAGCTTATCAGTTGAAAAGAAAGAAACAAACAAACAAAACACTATCCGGCCCTCATGACATATACATGGGTGCAACTCTGCCGGCTACACGCCGGCAGCCGGTTTTTGGTTTCATCGGCTGCCTATGTTTTTGTTCCAGGAGAGTTTTTTTTTTGGCATTTTAAATACTAAACAAGTCGCGTAAGGCGAAATTACTACATTTAGTCAAGCTGTGGAACTCACAGAATGAAACTGAACGTAGTCCGCCGCTAGTGCAAAAGGCAGTGAAAGTGACGAGCCTGTTTGGCGCGGTAGCGGTTGCGCTGTGCTTCATAGCACGCTTAATTTACTGTACCTCTCTTCGTTTTAACTTTCTGAGCGTGTTTTTAATCCAAACATATCATATCTATATGTTTTTGGAATGAGGAACCGACAAGAAAATAAGATGAACTAGTTTTTAAAACGATTTCGGAAATTTAATTTTAATCATAATTTTTATATTTTTAATTTTCAGAGCTTGTTTTTCTATCCGAATAATATCATATTCATAGGTTTTTGGAATCAGAAAATGATGAAGAATAAAATAGAAGTAATTTTGGATCGTTTTATAAAAAAATAATTTTAATTACAATTTTCAGATTATTAATGACCAAAGTCATTAATTAGTTTGTAAGCCTCCATGCTGAAATGCAATACCAAAGTCCGGCCTTTGTCGGAGATTGGTTGGCCAAAATTTCAATCAATTTGATTGAAAAATGAAGGTGTGACAGTGCCGCCTCAACTTTTACAAAAAGCCGGATATGACGTCATAAAAGACATTTATCGAAAAACTGAAAAAAACATCTGGGGATATCATACCCAGGAACTCTCTTGTAAAATTTCATAAAGATCGGTCCAGTAGTTTACTCTGAATCGCTCTACACACACACGCACAGACACACACACACACACACACACACACACACACACACACACACACACACGTATACACCACGACAATCGTCTCGATTCCCCTTCTATGTTAAAACATTTAGTCAAAACTTGACTAAATGTAACAAGTCGCGTAAGGCGAAAATACAATATTTAGTCAAGTAGCTGTCGAACTCACAGAATGAAACTGAACGCAATGCAACGCAGCAAGACCGTATACTCGTGGTCCACCGCTCACGGCATAGGCAGTGAAATTGACAAGAAGAGCGGGGTGGTGGTTACGCTATGCTGCATAGCACGCTTTTCTGTACCTCTCTTCGTTTTAACTTTCTGAGCGTGTTTTTAATCCAAACATATCATATCTATATGTTTTTGGAATCAGGAACCGACAAGGAATAAGATGAAACTGTTTTTAAATTGATTTGGAAAATTTAATTTTGATAATAATTTTTATATATTTAATTTTCAGAGCTTGTTTTTAATCCGAATATAACATATTTATATGTTTTTGGAATCAGCAAATGATGGAGAATAAGATAAACGTAAATTTGGATCGTTTTATAAATTTTTATTTTTTTTTACAATTTTCAGATTTGTAATGACCAAAGTCATTAATTAATTTTTAAGCCACCAAGCTGAAATGCAATACCGAAGTCCGGGCTTCGTCGAAGATTACTTGACCAACATTTCAACCAATTTGGTTGAAAAATGAGGGCGTGACAGTGCCGCCTCAACTTTCACGAAAAGCCGGATATGACGTCATCAAAGACATTTATCAAAAAAAGGAAAAAAAACGTTCGGGGATATCATACCCAGGAACTCTCATGTCAAATTTCATAAAGATCGGTCCAGTAGTTTAGTCTGAATCGCTCTACACGCACACACACACACACACACACACACACACACACGCACAGACAGACAGACACACATACACCACGACCCTCGTTTCGATTCCCCCTCGATGTTAAAATATTTAGTCAAAACTTGACTAAATATAAAAAGCTGGACCCCAACTTTTTCCAGGTTGCACCCATGCATATAGGGACGTAGCTGAGTTGGTAATGTTTCTTGCATCTTCAGCCAGTTATGACTTGAGTTTCATTACATAAGTGCCATCTTTTCATTTACAATTAATTAACAGTGCAAAGTACGCATTTTTTTTTAAATTAACTGAAATGTATCTTTGGTTACTGTTTGGAACTTCACACATTTTATTTTCTGTGTCATTTTTATCTGATGATAATTTTTATCTGATACGACACTTCAGGGTAGATGCAAAATTTTTTTTTGTGTGTGTGTAAAAGTACACTCCTTTCAGTGAAACAGTGAGTGATAATGTTCACCGAAACAGACCTGTCTAGGTTTTTACTGGGAATAAGAGAATCTTTCGACTTCAACACTTGCCAATAATCAACAGCCGGGCTGCTTCCGAGTGTGACAGTTAAAATAATGTTGTTACAGTTGTGTCAATATGCTTCTTCTTTTTCTGCGTTCAATTTCATGGCCGTTATATCTTCAGGTCAGTGGCTGCCATGAAGTCCGCAGTCTTCTGCAGTCAATGTTTGTAAAGATTTTAGTCAAGCAGTATGTAAGAAATGTTAAGTCCTTTGTACTGGAAACTTGCATTCTCCCAGTAAGGTCATATATTGTACTACGTTGCAAGCCCCTGGAGCAATTTTTTGATTAGTGCTTTTGTGAACAAGAAACAATTAACAAGTGGCTCTATCCCATCTCCCCCCTTTCCCCTATCCCATCTCCCCCCTTTCCCCGTCGCGATATAACCTTGAATGGTTGAAAACGACGTTAAACACCAAATAAAGAAAGAAAGAAAGTTGGGCAGCAGGTCCGCAGAGCTTGGTGCCCAGGCTGGTGTCTTCTGGCCAGTAGTGCTGGCGTGTTGTCTCGAGGTGTCAATGTGCTTCTTCTTTTTCTGCGTTCAATTTCATGGCCGTTATATCTTCAGGTCAGTGGCTGCCATGAAGTCAGCAGTCTTCTGTAGTTGGGCAGCAGGTCCGCAGAGCTTGGTGCCCAGGCTGGTGTCTTCTGGCCAGTAGTGCTGGCGTGTTGTCTCCAGGTGTCAATGTGCTTCTTCTTTTTCTGCGTTCAATTTCATGGCCGTTATATCTTCAGGTCAGTGGCTGCCATGAAGTCAGCAGTCTTCTGTAGTTGGGCAGCAAGTCCGCAGAGCTTGGTGCCCAGGCTGGTGTCTTCTGGCCAGTAGTGCTGGTGGGTTGTCTCCAGGTGTCAATGTGCTTCTTTTTCTGCGTTCAATTTCATGGCCGTTATATCTTCAGGTCAGTGGCTGCCATGAAGTCAGCAGTCTTCTGTAGTTGGGCAGCAAGTCCGCAGAGCTTGGTGCCCAGGCTGGTGTCTTCTGGCCAGTAGTGCTGGCGTGTTGTCTCCAGGTGTCAATGTGCTAAATTAGATCAGAAAAGAATTTCAACATTGCACAGAAAGCATACCATTCCAGGCTGTTGGTTTTGCAGATCTGGGAACCCATACGATTTCACCTTTTTGTTTGTTTACGCATTATTTTGTAGTTACGGTCAGTGGACAAAAATATGACGAGAAAAGATTCCTAGACTACTTTTCTTCACAAGCGAATCCCGCAGCGGATCCCGTATTTTGAAACATGATTACAGTTTTTGTCAGTTTACACTGAAAGAAGCATTTGTTTTCAACATATTGGTAAACTTAATTAACGGTGCGACGGATGCGAGTGAAATAAGTTTGAATCATGGATGTTCAAATGCCGTGAGGAGTACGCTCATTTTTCTGAAAATACACAAAGTTTGCTTGAGAATACTCCAAGTGCAAAACAGGGGTTCCCAGGTTGGTTTGTTTGTTTGTTTGTTTGTTTGCTTAACGCCCAGCCGACCACGAAGGGCCATATCAGGGCGGTGCTGCTTTGACATACAACGTGCGCCACACACACACAGAAGTCGCAGCACAGGCTTCATGTCTCACCCAGTCACATTATTCTGACACCGGACCAACCAGTCCTAGCACTAACCCCATAATGCCAGACGCCAGGTGGAGCAGCCACTAGATTGCCAATTTTAAAGTCTTAGGTATGACCCGGCCGGGGTTCGAACCCACGACCTCCCGATCACGGGGCGGACGCCGTACCACTAGGCCAACCGTGCCGATAGGGGTTCCCAGGTCTGGTTTTGGGTACATGTATGAGTCCAAGTGGAAGGATGCTCTTATTCTATGTCAAATCTGGAACACATCTGTGGTGGTTAACATGATCTGCATCATTCTGATCAGCATCGCTCCACGGCTATTGCCAGTTGTCTCTCTGACCGGACGCTACAGTCCTACGCGAATCTATCAAAACAAAAATACAGAGTTATCTCCCATATGTTTTTCGCGAGCACTGATCTAAATTTGAGATCAGTGTTCACGAGACGAAAATGATTGCAGATTGGCCGACTTCGACAGTGATCTCCGTTCTGTTCTTCACAGTTATGATAAAGACATCGTTCTAAGGTCAAAACAAGTCGAAATTTTGGGACTGCTGCCGGAAGGAGACCGTAATATATGTACCAAAAATATCGTTTTCCTTGCCAGACAAGGAAACTCAAGGCATCCTGTCAGGGAGAGAATGAGCCGAACTCATATTGACCTGAGTTCAGGATGGATCTGCATGGGAAAGAGGGTACATTGTACTTCAAAGGTTTTGTAAGCTTGCCTAGGAGTGTGGGTCATTGGCAGATGGTAAAAATTGTGAATTTTATGGATACGTGTACTACGGATATATTACCATGTAAAATGAATAATGATTGTAGCATTGCTTGATGTTGTCTTTATCCAGATTGTATGTATCTGATCAAAGCATTTTTGGAGTGAGGAGTATCTGCATTCATGCTCAATGTGTGATTTTCATGCATTTAATGACTTGACTTACCCCCCGCGGGTTAGGGGGAAGAATTTACCCGATGCTCCCCAGCATGTCGTAAGAGGCGACTAACGGATTCTGTTTCTCTTTTTACCCTTGTTAAGTGTTTCTTGTATAGAATATAGTCCATTTTTGTAAAGATTTTTAGTCAAGCAGTATGTAAGAAATGTTAAGCAGGGTTCGACACTAGCGGGGGCGGGGGGCGGAACGCCCCAGAGTTTTGTGTTCCGCCCCAAACATTGCCGAAGCTTGGGGCCCACTCCGCCCCAGGATAAATTCCAACAATGACAAATGAAAATTCTAATGCCAGCAGAGCCAATCACTAAAAATCGCCAGTCAAAGTCGTCACTGAAATTTGCGTTACGATCAATGCCGCAGTCAAGAAAAAAACACATTCAAATCGTCGAAGGACAATGTCGTAAGGGAAATAACTCCCAGATTGCGCTCTTTAGCGTGAGAGATAAGTATCGCCTTCAAATGCCAAACGCAAAATGTGGCGACACATCCCTGGTGTAAAAAGACATGGCAATGAAGATGAAGAACAGGGTGGAGAGAAACGAAAAAAGGAAACCGATGCAGCCAAAAGCGCGAAGCGCTGTCGTAATTTCAATGTCAAATGGTTGAAAGAATTTCCCTGGCTTCAGTACGATGAAGAAAAACAGACAATGCATTGCCGCACGTGAATACTGAGAGTGGGCCCCAGATTTTTTTTTTCCGCCCCAGCAATTTCCATCTCTGGGGCCAGTGTGGCCCCAGGCCAAATAAGTTAGTGTCGACCCCTGTTAAGTCCTTTGTACTGGAAACTTGCATTCTCCCAGTAAGGTCATATATTGTACTACGTTGCAAGCCCCTGGAGCAAATTTTTGATTAGTGCTTTTGTGAAACCCCCTGCGGGTTAGATTCTGTTTCTCTTTTTACCCTTGTTAAGTGTTTCTTGTATAGAATATAGTCCATTTTTGTAAAGATTTTAGTCAAGCAGTATGTAAGAAATGTTAAGTCCTTTGTACTGGAAACTTGCATTCTCCCAGTAAGGTCATATATTGTACTACGTTGCAAGCCCCTGGAGCAAATTTTTGATTAGTGCTTTTGTGAAACCCCCCGCGGGTTAGGGGGAAGAATTTACCCGATGCTCCCCAGCATGTCGTAAGAGGCGACTAACGGATTCTGTTTCTCCTTTTACCCTTGTTAAGTGTTTTTTGTATAGAATATAGTCAGTGTTTGTAAAGATTTTAGTCAAGCACATAATTAAAGAGAATAATAAAAAAAAAATTTTAAAAAAGCAGTACATAAGAAATGTTACATGTAAGTCCTTTGTACTGGAAACTTGCATTCTCCCAGTAAGGTCATATATTGTACTACGTTGCAAGCCCCTGGAGCAATTTTTTAATTAGTGCTTTTGTGAACAAGAAACAATTAACAAGTGGCTCTATCCCATCTCCCCCCCCCCCCCCCCTTCCCCGTCGCGATATAACCTTGAACGGTTGAAAACGACGTTGAACACCAAATAAAGAAAGAAATGCTTTTGTGAACAAGAAACAATAGGCAAGTGGCTCTATCCCATCCCCCCCCCCCCCCCCCCCCCCCCCCTTTCCCCGTCACGATATAACCTTCGTGGTTGAAAACGACGTTAAACACCAAATAAAGAAAGAAAGATGATTTGACTTTATCGTCTCCGAGTGCATAGTTCTTTAAGAATGGACAGTGTCATTTTGTACTGTAATGTTGTTTTTGAATCAGTAAACAGAGAAGGGATTACATGTATGTGTGTCGTTCCCCGCAGTGGGGCACTGCGGTTATGAAATTAAAGGCCCCTCCTGTTTTTGGAACCGCAGGAGCTTTCTAGTTTGCTGTTAGGTAAATTTTTGGTTCCTCTTTCCTGTCGTGCTCTCTTTTTCTTCATGAATTCTTTTCTTTTTTCTGCCTTCTTGCTCATTCACCTGTATTTTTTCCAAAAATCTCTTCTCTTGCCGCTTGTCTCGCGATTCATGTATAGTTTAATCTGTTAGTGTTCTGATGTAAGTCCAGCAGTAGATAGGTTAAGCCTATTTTAACATACTGGAAACTGGTAATCTTCCAGTAGGTATTAATTTAGTTTTACTAAAGCCTGTTGGGACACAAGTAATGGGTTAGTGCATTTGTAAACAGGAATCGCTTGACAAGTGGCCCCCTTCATCCCCCCCTTCCTCGTCCTGATATGGCTCTGCGTAGTCGGCTGGACGTTAAGCAACAAATAAACAAACAAACAAATGTGTGTCGTTGTTTGTTTTTTTCCCCTGTTGTGATTGCTTGCTGAATGTTTTTTGTTTCTTTTGGTATTCAGCCAGTTTGATTTTATGACTGACTGACTGACTGACTGACTGACTGACTGCGTTTGTTTGTCCACAGGTAAAGAAAAGAAATGTGTGCTTGGGTTTTTTTTCTTTTCTTTTTCAGGAAACAGAAAAATAAGGAAAAAGCAATGTTTACCATTTATTTTGATTACAACATAATTATGAAAAAGTATACAAGCCATTTCAGGAATGCAGACAGTATGCTAGCATCATCAATTAAGGAATTATTGTCATGATTTACACCATTCTTGAAATATATGATCGTTCCTCTACCTAGCACTTAATGCCTAAACAAAATCATCAATGTCTCTTCAGAACGGATTGGTTTAGATCGTTTAAAGACGTTTTATTTTGCATCGGATATCAGTGTCATCTGAAAGACTAGAATTGGTTATATAACGCTTATGTTCATCAAAGGCAAGGTATCCATGAATGATTCTTAGTACGAAAGGATTGGCTTAGGTTTTGTCCACTAGAGGTCCATTGACTGACTGGGCCATGAATCAATCAGTCATTTTGAAAACCAATCAGTCAAGAAAAAAAAAACATGTCCTTCCGCCACGGGACTGCCTCAATTGTGCATTACGGCAGTGTCGGTGAAGAGAAACTTCTGCAAGTTGTTTACAATGTACAAATGAGAGGAAAATTCATTTCATTTCTTCATTTTCTTGTTTATTTTCCAATGGTCTTACATGAAGAGGAATAAAAGGTCTGAGGACACAGTAACCATATTTATTTCAATTAAGTAAGGAAAGGGAAAAAAGAAACAAATAAGACGAGCTGACTGACTGCTGCATGTCTATCGGTCAGTTGACGGATTGAGACCCATGGCAAAAGGCCGATGACCGATGCCCAAGCCAATCCCTGAGTACGTATACTCGAATGATACAGGGTGCTCTTCAGAAACCTTATCGCTCTTTTTCTTCTTCTTCTCGTTCGCTCTCTATCTCTAAGTGTTCATGTTGGAGCATATGATGGAATTGCTTGAGTCGGAGCAAACAAAGTTGAAAGTTTACCACATAAATTGCCAGGAAAATTTACCATTTAAAAATATTTAGATTCTCTCTCTCTCTCTCTCTCTCTCTCTCTCTCTCTCTCTCTCTCTCTCTCTCTCTCTCTCTCTCTCTCTCTCTCTCTCTCTCTCTCACCCCCTCCCCCCCCCCCCCCACACACACACATACATAAACACACACACACAAACGGTAGCATGCAGTGTTCATTATTTCCAACACTTAAAAAAATGAGAATGCACTCTGTGTCTCATTCTGAGTCCTGTACGCTACTCTTTACTGGCATACATTCATGCTGCTGACTTTAAAAAAAAAAAAATCATCAGCCTCAAAAAACAAGGAAGGTAAGTTGTTGGAACGTTAAATTATGACAAAACAAAACGATACGTTCACATATATTTCGACCCAGCAGGTTTTTTTTAGTGCACAGACAAACAAACACTAATTATACAAAAAGTGTATCTGACAAAAATGCGATGAGTTGAAAATGAATTTTGGAGCAAAATGACAAAGATGGCATGATGTATTACGCACACAGAAGAACAAAACAAACGAGAGGGTTGCAGTCAGGCAAAATGAAATCCAAAAACAAATAGACTGCCAACGTTCCAAAATCAGAATAAAAAAACAAGAAAGGTAAGTTCTTGGAATGTAATTATTGATGACAAAACAGAACCCTACGTTCACAGATATTTCGACCCAGAGGTCTTTTAAGTGCACAGACAAACAAACACTAAGTGTGAGTTTAGAGGGAGCGGTCAGCGACCATAAACTCTATTTAAACGAGACAGATATGCAGCAAAAGGAGGGGGGGGAGGAGGTGTCAGTAGAGGTAATGCAGGAGGAAGTGATAGCAGAGTCCCGTGGGAACGAATGCGGGGAATGAAGAGGGTTGGAGGGCAGGGGGGAGGTGATGAGTGAAGGAGAGCAGTCTGGAATGAAACAATGGTAACAGATAAGGGAGTCCGAGAGAGAGCGAGAGAGAGCGAGGACCGAAGTCATTAGTAGCAGCGCAGCGGCCAGCAAGCAAGTTCAGCGATTTTCAGTTCTGCAAACTATGGAGTTCAATTTTTCTTCTTGGGCAAAAAATCTGCCCCAACCTGTAATTGAGGTTCTGGAAAAAGAGGAGTTCACAAGCCTCAGTGCCTTGAAATATGCAGGAGAAAAGGACCTGGAAAGCCTTAAGTTAAAACGAGGCCACATAGTGGAATTAAAAGCGGCAGTGGCAGACCTGCAACAGAAGTACGGGGGAGGGCCGTTGCGTGCTGCCGACCAAGTGGCACCGCTCCAGGGTCTTCTTGGCAACATGGCCATACAGTCTGCTTCACCAGGTGAGACTTATTTACGAATTGTTGACTTCGTACCGGCTTCTATGGCGGTGGAGGAAGAGGTGACACTCGGGGGAGGTGTCACGCTCAAGCTGGCCAACAAATCAAAGTTGGAGAAAGTATCCCCCTGCCACTGGATCGTGGCAAATGCTAAAATAATGGCAAAACTCATGAACACCGCCGTGGACTTCGACCACGAAGCTTACCTCTGTTATACAGAGATGGTGGGCGAGCTCGGCGCAAGATTTTCCTGGCAGTCGGTGCTCCTTTACGATGATGAGTACAGGAAGCGCCAGTCTACCAGCGGGTTTGCTTGGGGAACCCCCAACCCCCACCTGTCCACAGTGATTCTCCGTGAGCGTGCCCAACAAGTTCCTGGCAACAAAAGCGGCAAGGCCATGACGGGAAGCGGCGGTATTCGACGACCTGTGGGACCCAGTGGGAAGGAGGTGTGCCTGCAGTACACAAACAAAGGCACATGCCTCTACGGGTCCCGCTGCAGGTTCGAACACGTGTGTGACACGTGTGGAAAGGAGCACCCCGGCAAAGACCACCAGGCGACAGCAAACACCAGTGCCTAGGATACAGCGCAGCGAACTGACAACACAACGGTAGGCCCCACCTATTCCAGCCCGTTCCCTCAATTAGATCCTCATGACTGTGCATTTTTGGGAAATCATGCATCTATTAGTGCAAAATCTCAAATGTGGCACTCAGTGCTAGAGGGCGATTGTGACAGAGAATTTTTGTTAGACGGTATACAGCACGGTTTTCGGGTAACAGAAAAACATAAAACATGTGTGTTAGCAGCAGAACAAAGCAATCATAAATCAGCGTACGATCATCGCGACGTGGTAGAACAAGAACTGTTAGATCAAATAGCAAAAGGAAATTATATAGTGGCAAGTAAGAAGCCAACGGTCGTAAGCGCACTAGCCGCGATCCCCAAAGAAGATGGTAGCGTTAGGCTAATTCATGATGCCAGCAAACCAACAGGTAGGGCAATGAACGATTACTCCATCCCTGAGTCAGTGAAGTTTCAAACAGTCTCTGATGCGTGCGCCTTAGCGAAGACAGATTATTGGTGTGCTAAAGTCGACTTGCAGTCCGCATATCGCTCAGTGTGCATCAGTCCGGATGATTATTGTGTAACGGGACTCAAGTGGCATTTCAAAGGTAAAAACAGACCGACTTATTTGTTTGACAGTCGACTTCCATTTGGTAGCAATGTAGGACCGTCACATTTTCATAGACTTTCACAGTCAATTCGCAGGTGCATGGCCAGGAGAGGCATGCCTGGTGTGTTAGCATACATAGATGATTTTCTTTTAGTAGCAGCAACAAAAGAGGAGTGCAACGACATGTTATTTTCTTTGATTAGATTATTGAGGGAACTAGGCTTCAACATTAGCTGGAAGAAGGTGGTGGGGCCCACCCAACGTATCACATTTCTTGGAGTCGACATCGACACGCGAAACAACACTCTGTCACTTGGAAGTGACAAACTGCAGCAACTGCGGCGGCGACTACTGCAATTTCGAGGAAAGAAGCGCGCGACAAAAACTCAGCTTCAAAGCATCGCGGGTTCTCTTAATTGGGCCTGTCAAGCTGTCAGAGGAGGAAAATTCTTTCTGCGGCGGATACTGGACACAATAAAACCCCTTCAGCAGCAGCGGCACAAAGCAAAGCTTTCTAGCGAATTCCAAAAAGATGTGCAATGGTGGCTTTCTTTTATGCATGTATTTAATGGAACAGTGTATTATTTCCACAATGCAAAACAGCATGTCCATGTGGACGCATGTAATATTGCAGCAGGTGCCTTTTGGCAGGGCGACTGGCAGTACACCTATTTTAAAAAAGACATGCCGGCAGCGAACAATTTACACATAAACTTTAAAGAAGTATGTGCTGTGTTACAAGCTGTGACACGATGGGCACCGATGTGGTGCGGACAAGAAGTGATTGTGCATACTGATAGCACTGTGACAAAATCAATTATCAATAAAGGCAGATCTACAAACAAACACTAATTATACAAAAAAACTTATCTGACAAAAATTTGATGAGTTGAGAATGGAGTTTTGGAACGTTGGCAGTCTATTTGTTTCACGAATTTTAACTTCAATCAGAGTCTTTCCTTTTTTTTTTAAATCTTATTTTGATGTACCGGTACCTTATTTTGAAATTATCAAATAAATCATGAATAATAGTCTCTGTTTTTATTTCTTTAAACCTAATATACTGTTGAGATCATTTTCTTGATTTCATTTTTCACAACTGGACATGATTGTGTAACACATAAATATCAACTCGAAAATGTAATTCTCTCAGTCGTTAATTAATATTTCTTGTGCCTGCGTTTTAGTTTCACGCGCCTGTACTTTGACAAGTCTTGGCATGATTTGAGCCGAGAGGCCAAGCTTTCGGCTGGTGCGTGTGACGTCACAACTGGACGGTGTTCTTTTTGATCTAGACATAATAAGCTGCAAAAGGCATTGCAGAGGGCGTCGATACTCAATTTGAAACCCTATTCAAAATCATACAGGAATTTATTCGGAGGCATTATTCTAATTTTCACTTTTCCGAAGTTTCCGGAACTGCCAAGCGAGGCAACTCTTGCAAGCAAGAACGCGCCTGAAAACGGCATCGCAGAGAAGGTAAGGAACCAGGTATTGTACCGGTGGTGACAGAGTAGCCTCTATTGTGCTTTATGTGGCTGAATAAGCGATGGTCTTTTTGAACTTGGGCCAAGTTTGAACAACTTCTATGCCAAACATTGAAACAAGCCATAAATGAAGACCCAGCAGCTACCACAAGTCTTACTCTAAATTTGCTGTAAAGCCCATGAAAAAGTTGGTGACTTGTTATGATCAAGATGGTACTTATTTCAGTGAAAAGAATGTGCAGATTCATACTGAAAGTGAAACTGATTACCTAAATCAGAAACATATAATATACTTTTAGAAATCAGTAAATGTTGCTAATGCTAGTATTTGCATGTTTGTGCTTCAATAATTTTAGTGGAATTGATATTAAGTAGTCACTATATATTACCTCTTGTTTCCAGACAAATTACATCGCCATGAACAGAACACGTCAGAATAAGGATCGCATGTCCAGCGCTGATCAGATCAGAGTGATATAGCTCAATTGGTAGCGCGCTGGATTTGTATTCAGTTGGCCGCTGTCAGCGTGAGTTCGATCCCAGGTTCGGCGGAAATTTATTTCACAGTCAACTTTGTGTGCAGACTCTCTTCGGTGTCCGAACTCCCCCCCTGTGTACACTACATTGGGTGTGCACGTTAAAGATCCCACGATTGACAAAAGGGTCTTTCCTGGCAAAATTGCTTAGGCACAGTTAATAATTGTCTACCTATACCCGTGTGACTTGGAATAATAGGCCGTGAAAGGTAAATATGCGCCGAAATGGCTGCAATTACTGGCCGTATAAAATTTCATCTCACACGGCATCACTGCAGAGCGCCTAGAACTGTACCCACGGAATATGCGCGATATAAGCGTCATTGATTGATTGATTGAAGAAATTGTACGTATGCATGAAATTACGAAATTGGAATCAACATCGTTAACGAAGTCTCAGCTACCTCCTCCCATCCCCTTTTATCGAGCAACCAAGTCCACAGGAAAAAAGAAGAAAGCAAAGCGCAAACCAGTTGATGATTATTAACTTTGTTTAACACATTGATGGTGTGATGATTCATATACTGATATTATAAGATATGTTTGATGGGTTGTTGACAGACCAGCTTTTTTGTCGGTCCGAGGGGGAGCATATCGTCTTTTGTTTCATATTTATTGACCAAGGCCAAAGGCCGCGGTCAATAAACATGAAACAAAAGTCGATACCCCCCGAGAACCGACAAAAAAGCTGGTCTGTCAACAAACCACCAAACATCGTTTTTGTCATCATTTTGGTAGTGAGAAAATAAGTGCACAATCAACCCAGAGAGCCATGCTTTGAAACACGGGTTCCTTGCTGATAACCACACGAGTCCCGGTTTGATAACCACTGGCAATCAACGATAGCCGTGGAGCGAGGATTATCAGAATGAGCTGGCGTGTGAAAGCAACTTTCTGTGTTTTTGAGTTCATTAAATGTTGGGATGAATATGTCAGGTTTGAGGATGCACAGTTCTGTAGGTTCATCTCGGTATTCCACCCCTCGGCTTTCTGTTGTAAATATTAAGCTGAGTGATCGAATGTGGAAGCTACGTTTGGTCAAAGGTCGCAGAAGATTTGCGTCGTGCAGCGAAGGAAAGAATCGCGATCTTGTTTCCGACTCAGTACCTCTTTGTTTTTCATTAGACCTGTCATTCTGCTTGCTCGGTTTTGTTAGATGTTTGCACATCTTGTTGCTATTTTCTTTGCTTTTATTATTGTTTCTTATTTGTGCTTCGTTTATCGATACAACGTCTTGTGCACGGGTCAAAATGTGTGTGTCAGGGGTCGTTTTACTTGAACTTGACGTTCGTGTTTCTCCGAACGTCTGTGTATCGAAACACAGATACACGAACTCCATGACTCTGTAAGAAGACAAAACATATCGCTAGGTTTCATTTGTTTTTGATGAATGTATGACCTTTCATGAAGTAGTTTTGTTTTTTGTTTACTTTTGCCAGTTTGCCAGTTCGTTTTTGGAACTTTGCAAAGCAGTGTCGTGTCGTCTGTTTAGGTCTGGAGAAACACCAATGAAAAGAGCCGAAGAATCCCCGAGCGTTTCTATTGGGTTTGCTTTTGATTATCCATGTATAACCTGCTTCCTGCAACTATGGTAACCGGGGATTTATTGCCTGGGGAACATGAGATTTATTTGCCAGGTGCTTGTGAATGAAAACTCGTGAAAATGATGACAAAGTGATATATACATCATTAAATATATGATTTCAGTATTCCGTCCATCCAGGAGCATCAAAACGGTGTCACCATTGCCATACTCGAAGATCTGACAGGTTGAATGGATCCGGCAGACAAAGATCTGTTGATTCTACGGCGGCCAGAACTGGTGGAAGACATCGACATCATAAATGGCCTTCTTACTCATCTACTCTCACGTAAAGTGCTCAACAAGCGAATGGTGCAGAGTATCACTGTGAGTTGATTCTAAGAACCACGTATACTTGTAACTGTAGCTTGGGGTAGGTCTGTGGGCTGTAGTTGTTCATTATCTGTGAGTGTGACTGTGAATGATGTGTGCGTCTGTGTGTATACAGTGGAAACCCCCCTTAAAAAATCGGGTCTCAAAAAGGAGGGAGTCTTCAAATGGGGTACATTTACAGATGTTATGATTATGAACAGAAAATCCAAGGAGACAAGAGTCTTAGAATAGGGGATGTCTTTTTTGTTACATTTAGTCAAGTTTTTACTAAATGTTTAACATAGAGGGGGAATCGAGACGAGGGTCGTGGTACGTGTGTGTGTGTGTGTGTGTAGAGCGATTCAGAGTAAACTACTGGACTGATCTTAATGAAATTTTACTTGAGAGTTCCTGGGAAGGATATCCCTAGACGTTTATTTTTTATTTTTTCGATAAATGTCTTTGATGACGTCATATTCAGATTTTTGTAAAAGTTGAGGCGGCACTGTCACACCCTCATTTTTCAATGAAATGTATTGAAATTTTGGCCAAGCAATCTTCGACGAAGGCCGGACTTTGATATTGCATTTCAGCTTGAAGGCTTAAAAATTAATTGATGACTTTGGTCATTAAAGGCGTCTACATACAGTACAAGCATACTTCCATTTGAACGTTCACCGAACGGGAACATCCTGGCTGCTTTCTGTAGAGCGTGAGAAATGTTCAAAGAATTTATTTTCGTGTACTTGGTCCTCTACAACAATGGCGCCTCGTTTTGGGGCTGGACGGCTGTTATGATACCGGAAATCACGCCCGGACAGTAAGCCTCTCGTAAACCATCACAGATACTGTCAGGCTTTTACACACAGTACAAACACCCTTCCATTTGAACGCTCACCAAACGGGAACATCCCAGGTGCCCTACGTAAAGAGCGAGCAATTTTTAAAGAATTAATTTTGCAGATTGTCTCGAACACTTTTTGGACCCATCCTGAACTCAGGTCAAACATGAGTTACTTCCCTTCGGGTCTCATTCTATCGATGTAAACTGGCGATAGCCGTGAATCGATGATTATCAAAATGTTTTTGGACCGTGGTGCGTTTTTGCGCTAGACCTAACTTTTAAAATCTAAATAATAAATTGACAGCTTGTTACACAAACGTAAACATTCTTTAATCATAAAAGAATTCTTTTTTCATAAAGACAAGATCAGTACAATTCGAAGTTGTGAAAGTTTGAAAAAAGAAAAGCCCGGAAGCAGGGTCACGCAAGGGTCGTAGCAGACGACGGTTTATGCATATCGCTGTTCCTCTCAACAGTCAAAAGCCATCACTAGAGTTCTTGTGAACCACAGCCGTTTGTTTCGTGCATAAAAACGTGCTATTGTAAATAAGCTCACATCGAGTCGCATTCAAATGACAAACTGATGACTACATTGTGAAAAAGGGAAACTGTATCACACGGGTTCACGATGGCTCAGGGGTAAGATAAACCACGCAAAAATAAATTCTTTGAAAATTGTTCGCTCTTTACAGAGGGCACCTAGGATGTTCTCAATCGGTGAGTGTTTAAATGAAAGGGTGTTTGTACTGTGTGTAAAAGCCTGACCGTATCTGTGATGGATTACGGGAGGCTTACTGTGCCTTTAAAAATCTGAAAATTGTAATTAAAATTATATTTTTATAAAACGATCCAAAAACAATTTCATCTTATTCTTTATCATTTTTTATTCCAAAAACATATAAATATGTTATATTCGGATTACAAACAATCTCTGAAAATTAAAAATATAACATTATGATTAAAATTAATTTTCCGAAATTGATTTAAAAACAATTTCATCTTATTACTTGTCGGTTCCTGATTCCAAAAACATATAGGTATGATATGTTTAGATTAAAAACAAGCTCAGAAAGTTAAAAAGAATAGAGATAAAGAAAAGCGTGCTATCCTTTTCAGCGCAACTACTACCCCGCTCTTCTTGTCAATTTCACTGCCTTTGCCACAAGCGGTGGACTGACGATGCTACGACCGGCACGGTTGGCCTAGTGGTAAGGCGTCCGCACCGTGATCGTTCGAACCCCGGCCGGGTCATACCTAAGACTTATAAATTGGCAATCTAGTGGCTGTTCCGCCTGGCGTCTGGCATTATGGGGTTAGTGCTAGGGCTGGTTGGTCCGGTGTCAGAATAATGTGACTGGGTGAGACATGAAGCCTGTGCTGCGACTTCTGTCTTGTGTGTGGCGCACGTTATATGTCAAAGCAGCACCGCCCTGATATGGTCCTTCGTGGTCGGCTGGGCGTTAAGCAAACAAACAAACAAACGATGCTACGAGTATATGGTCTCGCTGAATAAATGCAGTGCGTTCAGTTTCATTCTGTGAGTTCGACAGCTTGACTAAATGTTGTATTTTCGCCTTACGCGACTTGTTTGTTTTTAAGGTAGCTTCCACTGTGCGTATGTGTGCGTTGTGTGAAAACAAGCAAGGATGTGTTATTTATGGAGCATGACATTGAGAGAATAATACATTCCACTGTCTCATCCTCTGTTGTAGTATAACAACCCTCCAGACAGACAAGTGGAAGAGCTTCTGGACTTGCTGCCCAAGCGAGGCCCCAACGCTTTCCAACTTTTCTGCGATGCTCTCATCGCCACAGACCAGGCGGATGTAGTGACAAAACATCTGCAAAAGGGAGACGATATTCAAACCTCATCTGCCACCGCTGTTGCAGAAACAAACATACCCTCATCACCTTTACCCGTTTCTGTTGCTGAAACAACAGAGGTTTCACTTCCGACTCCCGTTCCAACAGCATCGCCATTGCTAGCATCAGCATCTACGTCAGCATTATCATCATTGCCATCTTCCATACAAGCGTCAATATCACCACAGTCTGATCCCTCTGCTGGACAGTCATCCAGTCTCCCCACCACCCCTCAGAAGCGACCGGTGAAATGTTCCTGGGAAGACGACCGCGAAAAGAAATCTCGCCTAGCCAGCCCATCTGAAACAGACAGTTCTCCACTCAAGCGTATCCGTTCAGACTCTGTGATCTGTATACGTGGTGAAAATGACAATGTGATCAAGATTTACAGTCCTGAAAAAGGGGGCCATACTCGAGAGAAAGATGTGTTTAGTTTTGTTAACCCGTCAGGCTCTGCTGCCAGTCCGAAGTTGATCCCACAGAGTGAAAAAACAAGAAACCAAGGCGCTAGTAGGGCTGAAGAAGTTCGCTACGTCATGAAGCATTTCATCGCAACAGATAGTGAAGAAGATAAGGGCCAGGAAGAAAATCTCCGGCTGGCCTCTTCAATGCTGTCAAACCTTCCTGAAGAGTACCTGAAACTGATCTCAGCTAGCCGAGTGCCGACAACCAAGTTGAGAAGGGAAGGAGACTTTGGCAGTGATCTGATGAGAGAAAGGCTGTCACGGTGTGATTCCACAGGTATGTTATTCTCTGCCTGTTTGTTTTCATGTTGCAAGATTGCAAATTTATCAAAAAAAACAAGAAAGGTATGTTGTTGGAACGTTTAATTATTGACAAGTTCACAGATATTTTGACCCAGCGTTCTTTTAAGTGCAAAGATAGAAGAACACTAATTATACAGAGAAAATGTTCATCTGCTTGCAAGGAAGACACAAGCAAGGCAATCTTGACTCTTGTAGTTTTTTACGTTCGGGTTTGTCTAATTTGTAGAAAAATTAGGTTGCCTGTTTTTTAAAGTCTTTGTCTGTCAGTGACAAAAGTGATATGTTATTGTTAACACTACGACACTAACAGTACCGTTATCTATGACTTTAAATCATTCTGTTGTATTAGTATTATTTATTAGCACAATTTCACACTTTTGCATTTTCTAAGGTGGTGTAAAAAAAACTATAACCCTGTCATTTGTCAATACGCATCATACATTTAGGAGAATTAATCAACTGGATTGTTTGTTTCCAGATACTATGGAGACAAGAAAGCCTGAAGGTCTGAGATTAGATGTCAGCAGAAAACCAGGTACAGTATCCTTGAACAGGAATGATGGAGAGCATGACCATGTTTAATAATAATAATAATAATAATAAATGAGCATTTATATAGCGCAACATCATAACTTTACAATTATGCTCTTTGCGCTTGACACATTTAAAATTCAAACACAGTTATACAAGCATTTACATCTACATTCATAGTCAGCAACGCTTGATTAAAAGCATACACCATCAAACATACATTACAACAGATTCTTCCACTAATTAAGTAATAATATGTTTGCTAGGCTGACCCATTTAAAGTACAAATGTAATGCAACAGTCAATTTTAGGGTCGATGTGTCTGTATAAGAATTACAAACAATACTTCAGATGTTATTGTGACTTCTGTCCATGTGAAGAGTCTGAGGAATCTGCCCTCTTCAAATTGATCATATTCATGACATGTTTTAGATTAGATTTAAAGAAATATTTTTGTCATGAACTATGAGTATGACACACATGAACAATTAATCATAACTCACTAACTGCACAACAACCTGAACATATTTGCAGGATTTGAATAACATGGATCTTAGCTCGCCAAAAAAAGGCATATTGTATTTTCATGACAAACAATGGTAAGTAAAGAGAATAGGGATTGACGAATATTATTTGTAGACCATTACGTTTGTGAGCAACAACATGAACTGGGGAAGTAGTTGTATTATGACTAGGTAGGACATTTCCCACCAGAAAATCAGGACTGATTTGAACACTTATTTCCTGATAGATTTCGTGATAGGTTTCAAAACTGGCAAGAAGGGGAAATAGCAGGGAAAACTGAATATTTTGGGGACATATGATTATGAATCCAACGCCAATTTTTTTTAAACTGATTTGTAAAGATTCTCAGGTCTCATCTCTGGATGACAGAGATCTTTTTCTAATCTCAGTTCTCATCTCTGGATGACAGGGATCATTTTCTAATGACATGCTTTGCAGAGATGGACCAGCCAGACCGTGTGGGGGAGACTGCGAGAGTTGCCACTAGTGGTGTCACCCTTCATTTACAGCCCACCCTGAAGCCCACCCCGAAGCCCACAGACTCTACAGACGGCCCGTTGTGTGTTCAAGTGGATCAGTCCACACGGCAGTTCTACAACTTGAACAGGGATAAGGTAAGGCCAAAAAGAAAAATATGTCTGTTTCCGGTAACCCGACCGACCCTATTTTTAAGCGCCAACCCTAAAGGTTTATTTCGCTTTTCGCACACACAACAACAACAAAAACGGGAGGTAATCGGTCGATGAGATTTCACAATCAAAGAGACTTACCTCCCGTTTCCGTCTTCACGCGAAAAAAACATGGCGGCCAATGACGCCGGGAATCCCTCTGAAGGGTCTGTGGCAAGATTTCCTCTTGCAGTTATTCTAACAAAACGTAAGAAAAAGGTTAAAAAAAAAAATATTAAAAACGACCGACCGACCCTATTTTTTTTGGTGATGTTACCGGAAACAGACATATTTTTCTTTTTGGCCTAAGCAAGAGAGAGGGAGACGATGATGGTGATGATGATGATGAGCTGGTTTTGGTTTGTTTACTTATGCTAACCCCTACCAACTCCCACCCTCAAATGTCAGGGTTTCAGGAAATGTCTATGGTTTGGTTAGCTTACCTAAAGTAAGCAGATTTTGGGGTTGGGGTCACGGAGAGGAGAGGTGATAAGGAAGGAGGGGGTGGGAGAGGAATTTGATGCTGTGCTTTGTATGTCTTGTGTGTCTCAATTCCTTGTTGATTTAACTTTAATGAGCTTCAGTTCAGAACACAAATTTGTAGACCATTTTTATTCACCCATCCCACCCCCACCCCCCTCACCCACCAATTCATTTTTTAAAGTTTTTACTTGTGAAGAAAATATAAGATAAGTTACCGAAAGAAGGGTACACTGGCTCTTTATACATGCACAGAGCGGCAGATTTTCAGTGCACCTCATGAATCACAAACCACTTACATTCTTTCTTATTTTTTGACAGTCGTACCGCATGGTTGGGATGCCCAGAGGGCAAGCGCTCATCATCAACGTCAATGAGGTGTCGGAAAAACCGCCGCGACGAGGAACGGATATCGACCGTGACAACCTGAACAATCTGCTGACTCAGCTTCATTTCCAGGTCACCACCTACAATGACGATGACGACCTCACTGCACTCGTAAGTTACGGCAGGAATACCCGGCTTCTCCGGGCTCTCGCTGAGAGGCAATAATTACCTGCAAACTTACACACGAAGATGTAAGATGGAAAAACATCCCTGGCTCGGACACAACCATAATATGTATACCGACATAAAATGTAGTGTTTCAGAACATGGCATGGGTGATGGTTGATAGCCGATTTAAATCTTTCGTGATCCATATCTGCTATTTAGACTGAACATTTTAAAATGTTACCATAAACTGACCGTGAATGGCATAATCACACACACAAAATTCGGGAAGGATCTATATGGCCAATTGTATAGTGTTGACAAAAGTTGCACACAGACAGACAGAAGTTTCTGAGAGTTCGGTAGATTTGCAAGGGATATTTGAAAATACTGTCTTCTGTTGAAATTACACCTGCACGAGTTGGTTTGTTATCTCTCAACTACCATAGCTCCCTATCACAAAAGGAAAGGACGTCTGCAATGAGTAGAACACTGAGGTACTGAAGCAGACCCTTTGTGAGCCTGCAACAACACAAAATGGTTATGAACCTGAAAATCAGCAACTGACTTCTACAGGGCCTTCGGTTAAAAGTGATTTAACAGGAAAGTCAGTTTTGAAAGTTTCCCGGCACTGTGTGACTAGTGTTTTTGTCATTTTGTTCCATTTTGAATATTTTTGAGTACAAAAAGAAAAAGTATTTTTGGAAAAGAGCTTTGTGTTAAAATGTCATCTCCCAGTTTCCTTACTGCTAGATGTTACAAGAATTACACCAGTATTTTCAAACCAGTATGCTTATCCTTAAATGTTCCTTTTCTACAGGGTATGGCTGAAAAGCTGCGATCATTTGCTGCCAAGCCGGAGCATGCTACAGCAGACGCATGTATCATTTGCCTTCTGAGCCACGGGGAAGAGGGTTACATGTTTGGAACAGACGGCAAAAAAATTCCACTGGAGGAGATTTTCATGCTGTTTGACAATCGCCACTGCCCAACGCTGCTGAACAAACCCAAGATTTTCTTCATACAGGCTTGTCGCGGAGGTGAGTAATGCTTAAGTGAAAACAATGATTTTTTGTTTAATGTATAGATAGATGGCTTAAATTTAAGATAGAGGTGGCTTAACTCATTGTCTCCCAGGTACGGATATATCCATACCCACTGATATGGCTCTATCTGACAAGGTACGGATATATCCGCTCAGACTGTTAGCTTCAGTTGCTTCCTGTAACGTCCATCTAACGCCTGCATTCCAGCGTGTTGATACGCAGTTACCACCGAGTTACTACAATTCTGAGTGACCTGCTGCAGCACAGCTGGTCTCGGCTAAAAAAAACTTGGTCAACATAGGTGGGGTAGAAAGTGTTAAAGAAACTGGAGGAATGTAGTCTCCAAATCATAAGGTATAGTTGAAGTATTGAAATTAGAAACTCAAAAGGTAAAGCTTTGGGTCCATGTTAAAAAAAAAAATTTAAAAATTCAGCTTTCAAAGATGATCATTTGTAACATGCAAACTTACTAAGAAGAGGATATTATCTGTCTTTTGGAGCTCTATTTGGTTGAATATGATAGTGCAAGAATTAAGTCTGGAAGAGTAATGCTGAGATGCTTTGTTCTCACTTATCATACATCAATAACATGTTCCCTTTCTTGGAAGATCTCCTCTGTTGTATGGTTCTTGTTGATGTCTTGATTTTTTTGTTTTGATTATGTGTGTTATATCATTATTTATGTGTGTTGGAATTAACTCTTTTTTCTTCAGGCATGCTGGATCATGGTGTGAAAATTGTGCATGACGAAACTGACGGAGGACCTCAGATGCCAAACAACATGGTTCAACACCCCTCCATGTCTGATATGCTCATCTGTTACCCTACCCTGCAAGGTACGTGTGTGCTTGTTTTATCTCCCACAATTCCGAGAGGTCTTGGATCACGTGAGAGCGTGAATTCCTTTCCTCTCTACATTGTGGTCGATATTAACCACAATTAGACTTCACTTACTAGTCACTTACTAGGGTAAGCTCATCATAATTTTGTAATATGACTGCATAGTGTCTTTACATGATGGGAAACAGTACATCGATGTCATCATGGAATTTTGTCGTAAATCTATTCTTCACGATTTTGATGGTTTTTTTTCAGTTTTAGACTAAATAAATCATTCTCTGTGAAAAATATTCTCTTAAATACGATTGGCAATGCATGATTTAACATTCTATTATCTTTCTAATCTATCCATACCAGGAACGAATATAAACACTATCACATATTAAAAACAATCAGTTTTGTCCTTCTTCTGAAAAGCTGTTTAGTTAGTCAGAAAATCAAAACAAGTTTTGTGCAGTTGATCAGTCAGCAACAAATTGCTTGTGTATTCATTATTTTTGATGCTTGCTTTTGATGACAGGGTATTACGCCTGGAGAAATCGTGAGCGAGGAAGCTGGTACATTGAAGCTGTTGTGAGGGTGTTCATGAAGCACGCCAAGTGTGAGGACATCTGTGCAATGCTCAACAGGGTTTGTATTTTAATGTTGTCTTTTGCAGTTGATGAGGGCTTCTTTAGAATATGGTTGTGGCAACGGGAACGCAGAAAAAGAAGAAGATGGTTTAGGACTTGTTTAGAAGATAGTTTGCAGTGCTTTGGTAAAATGAAAGCGAAACAGAGAGAGAGAGAGACTGTGTGTGTATGGGAAAGTAATCTTCTGAAATGAGTAAGAGGAAGAGAGTGTGTGCATGTACGCATGCTACATGTCTTGAGTGGATAACTTCCTCCTTTTTCTCGTCTATGAAATCTGCAGTCTCCGGTTGGATAAATGATTTTCGTTGCCCAGCCATTCCTCCCCCTTTACCAGCCAGCAGCGATTTGTGTCGCCAGCACAAGGCTTGTTCGTATGACCAACTTCTCGTTCGTATTTGCATACGAGAATAACGGTATTTTTAACGGCACTTGAACCAAAGCGAGGCTCACTTCCTTCCGTTATCTCGTTGTGTCGTCTGCGCTGCATTTGAGTCGGTTTCGTCGAAGTTTTCTGCTTTTGTTTTTACATCGATAAAGTACTTTAGCGCTTCGACAAGCAAGATGGAGGATGATGAGTTTGAAACTTTCTTTCGAGTTGTTTCTTGACAACAAAAAGTATGCGGAACTGGAACGAATTACCGAGGAAGATCTTCGCAATGAACTGTGTATCGCGGTGAAAAAAATGACAGTTCGTCAAGTCACAGTGACGGTTACGAAACGGAATTTACGAAAGTGCAGATGGATACAAACAGTGGCTGGTCCAGTTTAGTGAAATGACAGGACCAGCAAACATTACCGATAATCTGACTGCGTAGCAAGTGCTTGACTTGCTTGTCGAAGAGACACTGCGTAGAAACTGACTCAAATTCAGTGCAAAGCAAGCCAGTGTCAAAACTGGCAGTGACAAGACGTAAAAAGTTTGCGTGTTCGGAAATGGTGACCTGTGGATCTAGTCATGGAAAATGTTATTGAGGCTCATGGAAAGTCATGGAAAAATTATGGAATTTTGTTTCTAAAAACCAGTGGGGACCCTGCACATACCAACAATTGAACAAGGCCATATTCTAGACCAATCCTTCCCCAACTGACACCCAACTAGCCATCCGCTCAAACAACCTCATTCAGGCCTGGGACCATGTGACATCAGCTTTACCTTGTATGGTGCTCGTGAATGCTCGGACAGTCTTCAGGGGTCTAAAACCGTGTTTCCGCGGCTGTTTCTTGAAATCCGAGAACATGCTGAACTAGCACTAGGGTGGATGCGACAACAGCCGTGTTCCCTTTGGTGCCAAGAAATCTTTTGTCGCAAAGGCAGTATGCACAGGTGCGTTGTCATGTTGCCAGCATACCGGTGTTTGGACGGTCTTTTTGCCAAGCCTCGACTACTTTAGGCAATTATTGGTGGACATAGCAGTCAGACGTGACTGTATGCCTGTCCTAGGGAGTCACAGTGTCTAAATGCCCTGATCAAGCGACAAAAGATGCCACCTTTTGTTTTTCAGTGCTTGTTGTTATTTGTTATGGGCAGGTGTTGGGTCCCCTCAAAACACCCACACACACGAGACTTGTTTGGTTTCAGGGTAGAACTGATAAACAAAGGTTTCGTCACCTCTGACGATATTCCGTATTGATTCGGACTAGCCATTGCTGATGTTTTCAAGTATTACCAGGCGCCACTCTGCCCTGCCCCTCTTCTTCCCGTCACTGGGTTCATGTGGTACCCAACCGGCTTATCGCTTTGGGGCCATTAAATATTTGTGTGAGATCTTTTCGAATGCAGAGCTTTCAATGCCAAGGGCATATTACATCTCCCTGATTAAAATAAAGGGATCTTTTCTTATTATCTGTTCAACAGCGCTAGTGTTTTCGAGGATAACGGATAAAATGAGTAGACAAGGGTGGGTATCATTTTCGAGGCTTCATCTACCCGGTTTAAGATTGCTGTACCAGTTTTACAACACGGCTCTACAAAGAGCGTTAATTCCAAAACATTTCGCCAAGCTTTCATGCAAATCGGCCTCTTTTAACCTTTATTTTGTAGTTATTGTATGCTTGGAAATCATGAGTTTTGAGCTTTATGGCGCAATCTCATACATTGCTCAGTCAGTAACTTCCCGAGTCGATTATGTGGAAACGAAATAACTCTGGAACTTCATTTTTTGTGTCTTCTTCTTCTTCTTCTTCTTCTTGCGTTCGCCGTCACACCATCAGTTTAGTCTGCGAGACGAATGACGTCGTGGCTTCCAGGTCTTGTCTGCTCCCATAGAGTTTGGTGCGGAGAGGGACTGATGCTGGCCACACTTTGTCTCTGATTGGTTTGAGTTGGGGGCATGTCATTAAGACATGTTCTGGAGTCTGGTCTTCCAGACCACAGGGACAGGTTGGTGATGGGGTCAGCTTCAGCTTCCTGAACATGTGGGCGTTGAGGCGACAGTGACCATTCGTAGTCGCATGATCACTACTTGCTGCCATCGTTCTAGGAGATGATATGCGTCTCTCGTGGATTGTGGTCGCATTGCTGCCTTCACGAGGGTTTTCTTTTCAGCGAAGCTGACTGGGTTGTCTGGTTGTTCCTCCCTGGCTCCGAGTTTGGCGAGCTCATCAGCTGTTTCATTGCCTGGAATTCCGCAGTGTGCTGGAACCCATTGCAGGACTACTGGTCGAGTCTTGGCAAGCTCCTGGAGTTTCTCCATCAGACGAGGAAGTTTGTTTTCTGCAAGGGCTTCCAAGGTAGACAGTGCATCAGAGAGGAAAACAACTTGGGGGCATTCGCTTTCCGAGTCATGAATCATGGAGGCTGCTTGCATGATGGCCTGAACTTCTGCTGCATAGTTTGAGCAGTACTTTCCTGTTGGTATCCCTGCTGTAGAAGTGTGCCCCTCAGGAGATCTGACAAGTACACCTGCTCCTCCATTGGCCACGGCGTTTGTTGCTGAACCGTCTGTATACGCGTGAATCCAGGCGTCTTCAGGGTACCGTTCAGCAATCATGGCGAGTGTTAGGGTGCGCCTGGCAGTGTCGTTCTGGGAATCTCCTGAGGTAACGTAGGGGACTGTGGTGGAGATGTGAAGATTCTTGTAGTCTTCTTTCCATGGCTGCGGCAGATCTGAGTAACTGATTGGTAGTGCTGATGGAGGTACAGAGGCTTGGTGCTCTCTGGCAAGTCTCTTGCTTTCATGTAAGAAGCTGCTGCGCTTGAGGCGGTTCTTTGTCAGGTTATCCATCCTCTTCTTCATCGGATGTGCGGGCAGGCACTTGAATTTCTCTGTCTGAACCATGACCTTGGCGTCTCTCCTCTGACTGAGGGGTTGAATGGCAGCAACTTCTTCCATGGTCTTTATTGGTGTGGATCTCATCGATCCAGTAATGATCCTGAGGGCTTGGTTTTGGACCCTGTCCAGTGTCTGCTGGTGGGTCTTCGCTGCTGTAGACCAAGCTGTGGAGCCATACTCAAGATGGGGCCTGACCGCTCCCTGGTAGACTCGCTTGAGTATCTCTTCGTTTGCTCCCCAGCTGGTTCCGGCTAGCTTCCGCATGATGGCAAGCTTGCGCCTGGCCTTTGCTTCAGCATTGTGGATGTGGGGTTTCCAGGTCTGTTTCTTGTCAAAAGTGACACCAAGATATGTTGCCTCGTCATCACTTCTCAAGGGTGTGTCACCAAGCTTGATGGTTCCAGTCTTTTGTTTTGAGGATAGGGTGAAGAGTGTTGTGGAGGACTTTTCCTTGTTGATGGCAACACACCATTCATCTGCCCATGCCGCCAGCCGGTCAGCAGCCAGTTGCATCCTGTACGTGGCAGTTGTGGCGTATTCCTCCTTGCACCACATCACCAAATCATCAGCATATAATGCAGCATGGATACCTTTGGGAAGAATTTGTACAAGGTCGTTGATGAAGACCAAGAAGAGTGTAGGAGAGAGGACTCCTCCTTGTGGGACACCATGTCGCAGTAGTATTTTCTTGCCGACTCGACCGTTGACTGAGATTCTTGCTCTGCGGTTGTGTAGATAGGATCTGATCCATCGCAGCATGTTGCTTGCGATTCCACATCTCTGCAGTTTCACGAGGAGGCCATCAGTCCAGACCTTGTCAAAGGCTTTCTGTAGATCAATCCAGGTGGCGAAGAGGACCTTCTGTTCCTGGAATGCATCTTCTATTTCTTGGTAGAGATAGGTTGCCTGGTCTTCTGTGCTGTGAAACTGTCTGAAGCCTGCCTGTTCAGGAGCCAGGATGTTCTCAGTCTCTAGATACCAAAGCAGGCGCTGGTTGACCATCCTCTCTAGGGTCTTCACAGTGCAGCTGGTCAAGCTGATTGGTCTGTAACTAGTAGGCTTCTTCTTGTCCTTTCCTTTCTTATGGATAGGAATCATGATTTATCACCAGTGCTGGACTGATCGTGTAACCTCTGCGAACGCCAAGAAGAAGAAGGAATCATGATGGCCTCTCGCCAAACTTGTGCCAATGTGCCTGTGTCCCAGCTGAGATTGAAGACTTCCAGTAGTTTCAGGACAGCTGTGTTGCCTAGGTGCTTCAGCATCTCGTTCGTGATCCCATCTGGCCCTGGGGATTTCCTGGTTTTTAGTTTCCTCAAGGCAATTTGTAGCTCATGAAGAGTGAAGGGTAGCTTCATGGGTTCCACATCTGTGTGGTGTTGTGGCCGCTCTCTCTGTTCTCTTCTTGCTTCTCTTTGTTGGACAGGGCTGACAGGTACATTGCTCTCGTCTGCATAGTTGTCAGCAAGACGGTTAGCTGCTCGTCTCCCTGTCAGCATCTCTCCGTTCTCTTCCAGTGTCACATTCTGGCTTCTGTTTTCCTCATCATTGAGCTGTCCTACGACTCTCCACAGCTTCGTTCCGTCTCTCTCAAGATTCAGCGCAGCGGTTTTTTCTCTCCAGCTTTTGCGTCTGGCCTGGATCTTTGCCTTGAGAAATTCAGCCTTTGTCTGCTGGAGCCGTAGGTGGTTCTCATCTGATGGGCTACTTTCTGCTGCCTGTCTGGCAGATTCCATCTCATCCTGCAGTTCTTGTAGCTGGTTGGTCCAGTATGGCTTGTACTCTTTGCGAGCACCTCGTGGGATAGACTCGTGGGCTGCTTGCAGGATGCAGGCGTTCAGGTCTCTGACAACGTTACTGATGTTTCTACCTTGGACATGGAGGTCCTTGGTAAGAGTGTTTGTTCGGTGTCTGAAAAGACTCCATTTAGCCTTCTTGTAGTTCCAGCGAGGGTGGACAGGGTAGTTCATGGTGTTCCTGTTGATGGAGAGGAACACTGGCCTGTGGTCACTTCCTCCTAACTGCTCTCCCACCTCCCTGGTGACGTCTCGGTGGACATCTTCGGTGCAGAGAGCAAGATCTGGAGTGGAGGTAGTGCGCCATCGTCTGGAGTAGAAGGTTGGAGTATCATCTGGGGAGTTTATGAGGATGAGTTGGTGTTCATCTTGCCAGTCTTCCACTTCTTCACCCCGGCGATCCATCTGACTGTAACCCCAACTCTGGGAGTGAGAGTTGAAATCACCTACTGCGAGAAAGCTCGAGTCTGGGACTTCGATGGTGTCAAGGGATAGTGGACGGTCGTTGGGGCAGTAAGTTCAGGATCTGCAACTCTGTGTCATTCAGTTTGGCCCGAATCATCTGGTACTCTGCTCCCTCCATGTGGACGGCTGTTTCGCAGGCTTGGATGTTGTTCCTAACTAGTGTCAGGACTCCGCCTTTGCGTCTGTCAGCTCTGTCCTGTCTGAAGCACTGGTAGCCTCTGACCTTGAAGGTTTTTCCCATCTGCAGGTGGGTTTCTTGAATGCAGCAGACGTTTATGCTCCTTTCATGCAAGATATGTTCTAGCTCTGTCTTCTTGTTCATGACTCCTTCTGCATTCCACTGCATCACCATAAAAGGTTGACGCTTCTTGGATGTTGAAGTGGTTGTTGTGCTACCAGTCGCATTCCTCCTCCGTCCCCTGGCGCAGCAAGACGGACGAGAGGGACCTCCAGTAGCTGAGGTTGGACTCCTTTGAGGCTTGGAGCCCGGCGCTGCCTCACCCTGGAGGGACCTCAGTGGGCGAGCGCCATGAGTGTCGCTTCTATCTGATGGTGTCATGGTTGGCGTTGGTGCGTGGTACCATGGTTTATTAGAGTGCGCCGTGCAGCCCAGTACCTCCGTCTTCAGCACTCGAGGTTTCTGTCGGGGTTGCCTCACCCTTAGCTCATGGCCCGTACGTCCTACCCTGAGAGCACAGGGGGGAGGATTTGCCAGTTTGGTCCGCGGCCGCAAGCGGCTGGTCTTCATATCTGAAGTCCGTTCCCCTATCCGCCACCCGGGGACGCGCTGGGTTGGGGGTGGTCGCCCCACTGAAAATCCCACACTGGGTTAAAGAAGTTCAGCCTGTCCCAGATTTTTTGTGTCAAGCCTCACGATAGTCCACTATTTGACGGCATGATTTTGTATTGAACGTCATATTGCCAGGAGCCTGGATTCTAAATAATAATGGAACAGCCCTCGTATAGCACAAGAGGAGCAGACCAAAACAGAAAAGTCATTTCAATCTTCTTTCCTTTTACAGGCGGTCACAGAGTACATAGAAGTCAAGATAACGACCAATGACAGCAAGATGAACATCGTCAACTACTACTGCCCCAACGACAAGATGCTGTCGCTTGACACAATCCAGGTCCCTGACAGCGGCTTCCTCATCGCTGGAGACTTTAACAGCCAGTCCCAGAGTTGGGGATATAAAACACTAGACAGGCGAGGAGAAGACATTGAATCTTGGCAGGACGACAACCACCTGATCCTTGTCAACGACCCCAGAGATCCATCTACCTTCTACTCGCGCCGCTGGCACTCAACAACAACACCAGACCTGGCATTGTGCACGGATGACATCCACAAAAACATCTCAAGAAAAGTGGATGAACAGCTGGGTGGAAGCGACCATCGCCCAGTTCTCCTTACCATCAGTAGAGACTCAGCATCTGAGCATCCACAACACCCGAGATGGAACTACAAAAAGGCAAAGTGGGGACTGTTCAACATACGAACAAATGAGCTGACCAGAGCCATAGAAACAGAGGGGAGAAACATCAACAACGTGATAAAGGAGTTCAATGCTAGCATAATCCAGGCAGACAAGAACAGCATCCCACGTGGAGTGAGGAAGGACTACATCCCATACTGGTCCGATGAGCTGCAGAAGACGCACGATGCACTCACAAGAATGATAGAAGAGGCAGAGACGAACCCTAGCCAGGAGAACAACATCAAACTCCAAGAAAGCAAAGCAAAACATCTGAAGACAAAGCTAGAGTGCAAGAGAAGAGGCTGGAGAGAAAAGACGGCAGGGCTGAATATGGAAAAAGACACAACAAAGCTCTGGAAACTTACAAGAGCACTGAATGAAGAGGGCAACAAGGGACAGAAGATCACCCTGGAGGAGGAAGGAAGAACACTCACTGGAAAAGCCGCTGCCAATGCTTTCGCCCAAGCATATCGGGGAGAAAGCGACACCACCATACCCCTGCCTCTACAAAAGGAAGTCAGAACAGAAATTAGAGAAAGAACAGAAAGAAACGTCCAGGATGCCATGCAACAAAACATCACCATGGCCGAGCTGAAGAATGCCATCAAGAAGCTCAAAAAGAAGAAGTCTCCAGGTCCAGACAACATTACGAATGAGATGTTGCAACACATAGGCAACTCGGCCCTCCAGAAACTACTGGGCATCTTCAACCTCAGCTGGAGACAGGGACAGGTACCTCAGTGCTGGAAGGAAGCCAGGATGATCCCAGTCTTAAAGAAAGGGAAAAACAAGACCAAAACCCTGAGCTACCGACCCATCAGCCTGACAAGCTGCGTATGCAAAACCATGGAGCGCATTGTCAACCAGCGCCTGCAGCTGTACCTGGAATCAGAAAGCATCATCGTCCCAGAACAAGCCGGCTTCCGACAGCACAGAAGTACGGAGGACCAGACAACACACCTTAGCCAGGTCATAGAGGATGCTTACCAGGCCCAGAAGGTCACCCTGGCCACTTTCATTGACCTGCAGAAGGCCTTCGACAAGGTCTGGAAAGATGGACTCCTTGTGAAGCTCCTACGTTCCGGCGTCAAAGGCAACATGTACCAGTGGACCAAGTCGTACCTGCACAACCGAAAGGCCAGAGTGCTGGTGGACGGTCACTGTGGCCGAAAGGTGCTACTACGCCAAGGAGTTCCACAGGGAGGAGTACTCTCCCCCACGCTATTCATACTCTTCATTAACGACCTGGTACCAGAGTTGCCCAAGGGAGTCCAAGCGGCACTGTATGCTGATGACCTTGTTCTCTGGTGCTCGGAAGAGTATGCAACCACAGCAACCTACAGGATGCAACTTGCCCTAGAAAAGGTTGCAGCGTGGGCGGAAGACTGGTGTGTGACCATCAACAGGGAGAAGACCACTGCCACTCTCTTCACACTCTCTGCCAAAGCGACACCTGGCAAACTGACCTTGGGTGACACACCCCTGAAATTTGAAGACCAGCAAACATACCTGGGGGTCACCTATGACAAGCGCATGACCTGGAAACAACACATCATGAATGCAGAGGGAAAGGCCAGGAGAAAACTAAACATCATGCGGAAGCTGGCAGGATCACACTGGGGTGCAAACGAGAAGATCTTGAAATCAGTCTACCAGGGGACTGTACGACCGCACCTTGAGTACGGATCAAGCTCTTGGGCAACAGCAGCCAAGACAAAGTACAGAACCAAGCGCTGAGAATCATCACGGGCGCAATGAAATCAACACCCATACAGAAGATGGAACAGGTGACTGGCATTCCTCCACTGAGCAAAAGGCGAGACTGCAAAACAATGGTACAAGCCACCAAGTACCAGTGCACTCATGACCATCCAATGAGTGACAGACTCAAGAAGATGTCCTCAGGCAGGCTGAAAAGATCAAGCTTCGCTCTTGAGGCAAGGGCTTTGCAGAAGAAACATCAGACAGAGCTAGTGGAGCCACCATCTTTCTCCCTTGACGCCCCACCCTGGGAAGACAGACAAGGAAACCTGGACATACAGACCAGTGTCCCCTACCTCACAACAAAGGACGAGCAGAGCAATGTGACGAAAAAAGCCCTGACTCTTGCCATGCTTGAAGAAAGGTACCCCCAAGAAGCATGGATACGGGTGTATACTGATGGGTCAGCCACAGAGGCCGTCAAAAATGGAGGAGCGGGGGTGTATGTCCAGTACCCCAGTGGAGAGAGGCAAGCAGAGGCTATACCAACAGGCCTCCACTGTACAAACTACAGAGCTGAGGTACAGGCACTGATCCATGCAGCATACACCATCAACGACAGAGTCAACCATGACAACCAGGTGGTCTTCCTGACTGACGCTCTGTCAGTACTACAAGCTATGACCAGTAGCAAACTGCCTCAGCTGGAGCACGCTCTACACAACATCAAAAGCCTGAGGACAGTACTGCAATGGATCCCCTCCCACTGTGGTGTACAAGGAAACGAAGAGGCGGACAGGATGGCAAAGCTGGGTGCAGAAGATGAGCAAGAGAACAACCCTGTGAGCCTGACAGAGATGAAGACCATCATTAAGTCTCTGCACAGGACGCCCCAGCCACAGGACAGCTACCACCTGCTATCCAGACCACAGCAGGTGGTCATCTTCCGCCTGAGAACGGGACACAACAGACTTAACCAGCATCTCCACAAGAAGCTGCATGTTGTGCCCTCCCCCATGTGTTCTTGTGGGGAAGCAGAGCAGGACACGGCCCACATCCTACGAGACTGCAGGAACCACCAGGTGCTGAGAGAGGAAATCTGGCCAATGCCGGAGTCCCTGCACAACAAGCTGTACGGGCCAGTGGCTGCGCTGCAGAGGACCACTAATTATATCTCAAGATCTGGACTCCAAGTGTGATCGGCGATCGAAAAGAAAAAGAAGACAGGCGGTCACTTATTTCTCAACATTATGTGACGCTGTGCATTATCTGGTTTTATTACCTCATGTTTGTTTTTTTTTTTTGCACAGGTCAACTCTGATGTATCTCGCAAAGTGTCCAGAACGCCCCAGAGTGAGATGGACCGTATGTCACAGATGTCTGAGTACAAGAGTTCCCTGCGTCAGCCCTACCTCTTTTTCTACCCTGGCATTGGTGCTCCTTCTATCTGATGATGGGTAAGTACCCCTCCTTTCCCTTTTAAAAAAAAAATTGTGGTTGATTGGTTGTTTTGTCATTGTTTTTTGTTTGTTTGTGTGGTTTTGTTTTATTTTTGTTTCTTCTTTGTTTGTCGATTTGATGCCGTGAAAGTCCCTTTTTACGACCTCTAACATTCTGAGAAAATCAGAGGGAGTCTTAAAATGGCGGTAGATTAATGGAGGTTCTGAACAGAAAATGTAGATAAGAATTGTCTCTAAATTTGGGGGGGGGGGGGGGGCACTGTATGTATGTCACCTATTAGCTGACTGTCTGTCATTTGCATTGGAATTGCATTTGTTCATGGGTAATGCAGTTGTAAAGTCATCAACCCATTCTTGTAATTCATTTGATTTACTGTTGTGACTGAGTGTCCAGTTTCTATTGGAGCAAGGCCTGAAGTTTCTGACCTTGTTCCAGTTTTTACAGTGGTCATTAGGCCCCCCCCCCCCCAAAAAAAAAAAATAGTCTGTTTACGGTAACATAGGCAAAAAACCCATATTTTTCAGTTATTTTGCCAAAAAACAAAGATTTTTTTTTTCTTTTCCAAATGCCAAAAAAAAGTCTAGGGTCGCGCGAAAAAATAGGGTCGATCGGGATACCGTAAACAGACTATTTTTTTTTGGGCGGGGGGGGGGGGGGGGGGGGGGGGGGGGGGGGCCTTAGGGTTACTCTATGAAAGTATGCGAGTATTTAGTTTGGTCATTGGCGATATACAAAAAATTGGAAGACAGGGGTGGTTTCCCTTTTAGTAATTGTCTTTTATATAAAAGACTGGGTATGAGATTATTTAGAACACCTTTAAAAATGTTTTATGTAAATTTGGAGTCTTGTTGTTGTTGTGTTTTTAACTTGTATTGTAGTAAGTGTTTTGGATTGTGACTTCTATTTTTGAGAAAAGGAAATTATACTTCAATACAGTAGAGCAATTATTACCAGCTATTGTGTTTTCAGCGTAGCAATAGGGCCCGATATTTAGACGAGACAAGTATAATGCCGACGAGTCGAAGACGAGTCGCATTATACTTGTTCGAGTCTAAATATCGGACCCTATTGCTACGATGAAAACACAATAGCGTTTATATAGCTATTTTGACATTAAATTCTGTGTTAAAATCATGTTTTTGTCAGCAACAAGTACCAGAATGGTCCATGTCGTTGATTGCAGACGACGGTTCCCTTTCCGCATGAAGCTACGGAAATAACCGAACATTGAAAAACCCACGGACATGTATTACGGAGAAAACTCGAGATAACCGGATGTTTAGCATTACGTCAATATGCTAGGAATCATATGACGTCATGACGTATCATGCTTGCCTACGTATTTTGTATGTTCGAAATTCTGACTTCTGTTGGGAATTCGCGTGGTGAAGACTGCGGTAAATCTGTAGATGATAAGAGAACAAGGATTGTCTCAGAAGAAACGACTAAATGTTTCAGACCGGTAGGGGCCTAACTTCATTTCAACATTGCACTATACAATGGACGTTCTATGTGACAGGAGAGTTTGCTGATTTTGTGTTAAACATTGGAGAGATCGTCTGCTAGAATCAGAGATAGGTCGCTTCAGATTGCAGCTTCTGGAAATTTGCAAGGTTTGTTGCCTGTTAAAGAACTGGATTTTACACGTAATGTATGTCATGTACAGTAAGCAACAACAAAAACACACACAAAGCAAACCTGGCGAGGTATGCGTGTACTTTATACACGTGGAAGAAACCGGAACCATGCGTCTTTGTTATCGACAATATGCTTTTGGATATTGAGTAAAATGGCCGACTTCCACCGCATTATGCTTTGATGATCGGAAGAGACCATCCAATCACAGCCCTCGAATTCCCCCACGTGTTCATCAGAATAGCTATATAGTTCTACATTCTGAGACTAAATGACTCTTTCTGATTACCATATTTTACACAATTTATTCATTTGCAGTGACCTGATCATCGAAATGGGGTTGCTCTTACCAACCACATCTTCTCCGTCCTGTCAGCATTATTGTTATTACATTTTCTTCATCGTTCATCTCATCTTGGGTGCAGCTGTGCTGTGCTACTTCAAGACTTGTCTGGACAAACTGCTGCTACCACTGGTTACAAGAGTGGGATTTGAACACTGATTCACGTAAATACGCTATAGATTGCACATATTCTTACTTACTTATTGCACATACTTGTCTGAACAATCGCCTAACCCCAGGAGGTTGAGGTGGGTTACACCCAAAGAATTCATAAGATTTCATTCAATGTTGGTAGTATTGCTGCTTTTTTGTGGAGGCCACAACCATGGAAGCTTTTTTCGTTTTTCCTCAAGTCCCATTCCTGTGGTTACTAAAAATATGAGTACAGTGAAACCCCCCTTTTAAGACCTCCACAAATCTGAGAAAATCAGGTCTTAAAAAGGAGGGAGTCTTAAAATGGGGGTTTGTTTGTTTGTTCGTTCATGGGCTGAAACTCCCACGGCTTTTACGTGTATGACCGTTTTTACCCCGCCATTTAGGCAGCCATACGCCGCTTTCGGATGAAGCATGCTGGGTATTTTCATGTTTCTATAACCCACCGAACTCTGACATAGATTACAGGATCTTTTTCGTGAGCACTTGGTCTTGTGCTTGCGTGTGCACACGGGGGTGTTCGGACACCGAGGAGAGTCTGCGCACAAAGTTGACTCTGAGAAATAAATCTCTCGCCGAACGTGTGGACGAACTCACGCTGACAGCGGCCAACTGGATACAAATCCAGCGCGCTACCGACTGAGCTACATCCCCGCCCAAAATGGGGGTAATTTTACAGAGGTTATAAACAGAAAGTCTGCGAAAACAAGGTCTTAAAAAGGAGGAAGTCTTAAATTGGGGGGTCTTTAAAGGGGGGTTGCACTGTACAATGTAATTGGCACGTAAGTTGTAATTGGCAAATTACTGTTATGATGCTAAATTTTCTTGCTACTTTTCTTTCTTGTTTGCTTGGTTTTAAGTGTGTATGCTATCTTACTCTTAGCAGTGAAATTGTTTGTGAGGATAAGCAAGTGTAAAGTCATCAAAGCTTTGGGAGATAGATGCTTCCTTTATTTCGACCATCATGTGAAGTTGAAACCTCAATCATCTCTTCTTGTTGTGGTTAAGCTTAGCTGTTGTAGGGCTCACTTCAAGAAAATAATTATCTTGTGTGATGGTGATACTGTGTAGTGTTGTGAGCTTAGGAAGCAGTGTTTTGTCCAAATCGTGCACATCATGTACAGTGGTGCCAGTGATGAGAAGACACCCTTAGGACCGACTAAAAGCGTTCCTACATTGCAGGTGGCCTGTCATGACAGTTATAATTGGGTCAAGATAATAGACAAGAACTACAGAAAGTGTCCTTTATTCAATCAATCAATCAATATGAGGCTTATATCGCGCGTATTCCGTGGGTACAGTTCTAAGCGCAGGGATTTTAATTTTTTTTAATGTTTTTTTTTATGCAATTTATATCGCGCACATATTCAAGGCGCAGGGATTTATTTATGCCGTGTGAGATGGAAGTTTTTTACACAATACATCACGCATTCACATCGGCCAGCAGATCGCAGCCATTTCGGCGCATATCCTACTTTTCACGGCCTATTATTCCAAGTCACACGGGTATTTTGGTGGACATTTTTATCTATGCCTATACAATTTTGCCAGGAAAGACCCTTTTGTCCATCGTGGGATCTTTAACGTGCACACCCCAATGTAGTGTACACGAAGGGACCTCGGTTTTTCGTCTCATCCGAAAGACTAGCACTTGAACCCACCACCTAGGTTAGGAAAGTGCGTTACCACTCGGCCACCCAGTCCTTAGTTCAGTCAAGATAGTACAAGACGAAAAGTACTAGATCAAGTAACAGGCTATATATTGAGTTGAACAAAATAGTGACTGAACTTTCAATGATACAGAGAGAAGAGGTTTGGGGATAGCACTTGTGTTTATATACCATGTGAGCACATGATCCAATAAACGAATTCCGGAAATAACTATGTCGGGTTTGTATGGGTTGTGAAACGCATGTGACGGGCGCAGTGGCGTGGTGGTAAGACGTCGGCCTCCTAATCGGGAGGTCGTGAGTTCGAATCCCGGTCGCTGCCGCCTGGTGGGTTAAGAGTGGAGATTTTTCCAATCTTCCGGGTCAACTTATGTGCAGACCTGCTTAGTGTCTTCACCCCCTTCGTGTGTACACACAAGCACAAGACCAAGTGCGCACGGAAAAGATCCTGTAATCCATGTCGGAGTTCGGTGGGTTATGGAAACACGGAAATACCCAGCAAGCCTACTCAACGAAAGCGGAGTGAAGCTGACTGTGCTCTCAGAGTATAGTGTGGGGAACCCAAATGGGCAAACGAGCTCACACGTCACCAGAAAATTCTGGAACGCTGAAGAAGAAGTAGAAGAAACGCATGTACAGGAAGCACATGGCAATGTTTGTCTGTGCAAATGCAAGGGTACTCACTCTTGCAGAACCCATGCAAACCCGAAAGAGTTATTTCCAAAAATCGTTTCCTTTGTGGGTCTCAAGATTTTTGTGCAGGGATTTCGTTAGCACATGGTACCTTTGACATGTTGTGTACATACTGATTGCATTTTATTGAGAATATATGCGGATTACATTGTATTGAGAATACATGCTGATTACATTGTATTGAGAATACATACTAATTACATTGTATTGAGAATACATACTGATCACTGATTGAGAATTCCCCTGTGAGAATTCCCCTGGGAGGGATTTAAAAATGAAGAAATATGCTATTTTTTGCAGAAAATCCTTATTTTGGCTTGTCAATTTTAGCAGAACAGTATTTTAATGAAAATATACAAGTTGGGTTTTTTCAGAGAAGAGATGTATGATTGTTCATGTTTGCTGATTTTGTGTGAATAATTAGAAGTGATAATATTGTTAATTTAATCACATATTCTTACTCCAATTCTTATGAATGCATTGACTTCAGTCCCACATGCTAGATGTCGAAAAAACCACTCAAATTACCTGCCCTTAGTAGGGTGGTAACCAAGCAAAAAGCGACGCCATAGCCGTTGCTATGGCCTGACCTTGCTCAGTTACCCATAACACCCTGCGCACCACGTGAGCGCCAGCATCCATAATAACCATTTCTCGACTTTCGACAACACACGGTGGACGTGTCGGAATTTTGTCACTCACTTTTGGCCTTCGCTTGCCTGCTCGTCCGTGAGACTAGCCGGTTTCCTGTGGGTCTACCTGTCCGTCTACCTTTTGGTGAGATCTTTCCTGTTTATGTTTGGTATAAATGTTTATAGCTTTGTGTTGAACACGCACGCAGAAGTTTTTCGTTCTGGGTGACTGTTTTTCGCCGGTCTTAAAATGGCCGACAACAAAGCTAAACTTGGCGCGAGACTGGAAGGTGACAAGGCTCTTAGCCCGTTTAAGAAAACTATACCTAAGAGTAGCCAAAGAACTTTGATTTGCCTATTATGCGGGTCGTAGATCCGTCAAACAGCACTTCTTTTAATGTTCCTTTCCCTCCGAGGGCGGGTTCAGTTCGTTCACAGCTCGCTTCCCCTGTTGGGGTTAATTAGCCTTTAGGCTCCTTATAGACTTTTTGTTGGATCGTCGTCGGTGCGACTGATAGGGGGGGTGGCCGTGTGGCTATTCTTTCCCCTTTCTCTGCGTAAGAGGAATCAGTCAATGTCCTCCTTTTGGGGGGGAATTAACGATGGTTTGTGTCTTTATTCTCAGCTGTTTCAGGCGCGATCGGCGGTTCCCGCCCTCCCGTTCGTCAGCTTCGCACTGTGGTCTAGTGCAAATGGCCAGTTCGGTTCAGTCCTTTCTGCCACTGGTAGACTGGGTTGTTCGCGAGCACTCTCTCCTTAGGGAGAGGGGGTCTGCTTCCTCTCTGTCTCTTCCCGCTCAGCTTGCTTTTAGCACTGCTGCGGTGGGAAGTCAGCTCTCTCCCCCCCCTGGGGGGAGAGGGAGAGGGGGGGCATGGTAAGTCGCAGCCTGGCCTTGGTCCATCCCTGTCCCATTGGGGGCAGGGGGCTGCTGCTTCCTCTCTGTCTCTTCCCGCTCAGCTTGCTTTTAGCACTGCTGCGGTGGGAAGTCAGCTCTCTCCCCTAGTGGGAGAGGGAGAGAGGGGGCACGGTAAGTCACGGCCTGGGCTTGTCCCACTCTGCCCTTTGCGGGCAGGGGGCTGTGTTAGCTTCCCACCCTTTCCCGCCCCCCGGGCGCGTTCGGGTGGCGGCTTTCCAGGCTACGTTACATACCCCTTCTCTGCTCCATTTGGGGCAGGGTGGGGGGGGGGGGGTATCAGTGGCTCACTCTTTCCCGCCCACCGGGCAGGATCGGGTGGAGGCTGGAGCAGCGTTCCACCCTTTCCCTCCCTCTGGGTTGGACGGGGTGGGCGCTGTTGGACTGTCTTCACAGTCTGTGCCTCTATTGTCCTGGCCCGACAATCGTTCTCCTCCCCTTTCGGGGTGGGTGGGCTATAGGACTACGGCAGGTGGACGGAGGGGGGTCGGCCGTGTTTCGGTTCGTCTCTCTCCGTCGCTCTTACTGCTGTGACAAGCCACCCCCCTCCCCATCTGGGGCGTGGCTTGGCTCAGGCCTTTCTACACAGCGGGGGTACTTTGTACGGCTTTCCAGGCTACGTTACATACCCCTTCTCTGCTCCATTTGGGACAGGTGGCTGTGTTTTAGCTGCCTGCGCTTGTCGCGGGTAGCGGTCGTGAAAATGGGCGCTGTTGGACTGTCTTCACAGTCTGTGCCTCTATTGTCCTGGCCTGACAATCGCTCTCCTCCCCTATCGGGGTGGGTGGGCGGTGGGCTATAGGACTACGGCAGGTGGACGGGGGGGGGGGGGGGGGTCGGCCGTTTTTCGGTTCGTCTCTCTCCGTCGCTCTTACTGCTGTGATGAGCCACCCCCCTCCCCATCTGGGGCGTGGCTTGGCTCAGGCCTTTCTACACAGCGGGGGTGCTATGTACGGCTTTCCAGGCTACGTTACATACTCCTTCTCTGCTCCGTTTGGGGCAGGTGGCTGTGTTAGCTGCCCGCGCTTGTCGCGGGTAGCGGTCGCGAAACAATGAGCTTGACTCTCTTTTGTTCTCGGCAGGGTGTCTCGCACAGTGGTCAGGGAACAATGAGCTTTGCTCCGTTTTGTTCTCTGCACGGGCTGTGCCGGCTGTCCACCTGTGACAGGCGGAGACAGAACATTCTCTTTCTCTCCAGTCTCCCATTCTTTGTATTCACAATGGTCTGCGGGGACTCGGCTATTGTATCGCCTGGCCGGTGGTCATTGTCCTTAGCCAGCATTGGTCACCCCCCCCCTCCTAGGGGTGGGTGAGTGATAGGGCTACTTGACTTCGGCAGGTGGACGAGTGAGGATCGGCCGTTTACGGCCGTTTCTCTGCTTCAGTCTTTACCCCCTCTAGGGGTTACGGCTTTGCTGGACCACCCCCCTCCCCACTTGGGGTGAGTTGTGGTTCAAACCAGGTAGTCTGGTTCTTAGCACTGGGATGCTTCTCTCGCACAGCGGGTGGGGTAAGATGCGCCGGGCCCGGCTTTGTCTTGTTTCTCCACTCATAACTCATAACTCATAACTCATAACATTTTATTGATCCAACAAAGGAAATTAAATTAGTCATCAGCACATATAGGTCATTAATTAATAACTATAAAAGAATAAAAGAAGAAAATTCATAAAACCCATGATATAAAAATACCCTTTTTTCTTGCACACCTGACACACCGACACACCAATACACATGCATACATGCCTACATACATACCTACATACCTACACACCTACATACATACATACATACATACATACATACATACATACATACATACATACATACATACATACATACATTCCATGTTAGAGTGTAGTTAAGAACATCACAGTAATTATATCATTGTTTGGATTAACAGATAAGTTTTTATGTAAATGATGATAACAACAATCCATAATTAACGCTATTGCACTACCAAAGAAGAGACCAACCAAACACATAAAAACCAATAACAGTAATCATCATCAGTTATCACAGGTATCACAGTAGATTAGCCATCAGGTAGTTAGACTCAATTGGGCAAATATAGTGTCAACACCATCACAACAAAGCTAGAGCTCATTTTCACAGCACTAGTTATGATCAAAGGTCAAACAGTCATCAAATCATATTAAATCTATCACTAAGAGGTACATTTAAACGGCATCACTGATAGTTTGTGGCCAGGACGATGGCTCGGTTGCTGTTAAAATATCTCACAGCTGCAGGAAGAAAAGAACGCCGAAAACGCTCCGTTCGACACCTAGGCATGAGAAACCGAGCGTTCCGTGTGATGCGGAGATCCATCAGTGCGTCGTGGAGGGGATGCCCTGGGTCGAACAGAATAGCTCTGGACTTACTGGCAAGCCTTCTTTCGACAAGGACTTCAAGGGTGTCAAGGCTCTGGCCTACAGTAGAACTCGCTTTCTTTATCAGCCTGTTCAGCCTGCCAGTGTCCCTTGCAGTGGCATTCCCTCCCCAACACACTGATGCAAACACCATCACACTGCACACCATACTCTGATAAAACATGTACAGCATCTTGTTACACACATGGAATGATCTCAGCTTGCGCAGGAAAAACAATCTTGACTGCGTCTTCTTAAAAACAGCATCAACATGATTAAACCAGCTTAGCTTGTTATCTAGAACTACACCTAAATACTTGTACTCGCTGACTATCTCAATCGCATCACCTTTGATGACTACAGGATGGACAGTGTTTTTCTTTTTGCGAAAATCAAAAATCATTTCCTTCGTCTTGCTTGCGTTTAATACTAAAAAGTTGGAATCACACCAAGACACAAAATCATCAATACGTTCTCTATACAAGCTCTCATCACCACTCTCTCTCCTTCTCGGCAGAGATCTGTGCCAGTTACCAACCCCTCTTCCCCCCACCTCTTGTTCAGGTGGGCGGTTTTGGGTTGGCAGTCAGAGACTGATCACGCTTTTCATCCATACTCTTGGCGGTGTTATCGGCAGGAGTATTTAGTGCGCGACCTCCCCTGTCTCCCCTCCTTTTGTGTTTTACACAACTGGTGGTTAGGTTTCGGACTCCTTGTTTGAGGAGGGGGAGTGTATAGGGTTGCCTACTGGTTGTAGGCTTCCCATACATAGAGCGGCTGCTGTTGCAGTTTACTTTGTCCCGGATAGGTTGGGGGTGTCTCTCTTCCTTCCTCTTCCGGGATGGCTTTGGGTTTTCACAGGCTTTCTCGCAATTGTTTCATTTGCTGAGTCTCCGGTGATTGCCTACCACATGCCACACTTTTTGGCTTGATCCGCACCTTAGGATAGTGGTCTTCAGCCTACACCTTTCCCGCTGCTTCATACGCAGGGGACTGCTGGCTTCGGGGTTTCAGGCTGCTTCGTCCTCACTTTTAGTGCGGAAGAAGATAGCAGAGAATTTTCAGGCTCAGGGTCTGATCCGGACTTTTTTATTGCCAGGGGCTAGTTTCCTGGCTTGCTTACAGACCACAGGGAACATGGGGTTTTCGTGATGTTACTCCTCCCTCTCCTCTCTGGAGGAGCTAGGATGGCATGGTTGAGTTTTCTGCTTTGGCTGAGACTCTCTTCTGTGCTTTCTTATAGGCAATCTTATCCTCCCTGAACGCTCTTTTGGGTTAGGGAGGATGCCTTGGATAAGGCTTTAGCCAGGCTGCTCTCTTCTGTTGCTCATGGCGCTCTTGTGGGCATGATCAAAGGACCTTGTTTTACGAGGTTTAGAGGCTCCCTCTTGTTTAGCGCGTGGGACTTTGTTCTACTTACTCTGGGCCTCAGCCCTATAGGGCAGTGAGGCGCATGCGTTTTTGGGGTTTGCCAGAGGATGTAGCCTTAGGGCTTTTGGTTCCGTTTGTTCACGGTTTTTGGCCAGGTTTTGGGGTTTCAGAAACCTGGTCAATATCCTCTGGTGTTTGATTCCCTCCTCTTGGGAGGATTCTCGCTCCGGGAGATGCGAATTTTCTAACTGTCTGGTTAGACTTTTTTAATCCCTTTTTTGACTTGACTGTCTTTTGGAACCACGAGCTTTAGCTCAGGTTCTTATTTCTTTACAATGGAGCGAAAGAGACATCTTTTATTTGTCTCTCTCTAGGGGCTCTGCTACATTCATAGGACAGTCCTATGAGTGGTGCGTTTTTGAACGGGGGGGGGGGGGGGGGGGGCGTTCAGTCCTCCCTCTATTCCTTTTCAGGCGTTCGGGAGTCCAGAGTCTGGTGTTCTTCTCTGGCTGGTGGTGTTCCTCTCGCCTATGCGAGGTTTGCCAACAGCTCGGGTACAGATTTTGTGCTTCCTTTATTGCCGTGTTGCGTTCTGGTCGCCTAGGCGAAGCTTTGCAAACGGCTTACTGGGGATCAGATGATGTGTTCATTGGTTTCTATCTTCGGGATATCTCCTGCACGCGGCTAGACGGCTCCAGTTCATTGCTGGTTTTAGTTGCTGCAGGGCAGGTTCTTACAAGGACATAAGTAGGTTCCCTCCACCTTTAGGAGGAATCTGCATTCATAAGAATTGGAGTAAGAATATGTGATTAAATCGAAAATTTTTAATTAAATTTTGATTTAATATAATATACTTACCCAATTCTTATAGTTAATACCCTCCCATCCATCCCCGCTGTCTTATATCCTTGGGGTGTTTTAATAGTCTCGAATGATTATTACGGATGCTGGCGCTCACGTGGTGCGCAGGGTGTTATGGGTAACTGAGCAAGGTCAGGCCATAGCAACGGCTATGGCGTCGCTTTTTGCTTGGTTACCACCCTACTAAGGGCAGGTAATTTGAGTGGTTTTTTCGACATCTAGCATGTGGGACTGAAGTCAATGCATTCATAAGAATTGGGTAAGTATATTATATTAAATCAAAATTTAATTAAAAATTTTCGAATGTTATTCATTTTTTTTCTTCTTCTTCTGCGTTTGTGGGCTGAAACTCCCATGTACACTCGTGTTTTTTGCACGAGTGGAATTTTACGTGTATGACCGTTTTTTACCCCGCCATTTAGGCAGCCATACGCCGTTTTCGGAGGAAGCATGCTGGGTATTTTTGTGTTTCTATGACCCACCGAACTCTGACATGGATTACAGTATCTTTTTCGTGCGCACTTGGTCTTGTGCTTGCGTGTACACACGGGAGTGTTCGGACACCGAGGAGAGTCTGCACACAAAGTTGACTCTGAGAAATAAATCTCTCGCCGAACGTGGGGACGAACTCACGCTGACAGAGCGGCCAACTGGATACAAATCCAGCACGCTACCGACTGAGCTACATCCCCGCCCTGTTATTCATTGATAAATATAGATTTGTACAGAGATGTGTGATAATTACAATCATCTGAGATGAGTTTAGCATCATGTAGAAAGAGATTATTACTAACTTCATTGTTTTGTTTTTTGTGTGCCCTTGTTAAGAAGTCTGTATATGTACTAAAGTCCTGGTTATACAGGAAAAATGCAGTACTAAAAAGTTGACCTTAACTCTTTTTTTCCCAAAGGAGCAAATTGGTGTTCTGCTGATGTAACAATATGAATACTTTTCATTCCACTTTTTGATACCATATGTTGTGTTCTATTGAGCAGTATTGAATAATAGGTACAAATGAATCTTTAATATAGAGCCGTGTATACTGTAAACCAAAAAATTGGTACTTTGTGTGTTTCAATGTTCTAACTGTGGCAATAAATTTGGTCAACTAATTCTGCAAAAGAAGTAGAATAAATATGATCACAGCCCTTTTATAAGGATTTGTATGCAAATTTGGCATGAAAACTTTCAGTCAAAGGCATGGCCATGTTGATGAAAATTAACTGAAACAAAAAAACCGAAATTATTCAGTTTAACTTTCTTCCTGCAGTTAATCACTTCATTGTGACAGAGCTTAGACAAATAGATATAGACAACAGTGTTCAAAAGTCCAATGTGCATTAATATATTGAAGTGTCTGGTTAATTATACTGTTACATATTGAAGAGACATGATGTCTCCTGACTCCACCTCTGGTCAAACTGACCTGTGCCGTCCAATCATTGTAAGAGAAAACAATCATTACACTCACTGCCAGTTGTCACTCTTCAACCAATTTGTGTGCTCAATTTATAAACATTTTGTGTTCTACTTCATGGAAAAATGTCTTTTGAAGGACATTACATTAAGACAAATATCACATTTTTCTGAAAGTGTATTCAGTTTGAGCTAGACACTTGCTTCTCTGGTCTGACATGATTTTCACAGATACTGTGTTGCTAACACAAAAGGACAAAACATATAATTTTTGTTGTTGTACAGTGTGACCAACCTTTTAAGACCCCCCCCAATTCAAGACTTCCTCCCTTTTTACATTTAGTCAAGTTTTGACTAAATGTTTTAACATAGAGGAGGAATCGAGACGAGGGTCGTGGTGTATGTGTGTGTGTGTGTGTCTGTGTGTGTGTCTGTCTGTCTGTGCGTGTGTGTGTGTAGAGCGATTCAGACTAAACTACTGCACCGATCTTTATGAAATTTTACATGAGACGTTTTTCCCATGCCTGATCAGTGTATTAGTTGTAGAAAGTGTGAAGAGTCCACCCACTGTGGTATCTTGTTGCAAAGTTCATTGGCATTGAGTGTGTGTTAGTGTCACAACAGCACTGTGTTATGTTGTAGTTTGCTTGTTTTATACACTGTTGATGAAGAGTATGATTCATAGTGACATTTTGTTGTTTTAATGAATGTACATATCACAATGAACTTTGGTGATCATAATTAGTTTAATAATGAGAAGACATGGAATACAAGTGCTTGATGCAAGTCCATTTCTGAAAGTGTATTTGAGAGATGTTGTTCTCTTGTTATGTTGATTTTATTTCTTTTTGCTTTCTCATATTTTTCAAGGATTTTTGTCATGGTGTGTGTAGTTTTAGATGTGTTTTGAAAGTTAAAAACATTCCTTTTTAATGTTTTTTTGAATGCATTAGTTTGCAAATAGAATGTGATGCGTGCTTTATGCGTCCGTGGGATGTGTTCAGAGCTGGGATTCCTGAAACCTATCCAATTGTGTTTTAAGTCTGCATACATGTACGCTTCCTGATATGGCCTCCATTTCAAGCTTACTACTGAGCGAGTTCGTGATTCCTCGGCTTGTACAAGTCCATATGCACTAATCTTACGGTGAAACAAGGTTGCCACAGAGTGATGGTTCAAATGCCCGTTTGTGATTGTACATTTGTGGTACATTGATCGTTTCGTGTTTTCAATTACACGCTGTACATTCATATTTCATATACCTAGTGTGAAAACTCTGTACATGTATTAATCAAGAATGATACTAGTTTGATGGTGTTACTCTCCTGTATAATTGGTCAGCTTCAAACCCAATCCTCCTCTTTCCTTGTTGCACACAATATTGGCTAAGGAAGGAAACATAGGATCTGATGTTTCTTTGCAAAACACTATTAATTTTGGGAGGCTAACTCTTAATATTATCTAATATACAGAAATATATAAAAGTTACATACAGAAAAATATGGAATAGACGTTTTCTGGAAATAACTGTCAGGTTTTTTGGCGGTCTAGCTAGTGCAAACCTTTGAAATTTGAAAAAATGTGGAAACAGCTGAAAAACATATTAGAAACATACTTAAACTTGTCTTTCTGTACTGTGCTGTTCTGACAAAAAGCCAGTCAGAAGTTAATCAGAACTCACTTGTAAATCAGCCATATTTTCGAAACTACAAGCTGCTTCACTGTACAAGTCACAACCCCCATTTTTATATTTAGTCAAGTTTTGACTAAATATTTTAACATCGAGGGGGAATCGAAACGAGGGTCGTGGTGTATGTGCGTGTGTGTGTGCGTGTGTGCGTGTCTGTGTGTGTGTGTAGAGCGATTCAGACTAAACTACTGGACCGATCTTTATGAAATTTGACATGAGAGTTCCTGGGTATGAAATCCCCATACGTTTTTTTCATTTTTTTGATAAATGTCTTTGATGACGTCATATCCGGCTTTTCGTGAAAGTTGAGGCGGCACTGTCACGCCCTCATTTTTCAACCAAATTGGTTGAAATTTTGGTCAAGTAATCTTCGACGAAGCCCGGACTTCGGTATTGCATTTCAGCTTGGTGGCTTAAAAATTAATTAATGACTGGTCATTAAAAATCTGAAAATTGTAAAAAAAAATAAAAATTTATAAAACGATCCAAATTTACGTTTATCTTATTCTCCATCATTTGCTGATTCCAAAAACATATAAATATGTTATATTCGGATTAAAAACAAGCTCTGAAAATTAAATATATAAAAATTATTATCAAAATTAAATTGTCCAAATCAATTTAAAAACACTTTCATCTTATTCCTTGTCGGTTCCTGATTCCAAAAACATATAGATATGATATGTTTGGATTAAAAACACGCTCAGAAAGTTAAAACAAAGAGAGGTACAGAAAAGCGTGCTATCCTTCTTAGCGCAACTACTACCCCGCTCTTCTTGTCAATTTCACTGCCTTTGCCATGAGCGGTGGACTGACGATGCTACGAGTATACGGTCTTGCTGAAAAATGGCATTGCGTTCAGTTTCATTCTGTGAGTTCGACAGCTACTTGACTAAATATTGTATTTTCGCCTTACGCGACTTGTTTACATTTAAATTGGAAAAATCCACACAATAGACGCTTCCAGTGTATTAGGCTAAGCCAAGGGAAGTACAGAGTGAAAATAGGTTTGTTCCCGGAAATGTGCAGCAAGATCAAAGCCACCGGCATTGTCCCTGTTCTTATTAAACCCAGTGTACTCTACCAGCTGCACACCCTTGTAATTAATTAGACACTGACCTAGTGACCCTGGGTCAATGACTGATATTTTCAACTGAGACAGACCCCTTGCATTTCTGAGAAAAATGGCCCCAGGAGACCCTGACAAGATCAGAGCAGTAGAAACATGCATACGGGAACAGAGGGAGTGTTATGTTTCAATTTGCATCGCGATGTGGTTACATGTGTACTCTTTTTTCGTCATAGGCAAGGAGCTACCATCAATATGGCACAGGGGTCACAGTTAAGGTGCTGAGGTTTTACTTTCTTTTACTTTATTTGGTGTTTAACGTCGTTTTCAACCACGAAGGTTATATCGCGACGGGGAAAGGGGGAAGATGGGATAGAGCCACTTGTCAATTGTTTCTTGTTCACAAAAGCACTAATCAAAAATTTGCTCCAGGGGCTTGCAACGTAGTACAATTATGTTACCTTACTGGGAGAATGCAAGTTTCCAGTACAAAGGACTTAACATTTCTTACATACTGCTTGACTAAAATCTTTGCAAACATTGACTATATTCTATACAAGAAACACTTAACAAGGGTAAAAGGAGAAACAGAATCCGTTAGTCGCCTCTTACGACATGCTGGGGAGCATCGGGTAAATTCTTCCCCCTAACCCGCGGGGGGTGGTGCTGAGGTCAGAGCAGCAGAAACATGCATATTGGTACAGAGGGAGTGTTATGTTTCAATTTGTATCGCAATGTGGTTACATGTGTACTTTTCTTTCAACATACGAAAAAGGCACTACCATCAATACGGCACAGGGGTCAAAGTTAAGGGAAAAAAGTTGTGCCTTATAGTCCTCGATATAAGGTACGTTGGGTTGCCATGGTCAGGGTTTGAGGATCACAGCTGTACTGATAAACACTTTCTGGTGTGCTGCCTTTCTCAATCTGCGTACAGGTTTGGGTTTGGAGCTGAAGTCTAAACAGTTAACATGTTTGCACTTTCACCTGGTTTTCCTATTTCACAGTTTTTCATGCATAATTCTTTCAGTCCATTTTATATTTTAAAAGCACCACATTTGTGTTCAAATCGTGAACGCCGTCCAAGTTAGTTCAATGCCTGGTATGATAATGCCAGTGAACATTCCATGAAACATCTGTTGTTTTGTGTTTCAAAGAAATCCAACAGCATTTTGCCCGCATATTGATATTGTTTTATCTCCCACAATTCCGAGAGGAATGGGTCACGTGAGATAGAACGCGGGAATACGTCACTGAACGAATGGTTTCCGTCCTGTGAAGACGTGTTGGTGCACTGTCTCTCTTGCTTTGCTTTCATTTTCCTCTAACCTTTCTCTGTACAAGTTTTAGTTGTAGGTTAGTTGAAGTGTATTGACTATTTTGATTGTTTATCATTGTGTCAACTTGCAAGGTAAGGAAACAGTTTGGAGTTTTCGGTGTTTGTTGGTTTTTTGAACCGGGAACTTGTTGTTTCGCGTATGAGTTTTATTCGGCGAAGCTAACACATGGAAATGTTAGGCGTCAGTCGGCGCGTTCATTGTTTTTGCAGGTGTGACCTACTATATTTGGGTCAGTTGGGATCGTTACTTGTTTTTGCACGTGTGACCTAAGGTCAGTCGGAATTGTGACTTGTTTTGGTAGGATGACATATTATTTTGGCTACGGAAATGAAGTACACGTTTGCTGACACAGTCAGTCACGATTTGCTGACATAGTCAGTCACGATTTGCTGAAGCAGCCTCTTTGTTTTTTCAGCAGCTGTCTCGATTACAGCAATTACTATCGCCTGAGGCGAACTATGGGCCACAGAAGGTCCGCTGTGCTAAGGCTGGGCACTAGTCCATTGAAGATTTGAAAATCTTTGCAGTGGATTTTAAATTGTTTTCATACTGTAACGGGTGCGCTTGCTCGTCCGCAGGAATCAATATAACTTTTTCGTGTGGTTTTTGTTCGGAATATGGCGGACTCGGGAGGTGGTGAATGTGCTGCTGGCGGGAAGAAAACCGGCAAGAAACCGGCGAAAGCACAACCTTCTGAAGTGATACCGTCAGAAAAGACGGGAGTTGATAAGTCTCTTTCAATAGAGAAGAGTTCGTCTGGCCCACGTGATTGTGAAGTTACTCTGAAAATGGACACAATTTTGGAGACAATGACTGCCTTGTCTGGCAGACTATCTGATTTGGAGAAAGTTGGTAAGCTTAATGCGACGCCTGTTGCTTCAACATCGCGTGGAAACGAGTCGCATGGAACCGAAAGCAGTTCGGCGCTAGAGTCGCAAGCGGATGGAGAAGACGGTGCTTCGGTTAGATTTGCTCATGAGCAGTTCGAAAATGAGTTTGATTCGGCTGAAGACACGGATGTTGCTTCGGACAATGATTTTGACGCAGGCATAGTAGTGGATACAGTTGGCGAGGGGATTCATCCATCTCTGGCAGATCGTTTTGAGGAAGGACTTCTTCTTCCATCAGATCGGGCACGTGTGCGAGACACTCTTCAGAACTATCCGCAGCCCAAAAATGTCACGTCGCTTCGAACGCCGACTCTCAATTGTGAATTAGATGGCAAACTGTTAGACAAGTTCGCAAAGAAAAGAGACTCGAACCTGTCCTTTGTTCAGGAACAAGTAGGTTGTACGCTGAAAATTATCGCTCAGCTTATGTCCGACCTCAAAGAAAAACCAGCAAGTCGGAAGTTGAGTGAGCGTGACAGCTTTAGCAAACTGGCCGATGCGGCTCGACTTCTTATGGCTTCACACAAGGACCTGTCACAAGTGCGGCGCGAAGCACTCAGGCCGACACTTAGCCAAGACTGCAGGGCCTTATGCAATGCGCAGCTAAATTTCAAACTGACGTCTAACGAGTTTTTGTTTGGGGAGGATCTAGCGAAAAGGGTCGACGATGCAGTGAAGAACAGGAAATTATCATCCACACTGTCACAGCCCCTTTCAAAAAACGCCACCAGAGGTCGTCAGTTCTACCAAGGGCGACCTCGACAACAGTTTCAGCAGAGACAACAGTACCAGCAGAGAAGAGGTGTCTCCAACCGACAGACAGGACACAAATTCTCTCCCAAGTTCCACTCCCAACAGAGCGGGATTCCCTCCAAGAAAACAAAACGGGATTAGAATCTGATATTTGTGCGCCCGCGGTTTCTATTTTTAGGGAACAGGTCAGTTCAAAATTTGTGAATACTCCTGAGAACTTTCATAGTGGAAAAGTTGCTGATCATTTGAATAGTTGGAGACAGTTAACCTCTGATAGATGGATCCTTCAGCAAGTCGCAGGAATTGAAATTGAATTTATGATCACTGGTGAACACATTCCAGACAGGAAAGAAATTAGATTTTCTTCTTCCGAGGATGAGCTAGTGGCTAATGAGGTAGTGAAGTTAGTGGAGAAACAGATTGTTCAAAAGGTGGATCAACGGCCAGATCAACTTTTATCCAGTATTTTCTTGCGTCAGAAAAAAGATGGTAGTCAAAGGGTGATTTTAAACCTAAAAAATTTGAATCAGACAATTGAAAAGATTCACTTCAAGATGGATACATTAAAAAACGCAGTGTCATTAATGAAAAAAGATTGCTTTTTTGCCTCGGTTGATCTAAAAGATGCATATTTCTCCATACGCATCGCTCACAAGTTCAGAAAATATTTCAGATTTCAGTTTCATGGCAAAACTTTTGAGTTCCTGGCTCTTCCACAGGGATATCGTGATTCTCCCCGCATTTTCACGAAACTACTAAAGCCTGTATTGGCCCACTTACGTTTATCTGGCCATACCCTTCTGATATACATTGATGATACCCTTTTGCAAGGAGACACTTTTGAAGAATGCCAGGCAGCAGTGTTAGATACATGTGCTTTGTTGGATCGTTTGGGCTTTACTGTGCATCCTGTGAAGTCAGTATTTACACCTACTCAATGCATTGAGTTTTTAGGGTTTCAGCTTGATTCTCAGAACATGTTAGTTTCTCTGACCCCCCCGGACAGTTGATAAAATTCGTACTAAGTGCGCTGATTTGGCTGGAAGAAAGAAATGTACAATTAGGCAGTTGGCTGAAGTTATCGGATATTTAGTGGCTGCCCAACCGGGTGTTTGGGTTGCACCTCTCTTTTTTAAACGATTAGAGATCGCAAAAAATGAAGCCCTTGCTGTTAGGAAAGGTGACTTTGATGCAGAACTTGTGGTTTCAGAACAAGTTCGTTCGGACCTTCTCTGGTGGATTGATAATGTAAAGCAATATCCTTCCCCTGTTAGCAGAGGCATACCTACTGTAATAGTAAAATCAGATGCTTCGAAAATAGGGTGGGGGGCGGAGTGTCAGGGTAGCACCACAGGTGGAATGTGGACCAAGGAAGAAGCTTTTGAACATATTAACTGTTTGGAACTTAAAGCAGCTTATTTTGCCTTGAAATCCCTTTGCAGGGGATTATGTCACTCTTACATTCAGTTACTTACAGACAATAGCACCACTGTTGCTTGTATTAATAACATGGGCAGCACAAAAGTTTTGTGCAACGACATTGCCAGAGACATTTGGTTTTGGTGCTTATCACATAGTAATTGTGTAACAGCAACACACTTACCAGGTTGCCTACATATAGAGGCAGATGCAGAATCCCGTGTAGATAGACACAACATTGAATGGCATTTGGACACACAAGTGTCTGCTGAAGTCATCAATCGGTTTGGTCTCTGTGATGTAGACTTATTTGCTTCTCGTGTTAACGCACAGTTAAGAAAGTATGTTTCATGGAAACCTGACCCAGATGCATTTGCCATTGATGCATTTTCCTCAGACTGGTCATTGTTCAAGGCGTTCTGTTTTCCGCCTTTCAGTCTCATTCCAAGAGTGCTCCAAAGGATAGAAGTCTTAGCGGCGGAGTGTGTGCTGGTGGTGCCATTATGGACAACGCAAGTGTGGTTCACGAAACTGTTGCGTCTACTAGTAGAACTGCCGGTCATGTTGCCCCGAAAGAAAACTTACTCAGTCATCCACTGACAGGGGAGCACCATCCACTACTGAAGAAGATGAAACTAATAGCATGTTCCTTGTCCGGACAGCCCTCCAGAAACAGGGAATTCAGGATGAAGCAACAGACATTATCATGTCAGCCTGGAGAGAGGGTACGAAGCGTAACTACGAGTCATATTTCAAACGCTGGCTTCAGCATTGCCTTGAACGGGATAGAGATCCCTTTTGTGCCTCTCCACATGAGTTGATAAGGTTTTTAACGAAACTGTTCCAAGAAGGCAAAGGATACAGCAGTTTGAACATGGCACGAAGCGCTGTTTCCGCATTGTCCCTTCAGGATAATTGTTCAGTGGGTTGTCATCCACTGGTGAAGAAGTTTTTGAAAGGAGCTTTCAACAGACGGCCAGCTTTGCCCCGTACTTGTGTGACCTGGGACGCTAATCTAGTGCTAAATTTTTTAAAAGAATGGTCACCGGCAAAATTTTTATCGCTAGCGCAATTGACGCTTAAAACTGTGCTGTTGTGCTTGTTGGTCTCTAGTCAAAGGGGACAGGCGATTTGGTTGATGGACTTGCGTAACATGAGTTGGACAAAGGAAGATGTACGATGTAGGTTTGGGGATTTGCTCAAAACTTCTGGCCCAAACAAACATCAGAATGAAGTGGTATTTTGTGCTTTTCCGTCTGATTTGGCAATTTGTGTTGTACATTATTTGAAACAATATGTCAAAAGAACTCGTGCATTTAGAGGAACGGAAACGAGACTCTTTATCAGTTGGACAGCCCCTCACAAAGCGGTGTCGAGAGATACTATCCGTCGATGGACAAAGATTGGATTACAAAAAGCGGGTATTGACATGACAATATTTACGCCGCATTCAACTCGTTCCGCTGCATCTAGTAAAGCTGCAAGTAAAATTCCTCTGGCAACCATTCTGAAGACTGTTGGTTGGCGTCGGGCTAACACCTTCACAACTTTTTACAAGAAACCAGTGGACAGTGGGAGGAGTTTTGGACAGGCTGTTCTGTCATGAAGAATTGGGGTAGGTTTATATGTATTTCAATTCATCGACAGTGCTAGGGTGTAAATGTTGCAGACTTTAAAGTCTCACGTGACCCATTCCTCTCGGAATTGTGGGAGATAAAATTACATAATTATGACGAGCTTACCTGAGTAAGTGAAGTCTAATTGTGGTTTTATCGACCACAATGTAGAGAGGAAAGGGATTACGTGCCTCGCCCTAAGTTGTCTTCACAGTTATACTGATAACCGTTTTCCCTCCCTATCCCTTTCCTCTCTCTTTCTCTTTTTTCTGCACCATTTACACGTCGTTAAACAGTGACGTATTCCCGCGTTCTATCTCACGTAATCCCTTTCCTCTCTACATTGTGGTCGATAAAACCACAATTAGACTTCACTTACTCAGGTAAGCTCGTCATAATTATGTAATTTGCTTGCAACTTTTTCTTACAACTTAATGGTCCAGTTTTGTTGAAGCTTTTTTTGTTGCTGATTGTGTCAGATATAAAGTTCTGTAAGGTAGAGTATCTAGGAGCTTAATGCTATGATGTCTCGAAGAATTGAAAAGAAAATGTGAAAGCAATTTATTTCTATATATATTCTAAATAAAAATTGTTGACTCAAGAGATTTATTCTGTATGTGCACATGGATATGGATTCTTTCAGCTGGTATTTTGTAAGTAAATGTGGTAGATGAGATTTGATGTTTCTAAAAAAATAAAAAATAAATATAAATATTGTTGACGAAAAGCTGTCGGGTGCATTTGAAAGAGGTAAATATCGTCTGCAACCTATGTAAGCACAATCCATTAAGATTAGACTTTAAACAAAAATAAACAGTAAAATTGAGTCTTTCGGCATTCACAATGAGTCCAAGAACTGGTGTTAGAAGAGGAAAACTGTTCTGTGCTGAATTAAGCGAATAAATATTTTTGCAATAAACATTTGAGGCTTGTGTGTCTCGTATTCATTGGTTCCTGCATGTTTGTATAAAATCATTCCTTGGGAGAAAGCTCTGTTTAGTTGTGTTTATTGTTTGTAATTCAATACCTCAAAAGTGAGGAGGACAAAGAACTCCCTCACTCACACACACACACACACACACACATTCAACACACACACATTCATTCATTTCATTTCATTCCCTTGACCGATTTGGCCGTCGGGGGGGGGGGGGGGGGGGGGGGGCATGAGGGACGACGAGACAGCAGTCCTCTTCCATTCGGGTCTGTTCTGGGCCGTTGTGAGCAGCTCATCCATGGGAAGCGAGGTCCATTCCTTGACATTGTCTGTCCAGCTCTTTCTCGGTCGGCCACGGCGACGACCACCCTCCAGAGTTCCCTGAAGTATAGTCTTGCACAGGGAGTCGTGCCTGGTGATGTGACCGAACCAGACAAGCTTGCGTCGTTTGACAGTGTCCAGGAGGGGTTCCTGGAGTCCCACGAGTGCCGTTGTTGTGTTCCGCACGTACTCGTTCGTCTTGTGTTCCAAGTATGAGATGCGCAGCAGTCTGCGCAAGCACTTGAACTCGAAGGCTTGGATCTTTCGTTCTGTTTCGGCTAGTAGTGTCCAGGTTTCACAGCCGTAGAGGAGGATGGAGACTACGAGGGACTTGTAGAGCCTGTACTTGGTGGAGAAGCTGATGGAGTTGCTTGTCCACAACCTGCTCAGTCTGGCCATCGCTGAGGTCGCCGTGGCGATTCTGATGCGGACCTCCGCGGTACTGGTGCCGTCCTTGGACAGGGTTGCTCCCAGGTACTTGAACTTGCTGACCTCTTCCAGTTTCTCGCCGTTCATGGTGATGACTGCACTGGTGTCGTTCGTGCTGTTAACCATCGTCTTGGACTTCTCCGTGCTGACTTCCATCCCGTACGCTCCTGCTCTCTCCGATAGTCTGTTGGTGAGATCTTGTAGCTCGCTGTTGCTCCCACCCATGAGGTCTATGTCGTCAGCGAATCTCAGGTTGGAGATGGGTCTGCCGCCGATGGAGATGGAGGTGTGGTGGTCGTGGAGGGTCTCCTGCATAATCTGCTCCAGGAAGAGGTTAAACAGGACAGGGGAGAGTAGGCATCCCTGGCGGACACCTACTGAAGTCCTGAAGAACTCTCCTATCTGTCCATCGAGGAGCACTGCACTGCTGGCGTTCGCGTAGAGTTCTTGGATGACTTGCACCAGCCCTTCCTCAATGTTGAACCCTCGTAGGACCTGCCAGAGGCCGTCGTGCCACACTCGGTCAAACGCCTTCTTGAAGTCGATGAAGTTGTGAAAGAGCTCCTGTTGGTGTTGGAGATGTTTCTCGATAATGACCCTGCAGTTGAAGATCTGTTCCACTGTGCTCCGCCCAGCTCTAAAGCCCGCTTGTTCTTCCGCCAGCAGTTCCTCAACCTTACTCTTTAGACGGTTGAGGATGATGCGGAGCATGACCTTGCTTGGGTGGCTGATGAGGCTGATGGTGCGATAGTTCTGGCACAGCTTGAGGTTGCCCTTCTTCGGTAGGGGGATGACCAGAGACTGGGTCCACTCCTCGGGCCACTTCTTCTCCTCCCAGATCTTCTGGCACAGTGCCGTCAGTGCTGCAGTCGTTGCCTCCCCTCCGTACTTCAGCAGCTCAGAAGGGACGTTGTCCACTCCCGGTGACTTTCCTGCCTTCAGACTTCGCACTGCCTTCTCTACCTCGGCCTTGAGTACTGGTGGACTCATGTCGTCCACTTCAGGGCGGGGGTTGCTCTGTAGGAGACTGGGGTCTGGTTGAAGCGGGTAGTTGTACAGGTCGCTGCAGTACTCAGTCCACCTGCTCAGGACTGCGACACTCTCGGTCAGGAGGTTCCCGTCAGCGTCTACGATGACACTTGCCTTGGGCTGACTGGTCTTGGTGAGGGTCTTGAGGGTGCTGTAGGCCTGCTTACTGCTGCCTTTGGTCATCTCCTTGTCGATGATGTTGCACTGCTCCTCAGTCCACTCCTCCTTTGCCTCCTTCATCTTCTTCCTCACTTCCCTATTCGCGGTCACACACACACACATTCAACACACTCAAGTTCAACAAAAAGGAGAAAATGACGATTGAAGAAAAAAACCATCTCTCTCTCTCTCTCTCTCTCTCTCTCTCTCTCTCTCTCTCTATCTCTCTGCACACAAAAACACAGGTTCAATTCCGACAGAAAGAAAGGAAAAACCTCTCTCTCTCTCTCTCTCTCTCTCTCTCTCTCTCTCTCTCTCTCTCTCTCTCTCTCTCTCTCTCTCTCTCTCTCTCTCTCTCTCTCTCTCTCTCTCTTACACGCACATACACAGAGAAGGACAACATTATAATGTATAGAATCTGGGAGGGGAGTTTGGGCGCAGTTCTGTGCATGCACCCAGTCACCTGATTTCTGTTCATCTTTCTCCCTGCCAACATTACTTGTCATGCCAATAAAGCAATCCTTCAAAAAGCTGCTGCGGCACGTTCACACAACGCTCTCGTCATGCGTAGGTCTATTTGATGCGCGTTGCCCCTGGCAACCAGAGGGCGTGGCCCATGTGATGCGTTGATTAGAAAAGACAGTGACGAGTGATCAAGAAACACAATGCACAGAAAGTGTGTGTTTTGCTGATAGTGTTTTCTCTGCACTTGCATAATGATGATGTCGTTGGTGAGATCTGCAGCATCATGATTATATCGTCCCTGTCGATGGCACATGAAATAGAGGATGCAAAAATCAACTAGTCAGTCTGATGTGCAATATCAATTTAAAACAAGCTGTTTTGGAATTCTTTCGCCTGGTTGCAAAAGCAAAAACAAAAAAACACACCAACGCAAAAAAAAAAAAAACCCGGGCGTTTTCGTAGATAGGCTTACTGTACACAAAGTTCTTCATAAACAAAAGAATAATGCCGAACAAAAGACAAGACTGCAAAGGTATTTTTCGTTAGTCCATTTTTGTTTACCTACTAAATCGCTCAAGCTCAGCCCCCCCCCCCCCCCCACCCCCCCCTCTCTCTCTCGCACGTACGTGACACGCGAGCGCTCACCCCCCCCCCCCCCCCCCCCCCCCCCCCCCCCCCCCCCCCCCCCCCCCCCCCCCCCCCCCCCCCCCCCCCCCCCCCCCCCCCCCCCCCCCCCCCCCCCCCCCCCCCCCCCCTCCCCCCCCCCCCCCCCCCCCCCCTTGAGTCTCTCTCTCCGTCAGTGGTGCCTGCGACTGATGAAAGGACACCCTTGGGACCAACCAAAAGTGACATATTGCAGGTAAACCTTTTATAACATGTATATTTTGATATAAAATCAACGGACAACAGAAAGTGTCCTCTCGTCGAAGGGGCCTCACAATGCAGATACATGCACCACTGTAAGAAGAAAATGTAAGTTTTACGCCCTCACGGCAAAGCCATTAGGGGCATGTTACACACACCACTGTAATCACAAGTGAAACGCTTTATTGAAAACTTTAAATGTCACCATGACCGTGATCATGACGCAGAAGAAAAACTAAATTTACATGATTGAAAACATCGACATACTTGCTCCCACCTTGGTATGACTCATTGGCCTGACCTTTCAAGCGAAAATAATCAATGCGAATTGAAGGCACAGTTCTTCCCATGTAAATGATTCGGCTCGCTGTCTTAGATTAGGCCAAGCTTTTACACTGAGTAAACCATCTCTCCACTTCATCTTGAACTGACACGCGGCCAGTACTGGCCGCGTGTTCAAGATGCTCTCCACTTCAACTGGCATACCGAAATTCAACAAGCTGGGTGCTTCCTGTGCAGGGCGGGATGTTTTGACGAATTAATTTCGTAACTGACACTAGTGTCAATCTACAAATCGATTCATTACACACACAAAATTGGCCTAGGAAACAGCCAGGATGCTGAGTTCTCGATTTGCGTCGAAGTGCATAGATGACCTTGGTCAGATTTGAGATAGTGAGAGAAAAAACAAGTCGCGTAAGGCGAAATTACAACTTTTAGTCAAGCTGTCGAAGTAACAGAATGAAACTGAACTCACTGCATTTTTACAGCAAGAGCGTATACTCGTAGCATCGTCAGTCCACCGCTCGATGCACAGCGGGCAGTGAAATTGACAAGAAGAGCGGGGTAGTAGTTGCGCTGAGAAGGATAGCACGCTTTTCTTTATCTCTATTCTTTTTAACTTTCTAAGCGTGATTTTAATCCAAACATCTATATGTTTTTGGAATCAGGAACCCACAAGGAATAAGATGAAATTGTTTTTAAATCGATTTCGGAAATTTTATTTTAATAATAATTTTTATATTTTTAATTTTCAGAGCTTGTTTTTAATCCGAATATAACATATCTATATGTTTTTGGAATCATAAAATGATGAAGAATAAGATAAACGTAAATTTGGATCGTTTTATAATTTTTTTTTTTTTTTTACAATTTTCAGATTTTTAATGACCAGTCATTAATTAATTTTTAAGCCATCAAACTGAAATGCAATACCGAAGTCCGGCCTTCGTCGAAGATTGCTTGGCCAAAATTTCAATCAATTTGATTGAAAAATGAGGGTGTGACAGTGTCGCCTCAACTTTTACAAAAAGCCGGATATGACGTCATCAAAGACATTTATCGAAAAAAAGAAAAAAAACGTCCGGGGATATCATTCCCAGGAACTCTCATGTCAAATTTCATAAACATAGATCGGTCCAGTGGCCGAGGTCTTGTCGGTAGCGCAAATAAGTTAGGTTACGCATGGAGTTACGAACACGTAAAGCCTACATATTCCGTAGCTCCGCAAATGCCGCGTAACTTGGTGGTCACGACGCTTGCTTAGTCGTTTGCGGAGTAACGAAATACGTAAGGAGCTAACGCTGTGCGCAAAGTTGTACTATTTTTTCACCCATTGCACACTGCTACTATCGAAGCCAGCTATGGCAATCCGAATGGTGCAAATGTCCCTTCTAGCTCTTGATGTCTAAATAACGCATTATTTAGCTAAACAATGCTTTATTTAACTATATCATGCATTATTTAGCTAAATAATGCATTGTTTAACTTAAACAATGCATTATTTACAGATACAGAAAAAAGAGAGCACAAAGCACTAAACAATGCATTGTTTAGCATAAATAATAGATTGTGTCTGTAAATAACTCATTATTTATAAATAATTACGCGTTTTCTCTAAACAATATATTATATGTAAATAAAGTGTTATTTAGATAAATAAAATATTATTTAAATAAATAAAATATTATTTAGATAAATAAAATATTATTTGGATAAATAAAATATTGTATGTAAATAAAATATTATTTAGATAAATAAAATATTATTTAGATAAATAAAATATTATTTGGATAAATAAAATATTATTTAGATAAATAATTTATTATTTACTGTTTTTGCCTTGAAATAGTATTATTACGCTAAATAATGCTTTATATAGCTATATAATAGGTTTCCGCTATATAATTCATGATTTGGTAAATAATACATTATATACCGTAAATAAAATATTATTTACTGTAAACAATATTCATTGTTTAGCGAAGTGCATCGAAGCCGATATTTCTCTTGTTGTTTTTTACCATGTGTTTCCGTGGATCCACGAGAGCTCTGTTGATTCTCAAACTGACCAATCAGACAACTAGCATCTGTCTCGGCGTACTAAAGCTACATCCGCTTCGCTTCCGACCATCTTCGAATAGGCTTCATTCCTAAAAAGGACAAGTCCGACAACTCTTCCTTGCAGAAGGTCTGGCAGAGTGACTTCCCTTGAAACCTGCAACAAACTTCCATGAAAAATGGCGGATTTGTCTTCTAAGTGTGGCAAGCCTTTGGTTAGCGACCTTCAAAAGTACCTGAGAGACAGGGGTGTTTGTTTCGGAACCAGCAAGAAACATGAGTTAGAAGAATTGTGTAGGCTAGCAAAGGAAGTTGGACTTCAAACTGATCCAAACTTTCAGAACATACCTAGGGACACTTAGCATGGAAATTATAGTTGTGTAGTAACTTTTTAGGTGTGTGTCGCGTGCCAGCCTCAATATAGTCTACCACCCTACCTTGACCGACCCCCCGCCATCTTGAACTTCTGTTTCCCGTACCTTGCCACCTCCATCCGCTCGTCTCCGAGCACCATGCTTCGTGGTATACTCCTTGCCTTCCTTCTTTACGCTGCCTACCATCGCCTTGCACCTCCTCCTGCTGAACACCATGCCCCCAGCCACCTTGACTCTGCTTTCTGCAAGTATCGCCGTATTTTTACCTCCACCCCCCACCCCACTCCATCAAACCCGTGCATGTTTGCATTCGCCTTGCTATTATCAGGAGATGTTCACCTCAACCCCGGCCCACCGACTGTCTACATCTGCGGCTTGTGTGACCATAAGGTGTCCTGGAACTGTGTTTGCTGTGACGCCTGCAACATCTGGTACCACTTCTCCTGTGCGGATGTGGGAGCTTTGCGGACCGACCTTGACCGCTCAACAGCTGTCTGGAACTGCCCTAGATGCAACAGCTGCAACTGCGACAGCTTCACCTTCAGAAGCTATGAACTCGACTGTTCCAACTACTCAGTACTACCCCCTCCAGAACCTTAGCCAGACTATCAGTACATCTTCAGCCATAGACCCCTTTTCTCCACCCAGAGCCAGCAGCCCGAAGACCTCAAGTTCTCCACGTAGTACTCCACCTTCCACCCACCCCCCAGTACCCCCACCCCACCAGAGAAGCACCAGATCTGAAAGCTCCTCCGTCTTTGACCTTCCGCCAAAATCCAACCTAAGAGTCATGACTGTCAACTGCCAGAGCGCCGACTCCAAGAAGCAGGAGCTAGCAGCGTCCCTCCACTACGTCAAGCCCGACATCGTCTGCGGTACGGAGTCCTGGCTGCGAGGCATCCAACCAGGAAAGTCCCCATCACAAGACCACATCAAGTCGGCGGAAGTTTTTCCAGACTACTACGATGTGTACCGGAACGACCGAACCACTCGAGGGGGCGGCGTCTTCATCCTTGTACACAAGTCTCTTACTTCTGTCGAACAGCCCGAGTTCATCACCGACTGCGAGATCGAGTGGGTCAGAGTCAAGCTGAAGGACCGGAAGGACCTGCATGTGGGAGCGTTCTACATGCCTGACCGGAACCAGCACGACCTAACCGAGCTTCAAAGGTCGATTGACAAGCTCACCAACAACGGCAAGCTCCAACGAGAAGTCATCCTAGCAGGTGATTTCAACTGCCCCAACATCGACTGGTCCACCCACACCGCTTCCTCATCCGGCAGAGATAACGCCATACAGCAGTCGTTGATCGACATCACCTCCTCCTCCCTCCTCACCCAAATCCAACACACCCCCACCCGTGGCCCCAACATCCTAGACTTGGTCTTCACCTCCAACCCCTCCCTTGTAAAGTCCTCTGTAAGCGCCCCTGGCATCTCAGACCATGACATCGTAGTGTCAGACTTCAACACCAGGCCCCAGGTTACCCCGCAGAAAGCGCGCAAGAGCTACAAGTTCAAGAAGGCCAACTGGGACAACATGAAGAAGGACATGGACGATGCAGCCAGCACAGTCGAAGAGGAATACAAGGCAGGCAAGGACGTCAACACCCTCTGGGAAACGTTCAAGAGCCTCCTCGTTAGCTCCATGGAGAAAAACATCCCGTCCTTCACACTGCGGCGACCCCAGAACTTGCCTTGGCTCAACGCTTCCATCAGGAGGATGCTCAAGCGCAAGAAGAAACTGCTAAAGCGTGCAAGGGCTACGAAGAGCTGGTCCCCCTACAGGAACTACCAGAAATACTGCAGACGAGAGCTCCGGCGTGCCGAGTGGCAGTACATCAATGGCACCATCCAAGAGGGACTAGACCAGAACGACTCCAAACCCTTCTGGCGCTTCATCAAGGCGAAAAAGCAAGACTCGACAGGTGTGGCCCCGCTAAAAGAAGACGGTAGACTCCACAGTGATAGCCAGACCAAAGCTGACCTTCTTTTAAAACAGTTCAAGTCTGTCTTCACCAAGATTACCAGCAGCACGCTGCCAAATCTTCTACCACCAACTGCCACCATACAGCCCATCAGTATCACCACAGCCGGTGTCGCCAAACTCCTTCAAAACATCAAACCCAACAAAGCCTCTGGTCCCGACAACATCCCCAACATCGTCCTTAAGACCCTAGCCCACCACATAGCACCATCCCTGTCCGTCATCTACCAGCTCTCATTAGATTCTGGGCGTCTCCCACAAGATTGGCTCAGTGCCAACGTCGCGTGCGCGTTCAAGAAAGGCGACCGTCACTGCCCAGCCAACTACCGCCCCATTTCACTCACGTCTGTCCCTTGTAAGATGCTGGAGCACATCATTAGCCGCCACATCCTATCCCACCTTGAAACCAACAACATTCTGACAAATCTAAATCATGGCTTCCGATCCGGCTATTCCACAGAGACCCAGCTCCTGACAACAACAGAAGACCTGCTATCCTCATACGACCGGGGGCGCCAAGTCGACATGGCCATCTTGGATTTTTCCAAAGCCTTCGATACGGTACCCCATGATCGTCTCCTCCACAAACTCAACAACTACGGAATCTCCGGCTCCATACTCGCCTGGCTCCAGACCTTCCTCACCCAACGTACCATGCAGGTAGTTGTGGAAGGCACGACCTCCGCCCCAACCACTGTCGACTCTGGAGTCCCGCAAGGCACCGTGTTAGGGCCTCTTCTCTTCCTTTGCCACATCAACGACCTCCCGGATGCAGTCAAGTCCCAAGTGTGCCTCTTCGCAGATGACTGCCTCCTCTACAGGGAGATCGTTGACTTCAGCGACCACATCGCCCTCCAGGAAGACCTGAAGAGCCTTGAATCCTGGGCAGAGAGATGGGGCATGCGCTTCAACGCTACAAAATGCTACGTCATGACTCTAGCACGGAAAACCCCTTCCTCCTACCTCTATTCCCTAGACAGCACCATCCTCAAGAGTGTACCCACGAACCCCTACCTTGGCATTCAGTTCTCGAACGACCTAAAGTGGTCCACCCACATCAACTACATCACTAAGAAAGCTAACAGCACCCTCGGATTCCTCCGCCGCAACCTGCGCCACTGCCCATCAAACTGCAGGCACAACGCCTACCTTGCCCTCATCCGCCCTCTTCTTGAGTATGGTGCCACCATCTGGGACCCATACCTTAAGCAGGACGTCGAGAGATTGGAGCGCATACAGCGGAACGCATCCCGCTTCATCTCTGGTGACTACAGAACCACGACTCCTGGCTTCGTCACTGGGCTCCTACACAAGCTCCAACTACCAACCCTCCAGGAACGTCGCGAACACCTGCGTCTAACCTCCTTCTACAAAGTGGCTGAGGGGCTGGTGCCGGCAATCCCGCCTGACAAGTTCCTGACCCCTCAAAAACCAGGACGCCTCATTCGTCCACGTCAATCTTCCAGAGACTTTAGCACCTCGAATCCAGTAGACAACTACATCAGGAACAATAGCAGATGCTTCACTGTGCCACGCTGTAACACTGAGCAATACAGACATTCGTTTTTCCCAAAGACTGTAGTGGCCTGGAACCAATTAGATGAAGAAACTGTAACCTCGGCATCGACCGAGAGCTTCAAGTCGGCGCTGGCAGTAGCCAGACGACGATAAAGAACTAGCTGCGCACCCCCCACTCCGCTGCAACAATGCCAGACATCTGGATGACTTGTTCTACAAGTGCAGCGTAACAGACAGATACAGATACAGATACAGATGGCTACATCGAAGACCGCGAAGAAGTGATTGGATCAAAGCTTGTTCTGAACTTGTTGATGGAAGCGTAACTCTGACCCTGAGTATCCTGCCTGCTTTTTCTGTGTTTGACATTTGTTCATACTTACTGTCAAAGAACGTACCTCTGACCTCTATTAGGGACTACCGCCGCTCAGAAGCATTTTCACTCATGCAAGACGGCTACGTGACACGTGTGGAAACTGTTCAGATACCGAACGTTCAGGGATATTTCGCTCTCAAAGCAGCAGTCAAGCCCAGAACACGTGATAAAGACCCAGTGAGTGGAAAGGCGTTTTATAATACCTGGGCTATCATCACTGATGTAGGGACCGACAACAGAATGTATGTATGTATGTATGTATGTGTGAACAGGCAAAGTTGAACTTAGTTATTGTTCACAACTTGCTATTGCGTCGTCTGCTACCTTTCTTTGTTTACCATTTCGGCTAGTAGGTTAGCTCCCCTGATTCACCAAGACTGACCTCCTTAGAGGCTGACCTAATTACCCAGTCTCATTGGTCCAGCGAGCGATGCATAGCTGACTTTTGAATCGGTGAAGGGATTTTAAGATGACCATTTGCAACATATCTTGTAGACTCTTTGTGTAGGCAAATTACATTTTGAATTAGGGAATTGTTTAAAAGGTATTCTGTAGGCAAGTTTTTCTAAGCAACTTATTGTGTAAGTTGAGTTTTCAGCGTGTGGTCAGCGCACTACTTTTATCGCCCTATCATCTTAGCTGCAGTCAGTCCGGTACTGCTCTAGAACTGTCCTTTCCGCACTGTGCCATCTTGAACCAGTGACCACATTTTTTATCTTCTGGCTGCGTTTCACCAGTTTGATCTGATTCCCGGACCGGTATGTCTCTATTGTTGTATTTTTATTGTTGTGGAAAGTTGCTTTGTGTATGCGATTCTTCTTCTTTTCGATCGCCGATCACACTTGGAGTCCAGATCTTGAGATATAATTAGTGGTCCTCTGCAGCGCAGCCACTGGCCCGTACAGCTTGTTGTGCAGGGACTCCGGCATTGGCCAGATTTCCTCTCTCAGCACCTGGTGGTTCCTGCAGTCTCGTAGGATGTGGGCCGTGTCCTGCTCTGCTTCCCCACAAGAACACATGGGGGAGGGCACAACATGCAGCTTCTTGTGGAGATGCTGGTTAAGTCTGTTGTGTCCCGTTCTCAGGCGGAAGATGACCACCTGCTGTGGTCTGGATAGCAGGTGGTAGCTGTCCTGTGGCTGGGGCGTCCTGTGCAGAGACTTAATGATGGTCTTCATCTCTGTCAGGCTCACAGGGTTGTTCTCTTGCTCATCTTCTGCACCCAGCTTTGCCATCCTGTCCGCCTCTTCGTTTCCTTGTACACCACAGTGGGAGGGGATCCATTGCAGTACTGTTCTCAGGCTTTTGATGTTGTGTAGAGCGTGTTCCAGCTGAGGCAGTTTGCTACTGGTCATTGCTTGTAGTACTGACAGAGCGTCAGTCAGGAAGACCACCTGGTTGTCATGGTTGACTCTGTCGTTGATGGTGTATGCTGCATGGATCAGTGCCTGTACCTCAGCTCTGTAGTTTGTACAGTGGAGGCCTGTTGGTATAGCCTCTGCTTGCCTCTCTCCACTGGGGTACTGGACATACACCCCCGCTCCTCCATTTTTGACGGCCTCTGTGGCTGACCCATCAGTATACACCCGTATCCATGCTTCTTGGGGGTACCTTTCTTCAAGCATGGCAAGAGTCAGGGCTTTTTTCGTCACATTGCTCTGCTCGTCCTTTGTTGTGAGGTAGGGGACACTGGTCTGTATGTCCAGGTTTCCTTGTCTGTCTTCCCAGGGTGGGGCGTCAAGGGAGAAAGATGGTGGCTCCACTAGCTCTGGCATCTCTGTCTGATGTTTCTTCTGCAAAGCCCTTGCCTCAAGAGCGAAGCTTGATCTTTTCAGCCTGCCTGAGGACATCTTCTTGAGTCTGTCACTCATTGGATGGGCATGAGTGCACTGGTACTTGGTGGCTTGTACCATTGTTTTGCAGTCTCGCCTTTTGCTCAGTGGAGGAATGCCAGTCACCTGTTCCATCTTCTGTATGGGTGTTGATTTCATTGCGCCCGTGATGATTCTCAGCGCTTGGTTCTGTACTTTGTCTAGGGCCTGCTGGTGTGTCTTGGCTGCTGTTGCCCAAGAGCTTGATCCGTACTCAAGGTGCGGTCGTACAGTCCCCTGGTAGACTGATTTCAAGATCTTCTCGTTTGCACCCCAGTGTGATCCTGCCAGCTTCCGCATGATGTTTAGTTTTCTCCTGGCCTTTCCCTCTGCATTCATGATGTGTTGTTTCCAGGTCATGCGCTTGTCATAGGTGACCCCCAGGTATGTTTGCTGGTCTTCAAATTTCAGGGATGTGTCACCCAAGGTCAGTTTGCCAGGTGTCGCTTTGGCAGAGAGTGTGAAGAGAGTGGCAGTGGTCTTCTCCCTGTTGATGGTCACACACCAGTCTTCCGCCCACGCTGCAACCTTTTCTAGGGCAAGTTGCATCCTGTAGGTTGCTGTGGTTGCATACTCTTCCGAGCACCAGAGAACAAGGTCATCAGCATACAGTGCCGCTTGGACTCCCTTGGGCAACTCTGGTACCAGGTCGTTAATGAAGAGTATGAATAGCGTGGGGGAGAGTACTCCTCCCTGTGGAACTCCTTGGCGTAGTAGCACCTTTCGGCCACAGTGACCGTCCACCAGCACTCTGGCCTTTCGGTTGTGCAGGTACGACTTGGTCCACTGGTACATGTTGCCTTTGACGCCGGAACGTAGGAGCTTCACAAGGAGTCCATCTTTCCAGACCTTGTCGAAGGCCTTCTGCAGGTCAATGAAAGTGGCCAGGGTGACCTTCTGGGCCTGGTAAGCATCCTCTATGACCTGGCTAAGGTGTGTTGTCTGGTCCTCCGTATTTCTGTGCTGTCGGAAGCCGGCTTGTTCTGGGACGATGATGCTTTCTGATTCCAGGTACAGCTGCAGGCGCTGGTTGACAATGCGCTCCATGGTTTTGCATACGCAGCTTGTCAGGCTGATGGGTCGGTAGCTCAGGGTTTTGGTCTTGTTTTTCCCTTTCTTTAAAACTGGGATCATCCTGGCTTCCTTCCAGCACTGAGGTACCTGTCCCTGTCTCCAGCTGAGGTTGAAGATGCCCAGTAGTTTCTGGAGGGCCGAGTTGCCTATGTGTTGCAACATCTCATTCGTAATGTTGTCTGGACCTGGAGACTTCTTCTTTTTGAGCTTCTTGATGGCATTCTTCAGCTCGGCCATGGTGATGTTTTGTTGCATGGCATCCTGGACGTTTGTTTCTGTTCTTTCTCTAATTTCTGTTCTGACTTCCTTTTGTAGAGGCAGGGGTATGGTGGTGTCGCTTTCTCCCCGATATGCTAGGGCGAAAGCATTGGCAGCGGCTTTTCCAGTGAGTGTTCTTCCTTCCTCCTCCAGGGTGATCTTCTGTCCCTTGTTGCCCTCTTCATTCAGTGCTCTTGTAAGTTTCCAGAGCTTTGTTGTGTCTTTTTCCATATTCAGCCCTGCCGTCTTTTCTCTCCAGCCTCTTCTCTTGCACTCTAGCTTTGTCTTCAGATGTTTTGCTTTGCTTTCTTGGAGTTTGATGTTGTTCTCCTGGCTAGGGTTCGTCTCTGCCTCTTCTCTCATTCTTGTGAGTGCATCGTGCGTCTTCTGCAGCTCATCGGACCAGTATGGGATGTAGTCCTTCCTCACTCCACGTGGGATGCTGTCCTTGGCTGCCTGGATTATGCTAGCATTGAATTCCTTTATCACGTTGTTGATGTTTCTCCCCTCTGTTTCTATGGATCTGGTCAGCTCATTTGTTCGTATGTTGAACAGTCCCCACTTTGCCTTTTTGTAGTTCCATCTCGGGTGTTGTGGATGCTCAGATGCTGAGTCTCTACTGATGGTAAGGAGAACTGGGCGATGGTCGCTTCCACCCAGCTGTTCATCCACTTTTCTTGAGATGTTTTTCTGGATGTCATCCGTGCACAATGCCAGGTCTGGTGTTGTTGTTGAGTGCCAGCGGCGCGAGTAGAAGGTAGATGGATCTCTGGGGTCGTTGACAAGGATCAGGTGGTTGTCGTCCTGCCAAGATTCAATGTCTTCTCCTCGCCTGTCTAGTGTTTTATATCCCCAACTCTGGGACTGGCTGTTAAAGTCTCCAGCGATGAGGAAGCCGCTGTCAGGGACCTGGATTGTGTCAAGCGACAACATCTTGTCGTTGGGGCAGTAGTAGTTGACGATGTTCATCTTGCTGTCATTGGTCGTTATCTTGACTTCTATGTACTCTGCTTCTTCCATGTATCTGTTGGTTTCACTGGCATTTATGTTGTTCCTGACCAGAGTCATCACTCCTCCTTTCTTCCTCCCTTGTCGGTCACTCCTGAACACCTGGTACCCTCGGATCTTAAAGGGCTTGCCTTCTTGCAGGTGTGTTTCCTGAATGCAGCAGATGTTGATGCTGTTTTCATAGAGGAAGTGCTCTAATTCTTCCTTCTTATTGGATACCCCCTCTGCATTCCAATGCATGATGTTAATAGTGGGGTTGTCCTTGGCTCTGCTGTTTTTCCGGCCAGTCGCTTTCCTTTCTCGTCCCCTGGCTCCACAAGACGAGATGAAGGGACCTCCAGTAGCTGAGGGTGGACTTCTTTGAGGCGCGGAGCCCGGCGCTGCACCTGCCTGGTGGATCCTCACAGGGCGAGCACCATTACTGTCAAATCTGTTTCCAAGTGTCATAATGGCAGTTGATGCGTAGTGTTGTGGTTTGTTGGAGTGCGCCGTGCGGCCCAACACATACGTTTTCAGCACTCGAGGTTTCTGTCAGGGTTACCTCACCCTTAGCTCATGGCCCAAGGACCTGCCCTGTGAGCACAAGGTTGGTCCATATTAGTCTGGCCTCTACCCTTCGGCCTGTCCAGCTTGGGAAGCCCTGCCAGGAGTTTACACTCCCGCTGGCATAGCTCTTAGGGTCACCGAGACACGCAAACCACCACACCACGTTAAGGAATGGGCCATGTGGTGGTTGTGTATGCGATGATTTTTATGTTCCTTATTTTGGTTTAGGATACTTATTTTGAAGAATTAAGATTTCTTCACAAGCACTTGTTTGATTTACTATCTTGTGATCAGTGCGCGGGTCTGATCAGTGCCAGAATCTTTTATTTCCCTTTCGAGTCTAACTCATTTTGTTTAAATCAACTTTAACTGCTGATGTTGATCATGGGGTATTTTCCTGTAACTTTTGGAAGGGACGTTGCTGTTATCAGTCTTTGTAGAACTTTGATTGTTTCTAGAATTGGTCCGATTCAAAGTGGCCGGTCTCAAAGCGTGGGTTTCCAAACTAGGTCAAACCCGTCAGTCAGTTGCTGAAGCTCACGCGGGAGATCTATTTTTAGCTAGGGATATGGAGTCTCCTCCCATATAAGGAAGTTTTACATCACTTCCGGTATTCCAGGGTAAACAAGGGAACCCCTTCTGCTCTGACTTGGCCCGTTTGTTTTGAAACTTCAGCTTTGGGTTTCCTTTTGTAATTATAATTGTTTTTATCCGCTTTCTGTTTAGTGTTACAGCTGATTCTTGTAGGTTACTTTGGGGAATTTCCGGCACTGATTTAGATGAAAGTTTACTTAGATTTGTGTGGATTGTTTTGACTTAAAGTTATTGATGCATTGTTTTTGCAAACAAATTATAATATGTTGTATATAATGTATATAATTGTGTAACTATTTTTGATGCTTTTTGATAAAACTATGTTTATTGATTATATCTTTCTGTCAGGTTAGATTCTTTTTCTAAATTCTTTTACTTAGTTTATTTTTGTGTGGATTAGTGACCTCAGGTCTTTGGATTTTCAGTATGTAAGCTGATGCCTACCGGTACCAGCTGATGATGTGAGGCGACCCATGACCGCCTGTTTATTGGTTTATTTTCTGCTCTGAGGTTTGTTTACCTGCAAATTCGCAACATTACGGTTACTTTGTCTTGTTAATCTGTCAGCTTAGTTTTGTTGATTGTGGAAGGACAGTTGTGCCTGTGTTATTATAATATGTCTGTAAATACTTAATTGTGTGTGTGTGTGATTACAAACCTAAATCTGGATGTCTGCTTGAAAGTGATGATTTTATAAGAGAATTTAAGCATCGGATTGGGCGGAAGGTGTGTCTACTGGGATTGTTTGTCGAGTTTAACAATATTAGACGAATGTTCATGAGTTGTTTTCTTTCTTTGTGATCTCTCTGTATATAGTTATGACTATTTCTTTTTGGATGATTGCGATTCATCACATGTTGATGTTTCTGCAACTATTTGTGTGTTCACTGTCTTTATGACAGTCATGACAAATACTTTTCTTTTGATTTTTATTCTTTGATCTTGTACATTTTCTTATGTTGTTTTATACTGGCATGTTCCAGGTGTGAGGTGTGAGGTGTGAGGAGATGAATAAACCCATGCACACTCTATGCAAGATGCTCGAGTTTTCCTTCCCCTTGTTACAACTGGCGTCGTCGACACAGGATGCGAAGGACTCCACCTCAGGGCGCGGGAGAGCCACGACTACGATGACAGATCGCTAACTGATATTGTTTGACATTGTGCTTGCATTTTCTGTATTTTGTGCCTGTTGATTGTATATATACACAAGATGGGTGAACCAACGTTGCAGGATTTGGCTGCGGAGCTTCAGGCACTCAGGACCCGAGGACAGCAGATTGTCGTCATCCCCAAGGAGAGGACTGTGAAGAAGTTCTGGGGGGCAACGGAATCTCTTCGACAGTTCGAGGAAGAGGTGAAGGAGCTGTGGGCCTCTGGGCCTGACAAGACGAATGCGGAGAAGGTCAGCGCAATCTTGAACAATATTAGCGATAGCGTGAGAGACGAGTTGGAATGTCACCCAAAGACATCGAGGGAAAACCCAGACAGTCTTTTGAAGATTGTCAAGGACACTTACGGAGAGAAGAGGACCCTGAGCGCTCTGCTTGGCGAGTTCTACAACACCTCCCAACGGCCCCGCGAGAGCGTGAGGGAATACTCACACTCCCTCAACAAGATGTTTAGGGATGTGCAGCGGCGACAGGTGGCAGACGAAGATCAGGCCTTAGAGGACAAGGTTCTTAGGGACCACTTTGTGGCCAAACTTCATAGTGCGGACCTGCGGCGCCGTCTCCGGGAGAAAGTCCATGAAAAGCCAGCGTCAACCTTCCTGGAAATCCGCGACGAAGCCGTTCGATGGACCGCCGACGATGAAGGGAGTGAAGAAGTTAGGGCAGCTCCAGCACAGACAGATCTGCTAGCATCCACCATGGAGAAAATGCTGGACAAAATGCAAAGGATGGAGGAGCAACTCCAAGCACTTCAAAATGCACCCCGTCAGCAGCAACGCTTCACTCCGCGTGGGCCTCGTTTCACTTCGGATGGGCAGATAATTTGCTTTGGCTGCAATAAACCTGGCCACATCCGCATGAACTGTCCGGGAAACGCCAGACCTCAGTGAGCGCGGGTCAGGCTGCTGAGGAAAGGAAGACTGGCTCGCAGCTAGAGAAGCTGATAGGGAGTAGCCCGAGGACGACGGTGAAGGTGGGAGGACAGGAGGCAGAGGCACTAGTGGACACTGGCTCGCAGGTGACGATGATGGGAGAGAGTATGTTCCAGGAGATGTTTGGAAGGAACGGTAATCTTCAACCTGTGGACCAGTGTCTTCGTATCACTGCAGCGAACGGCCTCAGCATTCCCTACGTTGGCTACTTTGAGACAGACGTTGAGGTCTACGGTTGCTTGGTCAAGAATAGGGGTATCCTGGTGCGCAAGGACAGAGCTTCTGACAACGTCGACCCTATCATCCTCGGAATGAACGTGCTGCGAGACATAGACCCCAGCCACCTCCAGTTTGCCAAACCGCGCCACATCCAAGGCTTTGCCAGGGTGGCACGTATGTCCTCCTTTTACATTCCCCCCAAGTCCGTCAGCAGTATCAGGGCGACTGGTGCAGGATCCGCTTCTGGAGCAACAATCTTAGTGGAGCCCCTTGCTAGCTGCCCAGTGAAGGGTCTGCTAGTGCCAAGCACCCTTACCACCGTCCAAGGAAACAGCTTCTGGGTTGAAGTCATGAATCTTAGTGATGAAGGCGTGACTCTGCGCCAAGGCCTGCGGTTAGGTAGTGTGCAGACAGTAGATGGCACCCTGTCCCCTGATATATCGGTAGAGCTTGAGGCTCAGTCCCACCATATCCATGTTTCCCTCAACTCGACGACGACCCTTCTTCCAACGTCCCCGTCCCCATCCCAGTCCAAATTCCCTGATTCCCCTCCCCTACCAGTAGACCTAGATGGTTGTGAGTGTAGCCCAGCAGAGAGAAAGAGGCTTGAAGCACTGTTGCAACAGAATAGAGATATGTTTCTGTTGGATGGTGGAGCGCTGGGTTACACAGAGAGGACAACGCACACCATGCGCATGGAGGACGACCAACCAGTTGCGTCAACTTTCCGCAGAATCCCCCCCTCCCAGTATCAAGAAGTCAAAGAGCACATCCAAATTATTCAAAAGAGCTCTAGTCCCTTTGCGTCCCCGGTGGTAGTCGTTCGGAAGAAGGACGGTTCGATACGCCTTTGCGTAGACTACAGACGCCTGAATGCAAAGACCAAGAAGGATGCCTACCCTCTCCCACGCATCGACGACTCCTTGGATGCCCTTGGGGGTGCTAAGATGTTTTCTACCTTGGACCTAGCCTCTGGCTACCATCAGGTCGCCATGCGAGAACAGGACAGGGAGAAAACTGCCTTCATCACCCCCTTCGGCCTGTATGAATACCTGCGAATGCCGATGGGCCTTGCCACTGCTCCAGCAACATTTCAGCGCTTGATGCAGAGCACCATGAACGACTTGGTATTCCAGATTTTGCTCGTATACCTGGATGACCTCCTGGTTTACAGTGGAGACTTTGATGAGCACTTGCAGCGACTCCAGGCAGTTTTTGACAGACTGAAAGAGGTGGGCCTGAAATTAAACCCCAGGAAATGTTTTCTGGCAAGAAAGAGCGTAGAGTATTTGGGATACACGGTTTCTGGTGATGGCATTGCAACCTCCAAGTCCAAGATCTTAGCAGTCAACGACTGGCAGACACCCCAAACGCTGCGCGACCTTCGAGGATTTTTAGGCTTTGCTTCCTATTATCGCCGCTTTGTCAAGGACTTTGCCAAACTTGCACTTCCACTTCACCGTCTTGTCTCTCTGATTTACCAGCAAGACGGGGAGAGGAAGAGGAAGAGTAAGCACCAGCGCCTCGGATCAGGATGGACTTCCGATTGCCAACTTGCTTTCAACGCTTTGAAGTCAGCCCTCACGACGGCCCCTGTCCTTGGCTATGCCGATTACACCCGGCCGTTCATCCTGGAAACAGATGCCAGCATGGAGGGTCTTGGAGCTGTGCTGTCCCAGGAGCATGACGGTGGTCGGCGTGTAATTGCCTACGCTTCAAGGAGTTTGCGCCCAAACGAGAAACAGATGCAAAACTATAGTAGCATGAAACTGGAGTTGCTCGCCATGAAATGGGCGATGTGTGAGAAGTTCCGATGTTACTTGATGGGCGCCTCTACAACTGTCTTCACCGACAATAATCCGCTCAGCCATCTTCAGACTGCAAAACTAGGGGCGGTGGAGCAGAGATGGGCAGCAGAACTGGCCTGCTTCGACTTCTCCGTCAAGTATCGCTCTGGTAAAGAAAACGCAAACGCTGATGCTCTGTCAAGATTCCCTGTAGAGAAGCCGGAAGGACCAGGAGACGAGCTGACAGCTGTATCCTGCTCAGCCCAGGCAACTCACCCTCGCCCCAACACCCCCATTGTTGCTGTCCATCACGTTACAGTGAGAGAGCTTTCGGACATAGGAAGGGCAGAGAAGACAGAGAAGGCCTCAGAATACTCCGAATTTGAGAGACTACAAGCCAGCACCTTCCCTTCCCTTACTCCACAACAAATTTCCCAGTCCCAGGAAACTGATCCCTCCATTTCCCCCCTTCTCCCTGCAGTTAGATGCAAAACCAAGCCCCCCAGATGCAAGCGAACCAAGCTAGACTCTGAGTACATAGCACTGGTCAAGCAGTTCAACAAGCTTGCTGTCCATGATGGTGTGCTGTACAGGGAGGTACAAGACCCAGTCCACGGCCCTGTGAGACAACTTGTCGTGCCTCAGTCACTCCGTGCTGCCGTGCTGGACAGTGCCCACGACAGGAACGGGCACCAGGGAGCTGACCGTACCCTTCAGACTCTGCGGCAACGGGCGTACTGGCCTAACATCCACTTGGACGTGGAAGAGTATTGTCGACGGTGCCAACGATGTCAGCTCGCCAAAGAGTCCAGCGCCAAAACTCACACACCCATGGGGCATCTCCTAGCGTCAAAACCCCTGGAGGTCATTGCCGTTGATTTTACCCTGTTGGAGCCAGCCAGTGATGGCACGGAAAATGTTCTTGTCATCACAGATGTTTTTACCAAATACACTGTAGCCATCGCCACTAAAGACCAGACAGCAGCGACGGTGGCAAAGACGTTGATCAAGCACTGGTTTGTTCATTACGGGGTGCCACAAAGAATCCACTCCGACAAAGGCCGCTGTTTTGAGGCAAACCTCATCCAGGAACTATGCAGACACTATGGTATTGAGAAATCCAGAACAACCTCGTATCATCCTGCTGGAAATGGACAATGCGAGAGATTCAACAGGACCATGCACGGCCTTCTCAGAACCCTTTCAACAGATCAGAAGAGGAGATGGCACGAGCACCTGTTGGAACTCACGCACATCTACAACCGCACCCCCCATCAGTCCACTGGCTTCTCCCCCTTCTACCTCATGTTTGGACGTGAGCCCCGCTTACCCTTGGATCTTCTCCTAGGCGAGCCACAGCAGGAGTGGGCCAGGATCATGCCTACTCAATGGTTGGCTGGCCACCTGGAGAGACTGAGGGTGGCACATGAAAAAGCGGGGGAGCGCCTTGAACAGCAAGCTGCCAAAAGGAAGGCTACCCATGACAAAGGGAACCTCACGCCTGACCTGAGGGTCGGCGACAGTGTGGTGACCAGACGCCACTTGCCGGGGAGGAACAAAATCCAAGACATTTGGGGCGAGCGGGTCTATCACGTCACAGAAGTCCCTGGTGAAGGCGGAGGCCCATTTGTGATCTCCCCACGAGACGGCACAGGTGAAGCCAAGAGGGTGACAAGAACAGAAATACGCAAGTACCATCCCCCTCTTGGGCTCCAAGCCATGGGCCTGCCTGAGCCACGGGGCAAAGACACTGAGTTTGAGGGACCTGAGGAGGTTAGCACCTACCTAGAGTGGCACGTGATCATTCCGGCAGCACCCCGATCCCGTATCCCCATACCCCAACCCCCAGCTCCACGAGCTGATGTTCCCCACGTCCCGGCCCAAGCTCCCCTCCCCCCTGTCTCACCGCCCTCGCCCACTGTGCAGGCCCCTCGCAAAGCCACTCCTGCCCAGTCAAACACGCCCATCGTGCTACGACGCTCCACATGACTGACAAAAGGGGTGAAACCAACCTGGAGATCTTAAACCTTAGTTTAACTGCTTAGCACAGGAAAGCGTTCTTTCTTATGTGCGACAGAAGACATTTAGTGATGATCATGCCGAAATTATTTTTTTGGTTGGACATGTTTGTTTTTTCTGTATTACCTGATTGAAGTGTCACCCATGTGGGTTTGACTTTTTCTAGTCATTTATACTGACTTCTTCTTCTTCTTCTTCTTGCGTTCACCGTCACACCATCAGTTTAGTCTGCGAGACGAATGACGTCGTGGCTTCCAGGTCTTGTCTGCTCCCATAGAGTTTGGTGCGGAGAGGGACTGATGCTGGCCACACTTTGTCTCTGATTGGTTTGAGTTGGGGGCATGTCATTAAGACATGTTCTGGAGTCTGGTCTTCCAGACCACAGGGACAGGTTGGTGATGGGGTCAGCTTCAGCTTCCTGAACATGTGGGCGTTGAGGCGACAGTGACCAGTTCGTAGTCGCATGATCACTACTTGCTGCCATCGTTCTAGGAGATGATATGCGTCTCTCGTGGATTGTGGTCGCATTGCTGCCTTCACGAGGGTTTTCTTTTCAGCGAAGCTGACTGGGTTGTCTGGTTGTTCCTCCCTGGCTCCGAGTTTGGCGAGCTCATCAGCTGTTTCATTGCCTGGAATTCCGCAGTGTGCTGGAACCCATTGCAGGACTACTCGTCGAGTCTTGGCAAGCTCCTGGAGTTTCTCCATCAGACGAGGAAGTTTGTTTCCTGCAAGGGCTTCCAAGGCAGACAGTGCATCGGAGAGGAAAACAACTTGGGGGCATTCGCTTTCCGAGTCATGAATCATGGAGGCTGCTTGCATGATGGCCTGAACTTCTGCTGCATAGTTTGAGCAGTACTTTCCTGTTGGTATCCCTGCTGTAGAAGTGTGCCCCTCAGGAGATCTGACAAGTACACCTGCTCCTCCATTGGCCACGGCGTTTGTTGCTGAACCGTCTGTATACGCGTGGATCCAGGCGTCTTCAGGGTACCGTTCAGCAATCATGGCGAGTGTTAGGGTGCGCCTGGCAGTGTCGTTCTGGGAATCTCTTGAGGTAACGTAGGGGACTGTGGTGGAGATGTGAAGATTCTTGTAGTCTTCATTCCATGGCTGCGGCAGATCTGAGAAGCTGATTGGTAGTGCTGATGGAGGTACAGAGGCTTGGTGCTCTCTGGCAAGTCTCTTGCTTTCATGTAAGAAGCTGCTGCGCTTGAGGCGGTTCTTTGTCAGGTTATTCATCCTCTTCTTCATCGGATGTGCAGGCAGGCACTTGAATTTCTCTGTCTGAACCATGACCTTGGCGTCTCTTCTCTGACTGAGGGGTTGAATGGCAGCAACTTCTTCCATGGCCTTTATTGGTGTGGATCTCATCGATCCAGTAATGATCCTGAGGGCTTGGTTTTGGACCCTGTCCAGTGTCTGCTGGTGGGTCTTCGCTGCTGCAGACCAAGCTGTGGAGCCATACTCAAGATGGGGCCTGACTGCTCCCTGGTAGACTCGCTTGAGTATCTCTTCGTTTGCTCCCCAGCTGGTTCCGGCTAGCTTCCGCATGATGGCAAGCTTGCGCCTGGCCTTTGCTTCAGCATTGTGGATGTGGGGTTTCCAGGTCTGTTTCTTGTCAAAAGTGACACCAATATATGTTGCCTCGTCATCACTTCTCAGGGGTGTGTCACCAAGCTTGATGGTTCCGGTCTTTTGTTTTGAGGATAGGGTGAAGAGTGTTGTGGAGGACTTTTCTTTGTTGATGGCAACACACCATTCATCTGCCCATGCCGCCAGCCGGTCAGCAGCCAGTTGCATCCTGTAAGTGGCAGTTGTGGCGTATTCCTCCTTGCACCACATCACCAAATCATCAGCATATAATGCAGCGTGGATACCTTTGGGAAGAATATTTATACTGACTGATGGTTGTTCTTCCACTTGGCGTTAGTGAGGATATTCTTTGGACTAACTGAGAGAGTACTATAACTTGCAAGTTTAAATACTTCTTGTTGACGAGTATGTGCAGGGAGCACTCAGTTAACTTCCATGGAAGGTTGTGGTTTGCCCATCATCTTGAAATAAATGATGGGAGTTGTCTTACTTATGTGGGTGTACCGGTGTTGGTCATTATTGTTTTGATGGAATGTTAATGTTATCACTCAGTGGTAGTGGTCATATCCTTCGCCAGAGCCCCTCTCTTGACGCGTTCAAGAGTAGGTTGAAGACTCAGTTCTTCCCGTAGCTGGCTGCGACTTTCATGCTCGACGTGATGTGCTGTGCCCCAAAAGACATTCTTGTGCTGTGCTCTGTGAGAGGTGTTTTCTTTGTGCTTAATATTATTTTGTTTGACCTAGCTATTGATGTGTACATTGTTGTTAAACAGTTGTTTGTTTACCAGGGTTTGCTAGTGTGTGATAGGGTTCGTGTCCGTCTGAAGATGTTAGTTTCTTTGTTAGTCCTGTGTTGACAACTCTTCGACAAGCGCTTAGAACTGTACCCACGGAATACGCGCTATATAAGCTTCATATTGATTGATTGATTGATATCCTGTGGAAAAGTTAAGAAATTACTATAACATTCAAGTTTAAATACTTTTTGTTAAACGGTATTTACAAGGAGCACTTAGCTTAATTCCATGTCTGGATATGTTGCTGTTTTACTTGTGACAGAGGTTTAAAAGGTGTGTATTGTACCTCTACACTTACCCCCTCCTGCATTGGTTACTGATGTCAATTGGTTGTACTCAATTTTCTTTCTGTACGTTTGATTCTCAGTGTTTTTCAAGATGCGCACTAAGAAATCTGCAGCGACAATAAGTCACAGAATGTATCATTGTAGTAGTGATAAAAGACAGCGGCTGTCTTTGGATTTTGTTTTTTATGGTGTTTGCTATTGGTGATGTTGCCACTTGATGGACAATTTTGGATGTTGAAGTTGTGGTTTACACCCAAAAAGTCCTCTGTTTTGATTTTTGCAGTTGTAGTTTTCACCCAACTGGTTCTGTGTACCTGTATTTTATATGTGTCATGTTTTAGTACCTGACTTCCTTGCTTGTACGGGTGTTGCATCCAACATCTATTTCCTTTTTGATGCTACACGCATCACTTTTTGTGTACAATTTATGGAGACCATAAATTTAAGCGGGGGAGAATGTGAACAGGCAAAGTTAAACTTAGTTATTGTTCACAACTTGCTATTGCGTCGTCTGCTACCTTTCTTTGTTTACCATTTCGGCTAGTAGGTTAGCTCCCCTGATTCACCAAGACTGACCTCCTTAGAGGCTGACCTAATTACCCAGTCTCAGCGAGCGATGCATAGCTGACTTTTGAATCGGTGTAGGGATTTTAAGATGACCATTTGCAACATATCTTGTAGACTCTTTGTGTAGGCAAATTACATTTTGAATTAGGGAATTGTTTAAAAGGTATTCTGTAGGCAAGTTTTTCAAGTCTAAGCAACTTATTGTGTAAGTTGAGTTTTCAGCGTGTGGTCAGCGCACTACTTTTATCGCCCTATCATCTTAGCCGGGCTGCAGTCAGTCCGGTACTGCTCTAGAACTGTCCTTTCCGCACTGTGCCATCTTGAACCAGTGACCACATTTTTTATCTTCTGGCTGCGTTTCACCAGTTTGATCTGATTCCCGGACCGGTATGTCTCTATTGTTGTATCTTTATTGTTGTGGAAAGTTGCTTTGTGTATGCGATGATTTTTATGTTCCTTATTTTGGTTTAGGATACTTATTTTGAAGAATTAAGATTTCTTCACAAGCACTTGTTTGATTTACTATCTTGTGATCTGTGCGCGGGTCTGATCAGTGCCTATTCTGGCTCGCGGATTCTTGCGCTCACGCCCCAGATAGTTTTACCAAGATTCTTTATTGTAAAGTAAAGTGAAGTGAAGACGGTAAAAAACTGAAACATATGTAAACAAAAGAAACCATAAGAAAAAGTACAAACTAATATGAAAAGAATCAAAACACAAAATCGCAACCTCTAAACCACCGCAGTCGCGACCGAAAAAACCAACGCTTGGTGGCAAATGGGGTACACAAAAAATCGAATTATCCAAACACACAACTGAAGCACTGGGGCCTTCGTTCCGAGTCGTTTTCTTTTACCATAACTTAAAACCAAGAAAACACTACATCGACCGAAGTCGGCACGCTTCTTACTTTTACTACAATTCCTACAACAACACTAACAACACTCTCAAATGAACAAAATCACAAATTCAGAAAACTAAACCAGATCTACAACAAGGAAAAAATGGCGGAATAGCTCGACAACCACGTGGAAGACTGCAAATCTTACTCTACCAAAAAATGTGTGTCAAGAGCGATCACACAAATGATTACAACCTCAAAAACAATGTAAATCATACTAGAGTCGGATCCTTTATTAAAAGAAATGAAAATTACTCACACTTCGTGGGCCACCAGACCTCTTAAAAGAGAGGGAGAGAGAAACCGTCCAAGGACAGATTCAGGGGAAACTACCAAGTAAAACTTTACAAAGCACAATGATCTCCCTTATACTTCTATACATATTCTTTCAACTGGAATAAACGAAACGAAATTAAAAGAAGATTAAAAATACTGTCGGAGACAGAACACTCCCCGCCTGATATCTACTCGATATCACTATTAAGACAGGAAAGGAAATCAGTAGTAAAATAAAGGAAAAGGTCCTGCACTCAAAAATAGGTAGGCAAGCAAACAAAAAATGTGTAGCGACGGTAACTGTCTGTTCTCATCTGTGGTTCACAACCGAGTCAGTCATCGGTGTAGGCCTACTAGAGAGGAATCAGTTCTGTGATAGGCCTGACGTAGAGTTTGGCCTGATTGTCTTTGATCACTCGGATCTCAACCGACCGAACAAGATTGTCGCGGTCAGTTGGGAAGGTGCGGACCACCAAACCGACCGGCCAACTGTTGCGAGGCACCGAAGGGTCCCTGAGAAGAACCAGACTGTTCTCCTTGAGGTTCTCTTCAGTCTGCATCCACCGCCTCCTCTGCTGTAGCTCCTGCAGGTACTCCTCTTTCCACTTCTTCCAAAAGGCGTTAGACAGTACCTGAACATGCTTCCAGTGTTGTTTGTAACAGTCTTTCAAGTTGCTGTAGTCAGGTAAAGGTTGACTTTCGCCACTCTTTTGCGTCAGCAGCATTGACGGGTTCAGAATGAGGGGGGAATCAGGTTCATGGTAAATTGGGGTGATGGGACGGGAATTGACGACTGCGCACACTTCGGCCATGAGTGTGCACAACACCTCATGGGTTAGAGGTTTCCGCTTGGCATCCATGAGCAATGAGTCGAGGATTCGCCTCACCACGCCAATCATTCGCTCCCAAACTCCACCCATGTGCGAGGCATGAGGAGGGTTGAACCTCCAGATGACTCCCGACTTCCTCAAATGTCCTTGAACAAGTCCATCTTCTTTAAAAAGGGACTCCATGTTCAACTCTTTCGCGGCTCCCACGAAGTTCGTTCCTCGATCAGATCGAAGCTCTTGAACCGGGCCTCTGAGGGAGATGAAACGTCTGAGGGCGTTGATAAAGGATGAGCTAGTCATCTCCTCAATGACCTCGATGTGGATGGCTCTGGTCGACATGCAAGTGAAGATGACAGCCCATCTTTTGGAGTTGGCTTGTCCTCCCCTGGTTTTCCTGGTTAAGATTTCCCAGGGGCCAAAGACGTCAACCCCCACATGAGAAAAAGGAGCTGAGGGAATGACTCTGTCTGAAGGAAGGCTTGCCATCTGTTGCGCGGCCTGCCTGCCTCGAAGTCTTCTGCACTGGAAGCACTTCTGGATAGTGGACGACACAAGGCGTTTCGCGCCCACTATCCAAAATCCGTTGGAGCGGAGGGCACCTTCGGTAAAGTGACGACCCTGGTGGTTAACTTGGGCATGATAGTGTCGGACAAGCAGAGTGGTGACATGATGGTTCTTAGGCATGATCAGAGGGTGCGTGCTCGAAGGTCCAAGGATCACTGTCGCTTCACGCAGTCTGCCACCCACTCGAAGCAAGCCGTCTTGGTCCAAAAAGGGGCAAAGGGAAAGGATTTGACTTGATTTTGAGAGTTTCTTTCCCTGCCGCAGACATTGTATCTCCTCCGGAAAGGTGATTGCCTGAACACTGTGGATGATGAAATTCTCTGTCAATTTATCGTTTTTGACACCACCATGGTGAGCGCAGCGATGCCAACCTGTGCAAGCGCCGTCAGGAGAGTGGAAGCTAGCGCTGATGTGCTTGAGAGTACTGAAGGCTCTCACCAATGCAGTCCACTCCGAAAACTTTTCAAACCGGGATGAGAGGGTTGAGGGGTGAGGTTTGGAAGATACCTCGGTCTTGCAGACCTGTGGTCTAATCTCCTTGTCAGCATCAGGTGAGATTAATGGGAAGGTTTGTAGATCGACGGGTGTGGGTCTATTTTGTAGGAACTCACTAGGGCCGCCAAGCCAGACCTGCAGTTTCTGACCCAGGTTCTCCGGTGAACTCCTTGTTGCCGCGTCGGCAGGGTTGAGGTTGGTGGGCACATGATGCCACTGGTCTGGGAATGTCAATCGCCTGATCCTCTCTACTCTGTTAGTGACGTATGTGAAGAAACGTCTCTTCTCATTCTTGATGTAACCGAGCACGACGTTGCTGTCAGTGTAGAAAGTCACAGTGGGCGAACTCAAATCAAGCTCTTGTTCAATCAACTGCCATATCTCTGTGGCAAGAACCGCACTGCAGAGCTCCAGGCGAGGGATGGTGTGGCCGCTAAATGGGGCAAGCTTGGCTTTTCCCATCACAAACCCAAGGTGAAAGCCTTGTTCATGGGGCACCTGAACGTAGGCCACTGAAGAGATAGCCTTCTCTGAAGCATCGCAGAAGACGTGGTATTTAGCATCGGGTGACTGGGTAAGGGATGTTGGAAGAAACATGCGAGGTGTTTCGAGCCCTTTGATGTCTTGGAGGGACTGTTTCCACAGCTCCCAACGGTGGCGGAAGTTGTCCGGGATGGGTTTGTCCCAGGCCTTGCCATCTGGAGACACCTCTCGCAGGAAAATCTTGCCACTGATGGTTGCTGGAGCGAGGAAACCAAGAGGGTCATAAATCCCGTTGATGGTGGATAAGATCCCTCTTCGAGAAAAATCTCCATTGGAAACCTGGGGGGGAATGTCAAATGTATCTCTTTCCAAGTTCCAGCTCAAACCCAAACATCCATGAGTTGGTAAGGGGTCAGTAGGCTGGAGGTTTTGCAGCTCCGTGGACAGTTCTTCTCTGGGAAAGGCTGCCAAAACACTCCTGCTATTTGAAACAACCTTGTGGAGATTGATCCCGCCGGTTTTTTTAAGCTCTCTTTGCGTGCGCTGCATGAGGTGGACAGCTTGGTCGACTTCAGGAACGGAGGTGATCCCGTCGTCAACATAGAAGTCCCGCTCGACGAACTTCTTCACATCTGGCGCACTGTGGGCAATGCTCTTCCGGAGGCCGTAGGTAGCAACCGCTGGAGATGGACTGTTGCCAAAGACATGGACACACATCCTGTATTCCACGAGGGGTGCGTCAAAGTTGTTGCCTCGGTACCAAAAGAAGCGTAGGAGATCTCGGTGTTCTTGGTCAACGAAAAACTGGTAGAACATCTGTTCTATGTCCCCAGCTATTGCCACTGCATCTCTGCGGAACCTCAGCAGAATGCCAAGGAGGCTGTTTGTCAAGTCTGGCCCTGACAGCAGCAGCGAGTTCAGAGAGACGCCTTCGAAGGTCGCTGACGAGTCAAATACACCGCGGAGTTTGTCAGGTTTTTTGGGGTGGTACACTCCGAAAAGTGGAAGGTACCAGCAGTGTCCAGCTTTACCCTGGGGGACCTCTTCAGCGGAGCCACTGTTCAGGATCTTCTCCATAAACTGGAAGAAGTGTTCTCTTTTTACGGGGTTCTTCTTCAGTGATGCCTCCAAGGCCTTGGCCCGACTGACAGCTTGGGACCGATTGCAGGTGGGGATTGGTTTTTCCGATCTCAGGGGAAGAGGAGCCGACCAACGCCCTTCTTCATTTTGCTTGAATTTCTCATCCATGAGAGCCAAAAATGCTTTGTCCTCCACGGACAGCCCAACCTTGTCATCTTCTGGTGTTCGCTGGAAAACTTCAGCTCCGACATCTTTGGCGACGTCGACCTTCAAGTTGAACGGGCAAGGTTCAAAAATGGTCCTTCTTCCATCAATGACGCTCGTCTTGGCAACTCTGATGGTCGATGGTTTGTGGACTTTGTTGAGGCACACATCCCCGATGATTACCCAGCCAAGAGGCAGTCGCTGTGCAAATGGCGATTTCGGTGGGCCAACAATTTGCTCCAGCACGTGGTGGGCTTCAGGGAGGTCTCGTCCAATCAGCAGTGCGATGGGGATTTGTTTGTCGAGAGGAGGGATTCTTTTCCGTATGCGATTGAGATGGCCATGATGTTGGGCCACTTCAGAAGAAGGGATTTCTGATCGATCGTTTGGAATGGTGTCGCATTCAAGTACGTGGGGCAAGGTCAAGGACCTTCCGTCAGTGGACTGGACAGTGATGTTCCGGAGCTGACGACCACTCATCGCTTGTGTTCCGCCGCAGGACGTTAGCTGATATTCAATTTCACTGGGGGACGAGCCTAGCTGATCCATCAGCTCCGGCGTTGCCAGGGAGGCGTTGCTTTGGTCATCCAAGATCGCGTAAACCTGGATCCCCTTGGTCTCATCAGGGGGAAAAACTTTGACCTTCACCACCTTGCCGCAGGATCTGCTCAGGTGACCCCCTTTGCACAAGGTGGTGCACTTTGCGGACACCTCCCCGCCATGCTCTCTGATGGGATTCAAGGATGCTGATGGTCTGTCCTGATGCATGGTGGTGTGGTGCCTTCCAGAGCAGACACTGCACTTGACCGACATATTGCAGTCCTTTGCCCTGTGGCTGGTGGAAGAAAGGCATCTGTAGCATACTCCTTTCTCTTTCAGGGTTGCCTTCTTCTCACTGAGTGATTTTGCTGCGAAGCCTTTACACTCTAGCAAAGAGTGCCTTGCGGTTGTGTGGATTGGGCAAAGCTCGGATTTTGCTTCAAGGTTGGTCTTTCTGGAGAGTACTGGCTTGGCCTTTTTGTCGTTCTCCAAATTGAAGGCCGGGTCGTTCTGAATTGTGGCGCAAGTTTTAACGAAGTCCACAAAAAACTCAAAGGGGGGGAATGGAACGCGGTGATTGCTTTTGTATGTCGCTGCGCGCATGACCCACTTCTGTCTGAGGTGGTGAGGAAGCTTCCGTACCACCATGTTGACCCCTGTAGACGAGTCGTAAAGGGCAAACAGAGGGGCGAGGACAGGGTTCATCTTGGCTGACAAGATTTCTTCAAGGAGGTCGCTCAACTCGTAGAGGCTGCGCTGATCTTTAGAGATAGGTGGAAACTCCTCCAGTCTTGCCTTCAGGCATGCCTCAATGAGCTCAGGTGAGCCAAACCGCTCGTCCAGGCGCTTCCAGAGGAGTTGGAGTCCTCTCTGAGGATTCCCGATGTTGGCAGACCTCAGGCTCTGGGCATACCTCTTGGACTCTGGTCCAAGGTACTTGGCCAGGAGGTCCAGCTCCTCGGCAGGAGAGACATCCAAGTCGAGCATGATGGATGTAAAACAGTCTTTCCAAACGTGGAATGACTCCGGGCGTTCATCGAACGGAGTCAATCGATGAGTCAAGAGATCCCGCTTCATCCAAAACAATGAGGCAGCGTCATGTGATGACTGGACTGGTAGGGACGTGTGGTTCTGCCTGGGTCCAACTGCAGATCCCTGTGTATTGAGGCGGGAAGAGGCTCTGGAAAGAGTGGGAGATGCTGCGTCCGACGGCTGGCTGTAAGCATCATCGTTCAACAATCTTGGCTCGTGCCATCGACGTTCGTGCGTGGTGGACGTGGAGTAGTCCTGGAGGGCGGGCTCCTTCTTGATCGTTCTTTGAACAGTGTGGAGGCTGGGCTCGTCCCTCAGCCTGAGGGCGCTCAGCTCCGTCAGTTCCTTGGTAAGATAGGCTTTCCTTTTTGCCAGCTGGTACTGTTCCTCTGCAATCTGGAGCTCGAGTTCCACCTCTGCCAGTCGTTGGTTGGTGACGGAGAGGGTTCGGGCTCGAGCAGTCTTTTCTTGAGACATCATAGTGGCGAAGTTTTTTTACTATTCTGGCTCGCGGATTCTTGCGCTCACGCCCCAGATAGTTTTACCAAGATTCTTTATTGTAAAGTAAAGTGAAGTGAAGACGGTAAAAAACTGAAACATATGTAAACAAAAGAAACCATAAGAAAAAGTACAAACTAATATGAAAAGAATCAAAACACAAAATCGCAACCTCTAAACCACCGCAGTCGCGACCGAAAAAACCAACGCTTGGTGGCAAATGGGGTACACAAAAAATCGAATTATCCAAACACACAACTGAAGCACTGGGGCCTTCGTTCCGAGTCGTTTTCTTTTACCATAACTTAAAACCAAGAAAACACTACATCGACCGAAGTCGGCACGCTTCTTACTTTTACTACAATTCCTACAACAACACTAACAACACTCTCAAATGAACAAAATCACAAATTCAGAAAACTAAACCAGATCTACAACAAGGAAAAAATGGCGGAATAGCTCGACAACCACGTGGAAGACTGCAAATCTTACTCTACCAAAAAATGTGTGTCAAGAGCGATCACACAAATGATTACAACCTCAAAAACAATGTAAATCATACTAGAGTCGGATCCTTTATTAAAAGAAATGAAAATTACTCACACTTCGTGGGCCACCAGACCTCTTAAAAGAGAGGGAGAGAGAAACCGTCCAAGGACAGATTCAGGGGAAACTACCAAGTAAAACTTTACAAAGCACAATGATCTCCCTTATACTTCTATACATATTCTTTCAACTGGAATAAACGAAACGAAATTAAAAGAAGATTAAAAATACTGTCGGAGACAGAACAGTGCCAGAATCTTTTATTTCCCTTTCGAGTCTAACTCATTTTGTTTAAATCAACTTTAACTGCTGATGTTGATCATGGGGTATTTTCCTGTAACTTTTGGAAGGGACGTTGCTGTTATCAGTCTTTGTAGAACTTTGATTGTTTCTAGAATTGGTCCGATTCAAAGTGGCCGGTCTCAAAGCGTGGGTTTCCAAACTAGGTCAAACCCGTCAGTCAGTTGCTGAAGCTCACGCGGGAGATCTATTTTTAGCTAGGGATATGGAGTCTCCTCCCATATAAGGAAGTTTTACATCACTTCCGGTATTCCAGGGTAAACAAGGGAACCCCTTCTGCTCTGACTTGGCCCGTTTGTTTTGAAACTTCAGCTTTGGGTTTCCTTTTGTAATTATAATTGTTTTTATCCGCTTTCTGTTTAGTGTTACAGCTGATTCTTGTAGGTTACTTTGGGGAATTTCCGGCACTGATTTAGATGAAAGTTTATTTGGATTTGTGTGGATTGTTTTGACTTAAAGTTATTGATGCATTGTTTTTGCAAACAAATTATAATATGTTGTATATAATGTATATAATTGTGTAACTATTTTTGATGCTTTTTGATAAAACTATGTTTATTGATTATATCTTTCTGTCAGGTTAGATTCTTTTTCTAAATTCTTTTACTTAGTTTATTTTTGTGTGGATTAGTGACCTCAGGTCTTTGGATTTTCAGTATGTAAGCTGATGCCTACCGGTACCAGCTGATGATGTGAGGCGACCCATGGCCGCCTGTTTATTGGTTTATTTTCTGCTCTGAGGTTTGTTTACCTGCAAATTCGCAACATTACGGTTACTTTGTCTTGTTAATCTGTCAGCTTAGTTTTGTTGATTGTGGAAGGACAGTTGTGCCTGTGTTATTATAATATGTCTCTAAATACTTAATTGTGTGTGTGTGTGATTACAAACCTAAATCTGGATGTCTGCTTGAAAGTGATGATTTTATAAGAGAATTTAAGCATCGGATTGGGCGGAAGGTGTGTCTACTGGGATTGTTTGTCGAGTTTAACAATATTAGACGAATGTTCATGAGTTGTTTTCTTTCTTTGTGATCTCTCTGTATATAGTTATGACTATTTCTTTTTGGATGATTGCGATTCATCACATGTTGATGTTTCTGCAACTATTTGTGTGTTCACTGTCTTTATGACAGTCATGACAAATACTTTTCTTTTGATTTTTATACTTTGATCTTGTACATTTTCTTATGTTGTTTTATACTGGCATGTTCCAGGTGTGAGGTGTGAGGTGTGAGGAGATGAATAAACCCATGCACACTCTATGCAAGATGTTCGAGTTTTCCTTCCCCTTGTTACATATGTATGTATGTATGTAGGTATGTATGTAGGTATGTATGCATGTGTGTTGGTGTGTCGGTGTGTCATGTGTGCAAGAAAAAAGGGTATTGTAGTTTTTTATCATGGGTTTTATGAATTTTCTTCTCTTATTCTTTTATAATTATTAATTAATGACCTATATGTGCGGATGACCAATTTAATTTCCTTTGTTGGATCAATAAAATGTTATGAGTTATGAGTTATGAAGCAGAATTTTCTCGGCTTTTTGTTCATATAAAGGAGGGTAAGTGTGACTATGATTTATTGATACTTGAATGTAATAATGAATAAGCTCGGATGGCAAGGCCAGGGTATAACAAAACATTAATTGGTAGATCCAGATGATGGCGGGGGGGGGGGGGGGGGTGGGGGGTGGTGATGAGCAGGGAATGTTGACCCACTGGCCATCCATTGTGGAAGATCAGGGATATAAATGATCATTAGCCCCTGGGAATGTGAATCCACCATTAGGCAAATTTGTTTTCTTTTTTGGTATCATTTGAAAGCTGATGTCTCACTGATATGAAATGTGCACAAAAAAAGTGTGTGGTCCTGATCTTTCTTTGTGAGTAATTTTTGTTTAAGTTGCTTTTCTGTGTGTTTTGTTGACAGCATGGATGGATGCTGTCGTCACATTTTGGCATCACTATATGAAGTCATCAACTTTGTGGAGGATAAACAACTTAGTCAGCGTGACATCGGGAGCTTGTCAATGGGTTCGTCGCTGCAACATAGACGACAATGCCATGCTCATCACTGATGTGGAGACATGCCAGAACCAAGCGACAATAGGACAGGATGCTCAGTAAGTCAGAATATTATTTCCTAAATTCATTTTATATAATTTGGGTAAAAAAATTGCTATGTCGACTGAGCTATTTTTCAGCCACAAATAGATAAGTCTGAAGATTATTTGCTTTGTAGTTTTTAGTTGACTACGTTTATTAGCAATGACTATAGGCAGGTTTCACAGTATTGTGTTCAGCAATTTACTATTTACACACTCAAATTCTACAAAATAAATGTTGGCACACAATTCAAAGGACATGTTTTTCCAACAAAGTGAGTTTGTTACAACTAAAAACAGTAATTTTTTTTATAGTCCTGGTCCTTATTTATATCTAAAAACCAGGCGCAAAGCGGCATACCCTGAAAACGCTAAAAAGCAATACGGTCATCCTATGCATGCATATAGCTCATATAGCCAAAACCGTTGAAGATAGAAAGACATTTATTGAACAAAAAATATGCAACACATCATTCTTAACAAGTGTTGTTCTTGTATGTATATCAAAATATTGATCTTCAAATGAATGGTTTGAAAAAATACGACTTCCGGCAGACCTAGACCGTTTTGAAGGAAAAAACCGTGTTTTTTTTCAAACCATTCCATGGCCATCAATATTTTCATATACATGTAAGAACAAAACGTGTTAAGACTGGTGTTGTACATCTAGTTTGTTCAATAAATGTCTTTCTATCTTCAATGGTTTTGGCTAGATGAGGTAACAAGAGAAGGATATGGGCATTGGAATTACGTCAACATTTCGAGCATTGTCACAGATGAAAAATTATCTGCAGGGTGCTCCTGATTAACAAACCGAGCAAAACTGAAAATTATTGAAGAGAAGACATGTCTGAACAGTTTATAAAGAGACAAGTTTGCAATCATTTGTAAACACCATTATTATATGGAGGAGTAACTGTTCCCCTACCCCCTAAGAAGGTATTTCTGTCCGTCAACCACGTGAGCGATCGCCACAAATCGAGGCATCACTCACATTTCAGTTTGGACACACCGGCTGATTGCAAATGCACAGTACGTGTTTCGACACTGAAACGTGACGATTGAGCGTCAAAATAGTTTCTTAAAACAGTCGAAAATGGAGTTAAATGTGACTTCAACACTCAGTGGCGATCGCTAGAGTGGCGATTGTTACTAGACGGACACTAGAAAACCTCAGAAAATGTAATTACTTTGCGATTTTTTTAACTGAAAAACTGTTGCGGTCTTTTTCTGTCGAGCGCGAGCGTCAACGTAAAACAACGTGAGGTCACTTCCTCCCCAAACGGTTAGTTTTTGAATGAAAAGAAAAAAGTGGCGATCGTTACATTGTTTAGACGGACTGGATCGCAACTTTGAAACTCGGGTCACCGTGCGTCGATCAAGGGCAAATTGACCTCGGCAACATTATAACTCACTTCAAGGGTGCACAAACTTGTATTTACAGTATACAAAATTAGGTAAACTTGTGTTTTTGTCCTGTGAAATCACAATTAGTTTCGATGCTCTTGATATCGCTATGCGGACGGACAGATCCGAATCCCCATACATTTTTTTTGCGGAGCTAGTATAAGTTAGAATTTGTGTTATGGATATCGATTGTTGTTGAAAAACAATCATTTCAATGTGTTCTGGCACTCTCAACCACCACAGCATTGATACTTGTGCATGTATGTGTTGGAATTTAGTTCTTTGTTTAGTGATGCTGTGGCAAAAGTAAATTCATCCGTCCGTATTTTGACGATCGCCACCATTCACACGCGCATAAATAAACACATTATCAAAAATTTCAACTTTTATTTTCAAAAAAGTATTTAAACAACAACTAGTTTGCATGTTAATACAACAAATACAGCAGATTCTCACAGATATGGATTTAAAAGACTAAGCAAATCTGAGACTATCAAAATGGCCTAATACCATGAAACCTGCCTAAAGCATGTGGGCTTGGTCCTCTAAAGAAAGTAAAGGCGTGTAACCTGATTTTGACCTCTTAAAATATATCTGTAAAATCTACACAATTATGCCTCATGGAGTAAAGTAACAACCAAAATATTAAACATTTTCATTCTCAAACTTTTCTTTTTGATTTTGCATACACAAAAGTTATACACCGTTAAGCTAGTATCAAACTGAGCTGCGAGTGCGACCATAGTTTGCGAATGGAATTCGCAGTCGGCAAAGAGTTGCCCTCCCTTTAAAGGCTTACTTGGGCAGAATTTTTCCTTTCATGGAATCGGTAAATATTCATGTCAACATTGATAATCGTGACATAAAAATGTTGAGTTCACTCTTACATGCTAAGTGCTGAATAATTTATACACAAACACATTTTATGCATGACTTATCTTCCCCTGTGTTTGTCCTTCCAGTGACGTGACAGTGAAATTGACCATGAAATGATGAACGCATGATTGAACAGAAAGACCCATTACAGTATTGCATTGAATGTGGTATGAAACTTTCGGATTGGGTACGAAACGAGAATTCCTCAACAGTTCACCACTCTTGTCCACCATTCCTTCACATAAATTATATACTTTTCAAGAAGAAAACCAAACTTTATATTCCAATTGTTCACAGATTTTGAGGAAACTGTGCATGTTTGTGTCTGTGTGTTCACTTTGTGTGATCAAAATAACTCTGAAACATGGAGGTTCAGCGACGTGGTCTTCATAGATTCACAAGGTTGGTTTTCTGTCTTGTTTATTTCAGGCCAAAGGAGCTTCGGCCATCAGAGGAAAACTACAAGCCTATTCCTAGCACAGTACAGCTACCACAGGTGTCTACTTTTTTCGAAGGCCTGAAAGAGCTCCATCCCTCCTCATGCTTTTTGGATGTTTGGGAGCCGCGTCAGACGCCATCTGCCCCAGCACCACCCCCTCTCAGAACTGACTCACCATCGGTTCGCCTGGCTACATTCTTGAGAGACCATCACTGTGAGTGTGCTGACTGTGACTGCAGTACTAAATTTCTTGACAGTCTGTTGTACTCCTCTTGCGAAAGACAACAAATAGAGGAAGACACAACAGGCCAACACCAAAATGAGAACTGGTTTACAATGAGAAGTGGGCTCATTACAGCATCTGTTATAAAGAAAGTTCTCAGTTCGACTAACTACGCAAATACAGCAGAACGACTTGTTAATCCATCTAGTCTGGACAACGGCAATTTGCCAGCAGCAGTGAAATTTGGGCGAACGCAAGAGCACAGAGCTCTGACCCTCTTTACTAAGCTTCATCGGTACAAACACAGAAAATGCTCTGTTCGTGTTCCTGGGTTAGTTGTGTCCGAAACGGATTCATTCTTAGCCGGTAGCCCTGATGCAGTCGTTGATTGCAGTCATTGTGGGAAGTTTGTTGTTGAAATTAAATGCCTGTATTCAAAACAGAACATGCACCCACGTCTGGCAATGAAATTGTCTGACTTTTGTGTTCTCGATAATGACAAGTATAGAGTGAAAAGGGACCATGCATACTTCTGTCAACTTCAATGTCAAATGGCTGTAACTGGACTGAAGTCAGGTGTGCTGGTGGTGTACACAAGGAAAGGTGTTGAGGTTGTGCCCATCGACTTTGATGAGGAATGGTGGGAAGCATCAAGGATGAAACTCAAGCAGTTCTACCCAACTTTTTTCCACACATGGAAAGCACATGTTTTGTCTCGCACACCAGTCTCTGTCGCAATGGATGTAGTGTCCAACACAATTGTGTCTTCTCACGTTATATCAGACACGACATCCACTGGAACAGAGACTGTTGAGTCAGAAGAGACAGACACCACATCCACTGAGACTGAAACTGTTGAGTCGGAAGAGACAACTAGGTCAGACACCACATCCACTGGGACAAAGATGGTCTCTTCTGACACAGTAGACGCTGTCCCAATGGATGTAATGTCTGACAGAATAGTATCTTCTTCCACGACAATCTCTGACCGAGTGAATGTGAATTGTGATGGACAACTCGGCATTTTGTAACCCTGTGAATGTGATAGACATGACAATTTCTGCCAGTATTGCTTCGCATCAAAAACATATTGACCATGTTCAATCGTCTATGCAACAGTTTGCTACATTTCTTCAGTCACAGAATTTCAGACTACGTGGGGAGACACCAAGTGATGGAAATTGCTTTTTTCATGCAATAAGCAATCAGCTCACTAGGACTGGACAGGGAAATTCCTCTGCAGGCTCCATAAGAAAGCTGGTTTGTGACTATTTAGATAACATGAGCCATGCCGAGCAAGTTGTTGTTGGATTGTTTATTGTGGGTAAATCTTTTGATCAATATGTAACAGATCTCCGTAAAAATGGAACAAGCGCTGATGCACTTGCTGTGGAGGGCACAAGTCGAGTACTGGGACTGTCAATAACAGTGGTTACTCAGCCAAGAAGTATTGTGATTCATGCTCCTGCATCTGCTGGTACCATGCTCTATGTTGGATACATTGCTGATTTAGAGCATTACGTCTCGGTTGAACCACATCTATTTGGAGTGACACAGTAGACACACAAGGTCAAAGAAACTGAAAAGTAAAAAAATGTCAATTTGTTTTTGCTTAAAAAGTTGAAACAAGACCAACTGCAAACTAAGCACAATAATACTTTAGGTCACAGTTTCTACCACAGCTGGGTGCATGTATTGCTGTAATTTTTTCACAGTGCCAAGACAATGACCTTCAATGCCATCATCAAGTTTGTTCTTTGGTTAAAAACAATGATTTTTGTCCGTTTGTCGAGAGAGACGCAGTTTGATGTTTGTTACTCATTGCTTAAATTCTAGCCGACTATAGAGAGCTGTACATTTTGATGAATTTGAAAACTAATATTAAATTTGAATTGATATTTTTTTTATCAAAACTAGAATTTTGGTCTCATTGTCCCAATACTAGTTACTACTAGTAGTAGTACTATACTGTGCAATGGCCTGCACACGGAATGCTAATTGGGGCTGATAGCAGCTTACCGCCATTATTCCTTGCATGATTTATTGTTATTATTTTTAATTTTGTTGAAGTGTTGAAATTCATCTTGTACATATTCCAGATATTTCCAATTCCAGCTTTTAACTGTTACCTGTCCGCTTTTTCTTACACTACAACTTTCCTCGTGTTTTTATGCGACATGCTACCTGCGATATTTAACAAAACTTCAATTTTGAGTTTACAGGGAAACTGTTTTGGGTGGTCACCTCACCCCTTGAACTCTGACCTTGACCTCTACAAAATTGTCAATTTTCAACATGTTCACTCGATTCAGTGTGGACATCCCTTTATGCTGAGAATTGTGGCGCAGGGCTAAGACAAAGGATTAAGATTTATTTTCCCCATGCATATTATACTGTATATATTATATGTTGCGTTTTAGAGACTTTGGTAAATGTAGCCAGCTTTTTGTTGTGCCGTGTTTAGCCTTTGAAAGCGCGTTCTTTCTTCATCTTCTTTCGTAATTGTCCGCCTTAACCAAGTTGTACTATCTGGGTTTACTAATGGCGAGCAGCTACGAAAAAAAAAGTATTAAAGAAAGAGAACAACTTCTCAGCGAGGCTCGATTGATTGAGGCCGTTATGTGTTCAGAACAACTTCTCGGCGAGGCTCGATTGATTGAGGCCGTTATGTGTTCAGAACAACTTCTCAGTGAGGCTCGATTGATTGAGGCCGTTATGTGTTCAGAACAACTTCTCAGCGAGGCTCGATTGATTGAGGCCGTTATGTGTTCAGAACAACTTCTCAGCGAGGCTCGATTGATTGATGCCGTTATGTGTTCAGAATGATACTGACACCCCGGGCCGGTCATATCCATTCGGCATTCCGCGTGTTGGTCCACTTCGCCACACCATAGACCATTGGTCTATGGCCACACCGAGTAGCCTCCGCGGCGGGACAGCTCACTGCAGGTCTCATTTCTGGCGTTGACCGACACTGGCACTGCTGTGTCTGACTGGTTTACTTTTCCGCATTGCCATTGGCCCTGGTCGTACAAGTTAGACTAAGATTTCAGTAATATGTTGAAACATAATCTGTAATTTCTTCTTGTTCTTAAGTCAGTCAGTTTGCCTGTTCAGTTGTCGGCGCCGCGATGCCAGTCACTGATGGACACTGTGCTATGTTAGCCTGGCCTGGTGCGGGCTGCACTGAGGCTGACATAAATACATGTAAGAAGTTCAGTTTTCCGACCTGCTAGGTCAACTTATAAAACATAAGACAGAAAAACATAATTGATTGTATTACAACCACGTGCAGTACACAGGAATGTTGCTTGGCTTGCCGGGGGTCCTGATTTGGCCTATTATGGTCCGCTGGACCCGAAAAGCAACAGCAAATAAATAAACAAGGAACTTAGTCGATAAATATCGACAGGGGGCGGACAAATGGTTTACATGTGAAATGTGTGTATATGGGTGTGGTTCTGAAACAAACAAACCATGTGAACCCCCCCATCCCACCGCTCGCGGGCTGAACGACTGACGTCACATGTCGCTTTGGTCTTTTCCTGAGAAGAACACCGCGTGTACATAATGCACAATTCGATCGCGTAGCACTGCCAATGCACATTTTCGCAACGAAAACCGTGCTACTGTTTCTTGTGTGTTAAATCTGAAAGCAATATAAGTGAACGAACAATTGAAAACTGATATCACGTTACTAAACTCCCAAAAGTAATAAATTACTTCTGACTGCGGTACACAATACGGCAGTCACCTCTGCGAATGCTGTCGAAGAATCTAACCGAAAGTAAACATTCTGGGAATCTACGCGCATCGGCCTTGACGCAAGTTCAATACTTAGCCAATGAGCGCGCCGCGGCGAAGTTGGCCGCTGTAAGTCTCGCAGCGCTGGCTGGCTGAGCGAGTTGCGTGTCCATCCTTTTTTGGTCCAAGCCGCACCGAAGACCGGATTAGTAGGTGCTTGATTTTGGTATTTTGATTTTACATAACATTAAACCTTTCTTGGGGTTCATGGTCATGGCAACAGCCATAATAATATTATATCATGTATAATATTACATTTCAGCATATTTGAATTACATGTCATCATACCAAACTGTCATACATTTTTATTCCTACATCATTCTGATTGATCACAACCAAACCTACTATCAGTGGACACATCCAAATGTAAGCGCCTGTTCTTGACAACTTTTAATCGATCTAAAAATAGCAACTTGCTGGGCCCTCTGCCGCCAACAGACACTGTTTGGCCTGTAGGGAAAATGTACAATGTATTTTCTGATTTGTGCACAAAAGCTTTATTTCTTTTTTCTTTTTTTTAACATAACAATGTTTAATGTCACTGTATGTTTAAAAGACCATGGTCATATTTGTAAAAAAAATGTTAAATTAGAAAATAAATAACATTTTGGTTCATGATTTTTCCTACACCTGTGCTAAAAATAAGAAATAAAAATGTCGGGTATATAAGTCTCTCAAATACAGCTAGGTATGAATGGCTCGGTTTGAGTTTGTTGCAGTTGACCCTGCACAATGCGACATAACCTGTTTTTGTTGAACAATTTTGACGTCACCCCTCCCATAGGGTGACGTATTTCACAACTTCCTGTGTTACACAAACTCTGTGATGACCAATTTTGACGTCACCCCTCCCATAGGGTGACGTATTTCACAACTTTCTACAGATGAACAATGTTGCCTTCACCCCTCCCATAGGGTGACGGATGTCACAACTTCCTGTGTACACAAACTGATGACGTATTTCACAACAAAATGGCGCTGCCCATGGTCAACCTCTAAACTAACCGTATAGAATGGGGGCGTCCTCGCCCCCATAATAATGCTTGGCTTGAGTACACTGCGGCGCACACACACGCATGGACGCACGAACACACACGCCCGCCCGCCAGCAGGCACCCACACAACAAACAACTTGACAAACTGACACACGAAGACATACACACACGCACCCGCGCGCACACACATGACTCCGGCACACGCAAACAAACACACGTGTGTGTTGGTATTTCTGTGTGAATAAACTGATGTGTTTGTGTTTAGGTTTGAACAAAAACAACACTTATCCGCGTGTGCGTTCGCGTGAGTGTGTTCAAGTGTGTGGCGGTGTGAATTTGAGTCAGTGTTTGCGTGTGTCTTTGTCTCTGTGGTTTTGAAGCATGTGAGAAAGATGATAACTTTTAATATTTAATGACAGACAAACAGCGATCATCAAAGTGACAGTTGGCGTCCATTTCAGCACTGCGAAGCGCTCTTGCGTGACATCTTCGCGACTTTGTTTATCTGTGTATGGATGTGTGTGTGTGTGTGTGTGTGTGTGCGTGCGTGTATTTGTGTGCATGTGTCTGTAAATATGTGTTAAGGGAGGGGGGAAGAATGCGTTTGGCTTCATAGTACTTGCATACGAATCACTATCGCTAATCGATCGATGTTCACACAAAAAAGAAAAAAAAGCGCAGGATTTTTTTTCTAGTCATAGTCTGAGTCTGTTCGTGTAGACCCGACACTTGGCCACAAATAGCACCTGGTTTTCAAAGAAATCATAACGTCGATTTCGTGCGAATGAGCTTTTGCCAAACAACCCTTTTTAACACTAAGTGATCTATGCTCATTTGCTGGAGTATTAAATGCTTTGGCGAATAATTTTAATGTAATGATCTTGTTGAAAAATGAATTGCCTCCACAAGTGTCTTTACCTTGTTAAAAAAAAAAAAGAGCATCTTTACGATTTTTGTAGCGTGTCACGTGAAGTGACACGTTTTGCCTGCATTCACGACTCGCTTGACCCCTTCCCTGTATAACCCAATTTATGAAAAGTAAAAAAACAAAAACGACTAAATACTATGCTGATGCACTAATCCAAAATTTTAATAATAAATTTTCATTTAATTAATATACTTACCCAACTCACATATAGCAATTAACTCTAGTTCAGTGCTGGTAACGCTGTACGCGTTCCCCTTGGTAACAAGGGAGACCACCCTAAAAAAGAGTGATCCATCCCATAATATCAGACCGATGTCCGGTCCAACATCCGTATGCGTGCGCATACGCCGCCATTTGTATCATTCGAACGAAGCCCAACTCACTACTTTTTTAGAACCCAATACCACCACAGCGGGGAGGCGGGAGGGTTTAAACGATGTGAGTTGGGTAAGTATATTAATTAAATGAAAATTTATTATTAAAATTTTGGATTAAATTACATATTATTACCCAACTCACATATAGCAGATTGCTACTATAGGTGGTGGGTACTTACCAAAAACTAGGCACGCAGGACTTGTCCCGCCGCTACCATGGCAGGCAGCGCGGAGCTTCCATCCTGCCTTACAGAAGAGACGTCTCTGAGGTAATAATTGACGAAGATGTCCTCAGAGCGCCAGTACGCAGCTTCCAGTACCTCGGCTAGCTTGCCGGACCGAAGAACTGCCACTGAGGATGCCCAGGCTCTCGCCTCATGGGTTCTAGCCGCGGTGAGAGGCAACACTGCCCTAACGTCACCCGACTGCAATTGCCACCAGGCATATGCTCGTTTGATCAGAGTGGAGATCCATTTGGTCAGAGTCACCTTCGCTATATCCTTACACCTAGCCGTGTTTAAAGATATGAAAAGAAGTTTTTGACTTTCTGACCTAACAGGCCGAGTTCGAGACAGGTAACATCAGAGAGCTCTCACGGGACAATTTGCAATATCAGGATCTCCAGGAGCCAAAATCTTGCTCAAGGGTGGAATGCGCAAGATTGGAGAAAGCTGGCCAGGTTTCTGGTTTTTCGCGAGAAAGCCGGGAACAAATTTGAGAGAAATGGAACCATCCTTCTCGAACGCAAAATCCTTGTCTAAACCCGACAAAGAGTGCACCTCACTACCTCTCCTCGAAGTAGAGAGAAGCGTTAAAAACACAGTCTTACGCGTCAATTCAGCCAAACTGGCTGACAAAAGAGGCTCGAACTCATCCGAGGCTAAAAAACGTAAGACCAAAAACAAATCCCACGCAGGGAGAAGCGATTTTGAACGAGCTGCTAAAAGGGCAGCCCCCTTAATAACACTAGCGATAACCCCTCCGAGCGAAATTTTGTGGCCTAATTGCGCGAGGGTCGAAGAGATCGCAGACCTCCGGACCCTAATAGAAGAGGGAGAAGCCCCCTGATCAGCCAACCAAGACAGATGGTTGGCTACATGAATAGACCTAGGTGAAAGAGGTTTAACCCCGTTAAGCGCGCACCACCTAGACCAAGAAGCCCAGTGCGATGAGTAAACCGAAGAAGTCGATTTTCTATGTGCATGTCCAACGAATCTCAGAGTAGAGGAAGAGGCCCCTGCCCTACGCAAAGCGCTTCGGACAGAATCCACGCGTGAAGGGCCAGGATCTGTGGGTTCTCGTGCTGAACGCCAGACCGAGGCTGCACGAGATCTCCTCTTTTCAGGGCGAGAGGGATCGGGGGCCGAACTGCTAGACGCAGTAGGTCGGGAAACCAGTGCTGGCTTGGCCACAGAGGAGCGACCAGAACCAGCGCTGGTTTCTCCAAGTCCACTTTCCTGAGGACTTTGCCTAAGAGGCAGAACGGAGGGAAGGCATACGCCGGAAGATCTGACCAATCCACTTCCAGAGCATTCACCTTCCAGGCCAGAGGATCCGGGAAGGGGGACACAAAGAGAGGAAGTCTCGCCGAAAACCTCGTCGCAAAGAGATCTATCTTGGGCTTGTCGATCTGCGACCAAAGCCGCTGCAAAGACTGGTGTGTGAGAGTCCACTCTGAATGAACAATCCTGTCCCCTCTGCTCAAAGTGTCTGCAAGGACGTTTAGACTGCCCTTCAAGTACACCGCTGACAACAGAATGTGCTGGGCGTGACACCACTTGAGAATGCGACATGCAATGTCGGAAAGACTGTGAGACCGAGTCCCCCCCTGCTTGTTCACATACGACGCGACAGACATGTTGTCGGTGTGAAGACGTACATGACTGCCCTCCAGGAAAGGCTTGAACGCTAGAAGCGCCAGGGAAACGGCCTCCAACTCCAGTACATTGATATGTAGGGAGGCCTGAGAGCAATCCCAAACTCCCGAAACCATGTGCTCGTCCAGATGAGCACCCCACCCCGTCAGAGATGCGTCCGTAAACAACTCTCCGGCGGTGGACGAACAATGGGAACTCCCAGGAACAAATCCGGAAGAAGCCACACACCTGTGGTCTGCTGAAACCAAGTTCCCAGTGCGATCGGAACACTCCTGTCCTGGGATGTCTGATCCCACCTTGACTGCAGGGAGGCCTGAAAAGGCCTCTTGTGAACCCTGCCCAACGGAATGAGGGAAGCCATGGATTCCATCTGACCCAGAACCGAAGTCAGAACCCTTGCACTGGCATGATTCTCTCCGTAGAGAGACCGAATCAGACCCTGAAGCTTGTCGATCCGCCTTTGAGACGGACGGACAGACCACCGAAGTGTGTCGAATTCCATGCCCAGGTACGTAAACGTCTGGGATGGATCCAACTCGGATTTTGTCAGGTTGACAGAGAAACCCAGCTGTGCCGCCCGGCTCAGCACCCTCTGCGTATGAGCCTCGCAAAGACCCCTGTTCTGGTGAAGGATTAACCAATCGTCTAGGTAAGCTCTGAGACGGATGCCTTCCTGTCTCACAAGAGCGCAAAGCTGCCTGACCACAATCGTGAAAATCCAAGGAGCTAAAGACAGGCCGAACGGCAGAGCCCTGAACTAGTAAGCTTTGCCGCCCCAAGGGAAGCGAAGCCACTTCCTGTCCGAGACATGTATGAGGACGTGAAAGTAAGCGTCTGTTAGATCGATCGACGTTGCCCAATCTCCCGGCCGTAAGGCCTCCCGAACCGAAGATGGAGTTTCCATGGTAAACTTGATTACTCTCAGAAACTTGTTCAAAGGAGAAAGATCTAACACAGGCCTCCACGCCCCCGAGGCTTTCGGCACTACGAAAAGTCTGCCGTAAAACCCCGGGGACCGCGCGTCCAAGATCTCCTCTATAGCTCCTTTGAGCAGCAGAGCCGAGACCTCCTCCTGGACCGCGTTCCGTGCCACCAAATCCTTTGGCGCCCTGCAGGGCGGGATTATCCTGACCAGGGGAGCCTTCTGCCCTGACCAGAGAAGCCGGAACCCCGAACGCACTATCCCAGTGACCCACTTGCTGGCCACCAGTTGCAGCCAGGAAGAAAGGGCCCTGGACGGGCCGCCCGCTACAACCAGCGCGGGAGCCACCGGGATGTGCTGTTCGGGGAAGTTTCATTGGGGGTGAGGCTTACGCCCCGACCCCCTGGAACCCCCAAAAGACTGACCCCTCTTAGGGTATGGAGCTCCACGCCCCCTACCCCTGGAGGAGAATGACTGCTTCTGGGCCTTCCCACCACCAGACGAGGACGTCTGAGGCTTAGCTGAAGAAAACGCCTGCGTCTGAGGCTTGCCCTGAGGCTTCTGGAAGCCCTGTGAAGCCAAACGCGCGATCGCTACATCCCGCGCGTCTTGCGTCTCTTTCTGGAGGGCATCGAAAGACGCTTGCCCTAAGAGAGACCCCTCAGCAAAAGGGGAGACCTTCAGCCTCTCAATGGTCGCGGTATCCCGAAATCTGGACCCCGTCAAAAAGGCTGACCTCCTTGAATGCACTGCGTGAGTATACAGCCTGGCAGACAAAGCAACCTGTTCTCTAGTCACCTTGCCCAGCGTAGCCAGCAGTGTCGAAACATCTGTCGGCGACGCGTCAAAACGAAATTCAAAAGGATCGAGAGATGTGGCAATCGATCTGGACAAGGACCTTTGCAGAGACTCTGACAGGGACGTGAGCTCCAGCAAAGACCTTCCAACTTCCTCCAAAGCTGCGAGAGAACCGTCAGTACATGGGACAACTCTATCCCTATTGTAACCATCTTCTCTCAAAGCAGCAAGTTCCGGCGTCACCGGAAGTGCCCCTGACGGCAGAGCAAAAGTGTCAATCAGCTTCAAAGGATAAGGGTTAAGCTTGAACTTCGGAACACCGGAAGCAGCTCGAGCCCCAGGCTGAGCCAGCCAAGAGACAACGTCTTCCGGGGCCTCGCCGTGCTGAACCAACAACGGCACCGCCGGTTTGCGTTTCCCACACAAAACGTTTGCCATTTCGTAGGCAATAGTTGACGATTCCCGGAAGCGGAAGCGAGGCCGTTGCTCCTGTGCACTCCGGAAATCGTCAAAAGCAGAACGAGGTGGGTGAAGCTGAACCTTGTCCTTCACCACCCCTTCCGGAAAGTATCTGAACGCCGTTTCCGCCGCCAGCGCCACTGCGGCTGACAGCTTCACGGGCAAATTCAGTTATGAATCCTCTACCACTGAGGCATCCCCGTCGTCCGCCCTACCCTCCGACTCGAGATCAAGCTCGGAGCCAGGAGGCAGAACATCAGACAGTTTATCGTCGGCAGAACCGACCACTTCCTGCCCCCTGGGCGGAAGAGGACTAAAACGGTCCCCGATATTCTCGTCAAGAGACCTACGGATACGTTCGTCCTTTCGCTGCTCATAAGAACTCTCACGGCCTCCAACACACGAGAGAGCCCCCTGAGCTCGCACACCGGCAAGCGGTGTAGACATACCTTGTACTGGTGTCACATTCAGGAGAGACACCAAGTTGGTACCCCCATCCTGCGAAGCATGGACATCCGCCCGAGTCACAGTCGCCGAAGGCTTAGCGGAAGTCGAAGCCGGAACTGCAGGAGACTGCCGTAACTGTGCTAAGGAAAGAACATCAGAAACACCCGACGGAAGAGCACGCAATTCCTCCCGAGTGGAAGATAATTCCGACGCTAATGTCGAAACTTGAGCGCTCAGCGTCAACAACAAAGACGCAACTTCAACTGGCGCTAACCCAGGGCAGCCAGCTGAAGTTGAAGCAGAAGAAGCTACGCCCGAAATACTACTCTTGTCAGAACGTAAACAAGTCTGACCGGAAGTTAAACTGGCGTCTGCTAGCACGGGAGATTTAACAGAAGTTGAATCAGAAGAAACAGACGCGGATTTTCCTGCGCCCTTATCTTTCCTCGAGCTAATTTTTGGAGGCGTATCGTCAGGTACCTGCCTCGAACTAGGCTTCCGTTTAGCGCTATCAACAAGCGCAGCCTCCGCCATAGCAAACAACTCACGAAAAATTTCACAGAAAACAATTTCAGAAAAATTTCACAAGTACAAACGAGCGACGAAAACGTCGCTAAAGTTATAACAAAACGGAAAGATCTCACCACACAGCGTAGGTACAGGTGTAAAGTTAGGCGACGACCAAGGGGAGATGCCAAAGCCAAAGACTATGGCGAAAAGCTGAAGACAGCAGGAGCGTACATCAGGAGCGTCCTTCCCAGTTGAACCGCTGAGAGAGAATGATACAAATGGCGGCGTATGCGCACGCATACGGATGTTGGACCGGACATCGGTCTGATATTATGGGATGGATCACTCTTTTTTAGGGTGGTCTCCCTTGTTACCAAGGGGAACGCGTACAGCGTTACCAGCACTGAACTAGAGTTAATTGCTATATGTGAGTTGGGTAATAATACAATTTGAAAAATCACTTGCAACTGTGGGCGTGAAGGAAACTGTTCTTTCGCCGGGTACTGTACATGTGTTTATAATGCAGAATGCTGTCTTACAGGTGAAAGCAGGTATCTTAAAAATGCACACTTTGTGTGTGTGTTTGTTTGCGTGCGTGCTTGTGTGTGCGATGTCAACCTTTCGGGTGTTGAGGAGGAATATTTTTGCTTTCAAGCCCATGCTTCATTTAAGTTCCAATTTCAAAATATATGAAATAAGAGACAGAGAGTGCAAGTTAGTTCCTGCAGTTAAAGGCACACTCCTTCATTGATAACATGTATCACTATCTCAAATATGGCCAGGCTCTTAAATGAGATAAAACCATCTCTCCAGTTTAAGACACAAACCAAAAATGAACAGCCTAGGTGCTCTCTGTCAACAGTGGACATTTTCTGACTAATTAATGTCATTAAAACAAACCAATGGCCTTCAAGAAATTATTTCAAACAAAATCCAAATCAGCACAAGTAGTCAAGGTATTGATTTTGAATGTGTCCAAGTGATGATCTTATCCTATATAACTAGGTTAGAGATTGCTTGGATCTCAATTGTTTTCATTAGGAGTGAGCCTTTACCCACTGGAGCCTGTTGTGCACTTCACCCATAATCAGAGAGATATAGAGAAAAGACAACCTGGTAACACAACAAACAAGTTCAGTAACACTGATTTAATAAGTAAAGCTTGCAAAACCTTTCTCTGACATGTTCATTTACCTGCCAAAAGTACCATGTTGAATAGACGAGTTAGAAGAAAAAAACGCTTTTAGGTTTGTATGTGTTGTGGAAGGGTGACCTTTTCTTGCAAAACCTATGACAAACAAAGGAGGGGCCAATCAATAGTGAGGGGTGTTTGTTTGTTTATTTGTTGCTTAACGTCCAGCCGACTACGCAGAGCCATATCAGGACGAGGAAGGGGGGGATGAAGGGGGCCACTTGTCAAGCGATTCCTGTTTACAAATGCACTAACCCATTACTTGTGTCCCAGCAGGCTTTAGTAAAACTAAATTAATACCTACTGGAAGATTACCAGTTTCCAGTATGTTAAAATAGGCTTAACCTATCTACTGCTGGACTTACATCAGAACACTAACAGATTAAACTATACATGAATCGCGAGACAAGCGGCAAGAGAAGAGATTTTTGGAAAAAATACAGGTGAATGAGCAAGAAGGCAGAAAAAAGAAAAGAATTCATGAAGAAAAAGAGAGCATGACAGGAAAGAGGAACCAAAAATCTACCTAACAGCAAACTAGAAAGCTCCTGCGGTTCCAAAAACAGGAGGGGCCTTTAATTTCATAACCGCAGTGCCCCACTGCGGGAAGTGATCAGTATGTATTCTCAATACAATGTAATTAGTATGTATTCTCAATACAATGTAATCAGCATGTATTCTCAATACAATGTAATCCGCATATATTCTCAATAAAATGCAATCAGTATGTACACAACATGTCAAAGGTACCATGTGCTAACGAAATCCCTGCACAAAAATCTTGAGACCCACAAAGGAAACGATTTTTGGAAATAACTCTTTCGGGTTTGCATGGGTTCTGCAAGAGTGAGTACCCTTGCATTTGCACAGACAAACATTGCCATGTGCTTCCTGTACATGCGTTTCTTCTACTTCTTCTTCAGCGTTCCAGAATTTTCTGGTGACGTGTGAGCTCGTTTGCCCATTTGGGTTCCCCACACTATACTCTGAGAGCACAGTCAGCTTCACTCCGCTTTCGTTGAGTAGGCTTGCTGGGTATTTCCGTGTTTCCATAACCCACCGAACTCCGACATGGATTACAGGATCTTTTCCGTGCGCACTTGGTCTTGTGCTTGTGTGTACACACGAAGGGGGTGAAGACACTAAGCAGGTCTGCACATAAGTTGACCCGGACGATTGGAAAAATCTCCACTCTTAACCCACCAGGCGGCAGCGACCGGGATTCGAACTCACGACCTCCCGATTAGGAGGCCGACGTCTTACCACCACGCCACTGCGCCCGTCACATGCGTTTCACAACCCATACAAACCCGACATAGTTATTTCCGGAATTCGTCTATTGGATCATGTGCTCACATGGTATATAAACACAAGTGCTATCCCCAAACCTCTTCTCTCTGTATCATTGAAAGTTCAGTCACTATTTTGTTCAACTCAATATATAGCCTGTTACTTGATCTAGTACTTTTCGTCTTGTACTATCTTGACTGAACTAAGGACTGGGTGGCCGAGTGGTAACGCACTTTCCTAACCTAGGTGGTGGGTTCAAGTGCTAGTCTTTCGGATGAGACGAAAAACCGAGGTCCCTTCGTGTACACTACATTGGGGTGTGCACGTTAAAGATCCCACGATGGACAAAAGGGTCTTTCCTGGCAAAATTGTATAGGCATAGATAAAAATGTCCACCAAAATACCCGTGTGACTTGGAATAATAGGCCGCGAAAAGTAGGATATGCTCCGAAATGGCAGCGATCTGCTGGCCGATGTGAATGCGTGATGTATTGTGTAAAAAACTTCCATCTCACACGGCATAAATAAATTCCTGCGCCTTGAATATGTGCGCGATATAAATTGCATAAAAAAAAACATTAAAAAAAATAAAAATCCCTACGCTTAGAACTGTACCCACGGAATACGCGCGATATAAGCCTCATATTGATTGATTGATTGATTAAATAAAGGACACTTTCTGTAGTTCTTGTCTATTATCTTGACCTAATTATAACTGTCATGACAGGCCACCTGCAATGTAGGAACGCTTTTAGTCGGTCCAAAGGGTGTCTTCTCATCACTGGCACCACTGTACATGATGTGCACGATTTGGACAAAACACTGCTTCCTAAGCTCACAACACCACACAGTATCACCATCACACAAGATAATTATTTTTTTGAAGTGAGCCCTACAACAGCTAAGCTTAACCACAACAAGAAGAGATGATTGAGGTTTCAACTTCACATGATGGTCGAAATAAAGGAAGCATCTATCTCCCAAAGCTTTGATGACTTTACACTTGCTTATCCTCGCAAACAATTTCACTGCCAAGAGTCTTCTTCTTCTTCGTTTATGGGCTTAGACTCCCACGTACACTCGTGTTTTTGCACGAGTGGAATTTTACGTGTATGACCGTTTTTACCCCGCCATTTAGGCAGCCATACGCCGCTTTCGGAGGACGCATGCTGGATATTTTCGTGTTTCTATAACCCACCAAACTCTGACATGGATTACAGGATCTTTTCCGTGCGCACTTGGTCTTGTGCTTGCGTGTACACACGAAGGGGGATAAGCCACTAGCAGGTCTGCACATAAGTTGACCTGGGAGATCGGAAAAATCTCCACACTTAACCCACCAGGCGGCCGGGCCGGGATTCGAACCCTCGACCTTCCGATCAAGAGGCCGACGTCTTACCACCCCGCCACAGCGCCCGTCACTGCCAAGAGTAAGATAGTATACATACTTAAAACCAAGCAAACAAGAAAGAAAAGTAGCAAGAAAATTTAGCGTCATAACAGCAATTTGCCAATTACAACTTACGTGCCAATTACATTGTACAGTGCAACCCCCCTTTAAAGACCCCCCAATTTAAGACTTCCTCCTTTTTAAGACCTTGTTTTCGCAGACTTTCTGTTTAAAACCTCTGTAAAATTACCCCCATTTTGGGCGGGGATGTAGCTCAGTCGGTAGCGCGCTGGATTCGTATCCAGTTGGCCGCTGTCAGCGTGAGTTCGTCCCCACGTTCGGCGAGAGATTAATTTCTCAGAGTCAACTTTGTGCGCAGACTCTCCTCGGTGTCCGAACACCCCCGTGTGTACACGCAAGCACAAGACCAAGTGCGCATGAAAAAGATCCTGTAATCTATGTCAGAGTTCGGTGGGTTATAGAAACATGAAAATACCCAGCATGCTTCATCCGAAAGCGGCGTATGGCTGCCTAAATGGCGGGGTAAAAACGGTCATACACGTAAAAGCCGTGGGAGTTTCAGCCCATGAACGAACAAACAAACAAACCCCCATTTTAAGACTCACTCCTTTTTAAGACCCGATTTTCTCAGATTTGTGGAGGTCTTAAAAGGGTACTCATATTTTTAGTAACCACAGGAATGGGACTTGAGGAAAAACGAAAAAAGCTTCCATGGTTGTGGCCTCCGCAAAAAAGCAGCAATACTACCAACATTGAATGAAATCTTATGAATTCTTTGGGTGTAACCCACCTCAACCTCCTGGGGTTAGGCGATTGTTCAGACAAGTATGTGCAATAAGTAAGTAAGAGTATGTGCAATCTATAGCGTATTTACGTGAATCAGTGTTCAAATCCCACTCTTGTAACCAGTGGTAGCAGCAGTTTGTCCAGACAAGTCTTGAAGTAGCACAGCACAGCTGCACCCAAGATGAGATGAACGATGAAGAAAATGTAATAACAATAATGCTGACAGGACGGAGAAGATGTGGTTGGTAAGAGCAACCCCATTTCGATGATCAGGTCACTGCAAATGAATAAATTGTGTAAAATATGGTAATCTGAAAGAGTCATTTAGTCTCAGAATGTAGAACTATAATTGCTCTACTGTATTGAAGTATAATTTCCTTTTCTCAAAAATAGAAGTCACGATCCAAAACACTTACCACAATACAAGTTAAAAACACAACAACAACAAGACTCCAAATTTACATAAAACATTTTTAAAGGTGTCTATATATATATATACACTAGTGTCTGTCTGTCTGTCTGTCTGTCTGTTCGCGATGCACGGCCAAAGTTCTCGGTGGATCTTTTTCAAATTTGGACACCGTATTCAGCTACACCCCGGACACAACCTCATCGATGAGATATTTCAACACGTGCTCTCAGCGCGCAGCGCTGTGTGCGCTAAACCGATTTTTGTTTTTTTGTTTTTTTGTTGTCGGGATCCACTACCAGTAACTCTTCCTTATCTTCTCCAGTGTTTTCAGCCGCGATTGACTCCCTTCCTCCGTGTGGCGTCAATCCATATTCCCGTTACTACGTTACTATTTTTAGAAGGTCACTGCATGTTACTATTTTTAGAAGGTCTCCAGTGTTTTGCGCGTTTATCTCCTTTCCTTCGTGCACCCGGCACAGGCACAGCCTGGTATTCGGCTCTACTTCTTCCCGGCGAAGCGGGTAATCATCTAGTTCTAAATAAGCTCATACCCAGTCTTTTATATAAAAGACAATTAGTAAAAGGGAAAACATTTTTTTTTTTTTTTTCATTTTCATTATTGTCCCATCGCTGGGAAATTCGGGTCGCTTCCTCCCAGTGGAAAGCTAGCAGCAACGGAGTCGCGCTACCCAGGTGTCTGCGTGTTTAGGTGTATTCAGCCACCTGCACTTATGGCAGAATGACCAAGGTCTTTTACGTGCCATTGTGATGACACGGGGGTGGGACATGGCTTCCGTCTCTGGGTCTGCACATAAAGTTGACCTGTGTCCGTCCCGGCCCGAATTCGAACCTGCGACCTTCTGATCACAAGTCCAGTGCTCTACCAACTGAGCTACCGGGCCCCCTGTCTTCCAATTTTTTGTATATCGCCAATGACCAAACTGAATACTCGCATACTTTCATAGAGTAACCCTAAGGCCCCCCCCCCCCCCCCCCCCCCCCCCAAAAAAAAAAATAGTCTGTTTACGGTATCCCGACCGACCCTATTTTTTTGCGCGACCCATGACTTTTTTGGGGCATTTGGGGAAGAAGAAAAAAAATTAAAAAAAAAAAAAATTGGCAAAATAACTGAAAAATATGTTTTTTTGGAGGAAAAAAAAAAAAAAAAAAATCCCGACCTACCGACCCTACTTTTTTTTGCCTATGTTACCGTAAACATTTTTGTTGTTGGGGGGGGGGGGGGGCTAATGACCACTGGAAAAACTGGAAAAAGGTCAGAAACTTCAGGCCTTGCTCCAATAGAAACTGGACACTCAGTCACAACAGTAAATCAAATGAATTACAAGAATGGGGTGATGACTTTACAACTGCATTACCCATGAATGCAAATGACATACAGTCAGCTAATAGGTGACATACATAGAGTGCCGCCCCTCCCCCCCCCCCCCCCCCCCTCAAATTTAGAGACAATTCTTATCTACATTTTCTGTTCAGAACCTCCATAAATCTACCGCCATTTTAAGACTTCCTCTGATTTTCCCAGAATTTTAGAGGTCGTAAAAAGGGACTTTCAAGGCATCAAATCGACAAACAAAGAAGAAACAAAAATAAAACAAAACCACACAAACAAACAAAAAACAATGACAAAACAACCAATCAACGACAATTTTTTTTTTAAAGGGAAAGGAGGGGTACTTACCCATCATCAGACAGAAGGAGCACCAATGCCAGGGTAGAAAAAGAGGTAGGGCTGACGCAGGGAACTCTTGTACTCAGACATCTGTGACATACGGTCCATCTCACTCTGGGGCGTTCTGGACACTTTGCGAGATACATCAGAGTTGACCTGTGCCAAAAAATAAACCATCAGGTAATAAAACCAGATAATGCACAGCGTCACATAATGTTGAAAAATAAGTGACCGCCTGTAAAAGAAAAGAAGATTGAAATGACTTTTCTGTTTTGGTCTGCTCCTCTTGTGCTATACGAGGGCTGTTCCATTATTATTTAGAATCCAGACTCCTGGCAATATGACGTTCAATACAAAATCATGCCGTCAAATAGTGGACTATCGTGAGGCTTGACACAAAAAATGAAGTTCCAGAGTTATTTCGTTTCCACATAATCGACTCGGGAAGTTACTGACTGAGCAATGTATGAGATTGCGCCATAAAGCTCAAAACTCGTGATTTCCAAGCATACAATAACTACAAACATGAAAATTTATATTAATTTTCTTATTTATTTATACTTACCAACACAATGTTATTTTGCATATAGCCCCTTAACTACCGAAAGAAAACGAAAGTGAAACTAGAGTTATACCCCAGAGTGACCGCCCTTTGCAGGTGGCGCCAGCAGTGCTTGGCGCCAAGCACGCCAGCTGGAATGCGGCACAGGCAACGCGGGCGCGCCACTCATCACTTCACCTATAAAACCGAATAGGCATGTGAAGAGGGGAGGAGGGAGGGAGCAATAAGAATAACATTGTGTTGGTAAGTATAAATAAATAAGAAAATTAATATAAATTTTCATGATTAATTTAGATTTACCAAGCACAATGTTATTTTGCATAGAATACCACCGAGGAGGTTGGGATCCCATGTCCTATTACTTCCCAAGAAGGTTGTCAGAGCAGGGAAAAGGCAGAGGTGCACGCGCATCGAACGCCTAAGGACCTTGGCCCTGTCTGAATGAACCAAGGAGGTGAGAATAACAACATATCTACTGTAAGAAGCACTCACCTAAAGAGAGACAAGGGATTGGGCGAGAACGGCTTTCTTGATGCCGTAGGTCTCGTCTCCCCGTCTAGCCGAGAACGTGCGGAGGTAGAAGTCTGTGAAGGTAGACACAGACCTCCAGTAGGCTGCGTGCATGACTTGGGTCAGCGGCACCCCCCGAACAAAACTGAGTGAGGAACTGATGGCCCGGATCTCATGTGCACGAACCGGAGTCGTTCGTGTCAGGTTAGCGTTTTTGTAAATTTGTTTGATCAAAAAAACTAACCAGCGAGCAATCGTCTGCTTGGAGATATCTCGTTCTATGTTGGGCAGAAGGGAGATAAACAAGGCTCGTTTAGAGGCCCTATGAGAAGCAGTACGGTTAAGATAGGTCTTTATGGCCCGAACAGGGCATAAAAACCTATCCGGGTCGTCAGGGTCAAGATCCCGAGTGAGAGAGGGGATGACGAGGGGGGCTGAGAACACGTCAGCCAGTTGGTTTTTTGCCCTGAATTCCGGCAAAAAGGAAAGAGTCAGAGACGAAAGGTCGGGGGCAAACTCGACATCGTGTGGGAGACCACTGATGGCGTGGATGCCACTGACTCTGCGAGCAGTTGCGAGCGAAACAAGAAAAACGGTCTTGAGAGTGAGGTCCCGGAGGGAGGCAGAGCTCAGAGGTTCGAACGGCGGAGACCTCAAGGCGCTAAGCACGAGAAAAACGTCCCATTTGGGAAAGGAGACTGTTTTGCGCACAGAACGGTTCTTAATGCCATCGATCAGATTGGTGATGAGAGAAGAGTGAATGAGATGGAGAGGCTTAACCCCTGTGGCAGCCGCGATAGTACTGGTGACCGACGATTTGTACCCTAAGAGGGTACAAGCTTTGAAACCTTTCTGTAAGTGAAGAGAGGAAAGGAAATTAGCCAACTGAGCAGGAGAAGGCTGTAATGGGTCGAATTTCAGTCCGGCAGCGAATGAAACCCAAGTGGACCAGCGCAGGGAGTAAAGGTTGTTAGTAGAGGGACGCCGCGCGTCAAGAGACAGGGAAACAGCGTGAGACGAAAGTCCTAATGTTCGCAGCTTTGACCGCACAAAAGCCAGGCGGTCAGGCGGAGAGAGTCGGGCGCGGGGTGTGGTATGCCCGATCGAGGCTGCAGGAGACTGAACGTGTCGAGGTTGAGGTCGAACGGGGGGACGTGGGAGAGCGCGGCCAGTTCGGGGAACCAAGTTGCCTTGGGCCAAAAGGGCGCGACCAAAAGCAGTGTGGGCCTCTCCTGAGCGTACTTGGCTAGGACGCGGGTTACCAGAGCAGTCGGGGGATAGGCGTAAGCTTGGAGTCCCGACCATGGCAGAGCAAACGCGTCCTTTCCGAAGGCCATGGGGTCGTGAAACGGGCTCACGTACAGAGGGAGTCGCTTGCTGTACCGGGTGGCAAAGAGATCCACTAACGGAGTGAACCAGTGAGACCACAGAGGAAGAAGAGCCTTGTGGGAGATGGTCCACTCGGTCGGCAAAATCTGATCTCGGCGACTGAGGAGATCCGCGAGGGAGTTCAGTTTCCCCGGGATGAACTGCACTGAGAGGAGGATGTTCTGCTGGAAACACCAAAGCAAGATCTGCTCGGCCTTCAACGAGAGGGACGTTGAGTGTGTGCCCCCCTGGTTTTTCAGGTAAGCTAGGCAGACTGTGTTGTCCCCGTGGAGAAGAACAGACTTTCCCCGAAGGGTAGGAGCAAAGTGCAGGAGAGAGAGGCGAACTGCCTCCATCTCGAGAAGATTGATGTGGAGTAGAGACTCCTGATGGCTCCAGAGGCCGGAGGTCTCGAGAAGATCGAGGTGAGCGCCCCAGCCGGACTTGGAGGCGTCTGTGAAAAGGAACACCTGAGGGGCCGGGGGCTGGATGGGTACCGGAGTCCTCAGCCACACCGGGTCTAACCACTGAGAGACAGCGGTCAGAAACCACGGACCCAGAGTGATCACCTGCGAGTAGACAGGTGGTTTCGAGGACCGGAGAGCGACCTCTCGTTGGAGGGCACGCTTGTGCACCCTCCCCAGGGGAAGGAGGGGGGAAAGAGACTCCATCGTACCCAAGAGTTGGCAAAGGTGACGAAGGGTAACGGTGCGGCGAGCACTGAGTCGCGCAATCCCTGACGCCAAGGCGTCGAGACGGGCTGAGGTGGGGGCCACCGTGTAAGCCACCGTGTCGAAAGCCATGCCCAAATAGACAAAGGATTGGGACGGGTGGAGGTCGGACTTGGAGTGGTTGATCAGGAAGCCCAACTCTGAAGTCCGGTCCATGACCAGGCGCGAGTGAGTCCGACAGAGGGACTGGGATGCGGCCAGGGTCAGCCAATCGTCGAGGTAGAGCTTCAGACGAACTCCCCCCGCCCGAACCAAGGCGGCCAGTTCTCTGGTGACCTTGGTGAAAATGAGGGGGGCCAGAGATAGACCGAAGGGGAGGGCCCGAAACTGGTAGGCCACCCCTGACCAGACGAACCGGAGGAGGTGTTGAACGTTCTCGTGGACCAGGATGTGGAAATAAGCGTCCGATAGGTCGAGAGACGTGGCCCAGTCCCCCGGCCGGATGGCAAGTCTGATGGAGGAGGGGGTTTCCATCTTGAAAGGAGACTTTTGAATGTGCTCGTTCAGAGCAGAGAGGTCGAGAATCGGCCGGAACTCGCCGTTCTTTTTGGGGACCGTGAAGAGACGGGCGTAAAATCCCGGGCCGGGATTGGGCACCGGGAAGATGGCGCCTTTTGTCAATAGGTCCCGGACCTCTGCGTCCAGAGCAAGAGCCCGAGAGGGGTCGCTTGGTTCTGGGAAAGCAATGGGAACGACCGTGAGCGGAGGGGGGGAAACCAGAGGGAAAGAGTACCCCGTCCGCACAACTCTCAACACATACTGATTTCGAACGTGTTTTTCCCAAGCCGGGAGAGCACGCCGAAGAGAGCCCACGGAGGACGGGAGAGGGGCGGAGTGTTGGGAGGTCGGGCGGGGCGAGTCAAAAGGGACCAGAAGGAGGTTGCCGCTTCTGGGGGCCCTTCTGCCCTGGTTTCCTAGCCTTCTGCCGCTTCTGCCCGACGGGCTGAGGACGGCGAAAATTTTGGGATTCAGGCTGGCGGCGGTCGAACCCTTGGGTGGGCCGAGCCGGTTGAAAAGAAGAGGTTTGGGTGGCAGGAGGGCGGGACTCTTTGGATGGGTTGCCCTTATGCCGTTTGGGAGGGGGTGCCGAGCACGCCCGCGACCCTACCAGGAAATCCGCCTGACGACGCTTGTGTGACTGTTCAACCATGGCCTTGACAGTGCCGGGATTGAAAAGTGCAGAAGGCGTGGTTAGGGTGTTCCGCAGAGTCCGCCTTTCCTCAGGTGAGAGGTAGGAAGATTTAAGATGTGCGTCGCGGAACAGAGCGACCAGCTGAGCTCTCAGACGGAGGAGAAGTTCCGTCTGAGAGGTCATAGCTGCCCTAAGGGCAGAGAAGCGTGTCCGGCCCGATTACCGTCCACTTGGGCTAGGGGCGTGAAACCGGACCGGAGGTTGGAACCAGAGGTCACCGTACCCGTTGAGTTGATGGCGGCGTCTGACCAATGCCATGCATAAGAGAGACATTGAAGGGAGTCGCTGACGACTCCCTCCAAATGCGAAAAGGCCAACGGGGACAAAGCGAAGGAGGACACCGCAGGAGCAGAGCCCCGAAAAGGTTCGTTATCAGCACCCACCGCCTTACTAGTGTGTTGGAAGGGGAGGGTGCTGGAGTCGAACGCGAACTGTCCCCCACTTTTACAAGTCATCCTAGAGAAAGAAAAAGGGTCCCTAGGATTGGGGAAAGAAGGAGCAGTGTCCTGGGCCTCTGGGGGGACAATGCTGCCAGACTTGTCCGAATCATTAGACCGGAAGGACTGGAGCACCAGGTCCCACGCCAACCGCAGGTTAGGGTGACAGGTCAGGCGTAAGCGCGAGCGCCGGTCACTCAAGGGACCCCCCTGCATAGAGTCGAAGGCCGCCCGAGCGGTAGCCTTAGAGGACTGGCCCTCAGAAAACGCCCCGTCCCCCAACCTGTCCGCCAACAGGTTGAGGAAGGTGGTCGTTACCGTGGACCTGTCGGCAGAAGGGTCCTCGGGGGAAATCTCCTCTGCCTCAAAAAGCGTCAGCGGAGGAGAAGGAGGACCCCCAGGATGTGTAGCCTGGGGGGCCGAGGGGGGCTTGGAGGGGGTGGTTGACGGTATAGAACCGGAACCTCGAACCCGGACCGCCGAGGAGAGAGAGTCAAGTTGCCCCTGAAAGGAGCTCTTCAGAGAAAAAAAGTTCCTCTTTGAAGGAGGACATCATCGAAAGCAGACGACTGTCCGAAGATGTCTCAGCAACCCTATAGGGTAACTGAAGCTCCGGATACGAATCGTCCTCCGACGAGATGTCCTCAAACTCCTGAAAAGCTGAGGGCGAGCCTAAATCAAAGTCCTGAGGGTGGTCGAAACCAGAGCCCACCAGAACTGAAGAAGACACCGCCTGTGGGATATGTCCCCCATGAGTAGAGGCCATATCAGGGCAGTCCCGGGCCGCGGCCCCGTTAGGAGGCGCGGAACGGGAGACGTCCCAAATCGCGGCCCCGTTCAGGGGCGCGGCCCGGGCCCCGGCCCCGTCGGCGCACGGGACCCGGGCCGGGGCCCACACCAGGCCCGGAGCCCGGGCCCCGGCCCCGTCGGCGCACGGGGCCCGGGCCCCGACCAGGCCCGGAGCGTGGGCCCCGGCCCTGTCGGGGCACGGCGGGCCCCGGCCCCGCTGGGGCACGGGGCCCGGGCCCCAACCAGGCCAGCGGCCCCGGCCCGGGCCCCGACCAGGCCAGAGGCCCCGGCCCCGGCCCCAGCCCCGTCCAGGCTCGTGGCCCGGGCCGGGGCCGCGTCCAGGCTCATGGCCCCGATCACGGCCCCGTCCGGGCCAGTGACCCCGGGAGGGGCCCGGTCAACCGCCGTGACCAGGCCATCCAAATCCGAGGACATGCAAGGGGTTGCGAATGCCTGGACGGATGAAAAACCAAGGAAACCAGCGTCTCGGAGAACTTGGCAAGCCGCAGAGAGTGCCGCGGTGGACGATGCGGGGGGGTGGGAGGCAGTGGCGGGGAGAGATGAGACCGCCGCCAAAGCCTCCGTAACTTGACCCCGCAATTGGTCCGAACCCTGACCCTGAAGGCCGGGAGGAGGAGGGTAGTCAGGTAAAATCGAACCACCCACCTGCCCCCCGGGACCGACTAGTAACTCAGAGGATGTCTCACTCCGTAAAGGGGAGTGAGAGGGGGAGGGTTGAACCTCGGAGTCCCCTCCCAGAGAGGAAGGGGGATCCGGGGTCGAGCGGCCAGAAATCGGCGCGCTCAACAACCTTTGTTGAAGAAGTTCTAACTTTCTCTGCTTAGAACGTCTCTTACGAAGAGCGTTAGGAGTGGGGTCCGGGCTGGGGGCCCAACGTCCCGTGCTATCCCGGTTCTGATCCGAACCAGACATGAGTTTATTGTGAATGAACTAAGAAGAAAGTAAAGCTAGCAAGCAAACGATAGCTGAATCAAAGATAGTAAAAAATTTTGTCACTTCCCTGAACGAAGAGGACGACCGGTCGCTTGAGAAGATCACAAAAACCAACGGTATTCACACCAGAAGCGTAGGAAAAACACCGTGACACAAACACGAGGAGGCTTAATCTTCTTTATATATTTTCTTCCAAGAAGCGTAAGCCATAGAATCACTGACGAAAAACAGCCGGTAAAAGATCCAGGAAACTAGACCATGAAGCACTGACGATGTGTACACGGCGAAAAGAGGTGAAGTGCTAAGTGGCGCGCCCGCGTTGCCTGTGCCGCATTCCGGCTGGCGTGCTTGGCGCCAAGCACTACTAGCGCCACCCGCAAAGGGCGGTCACTCTGGGGTATAACTCTAGTTTCACTTTCGTTTTCTTTCGGTAGTTAAGGGGCTATATGCAAAATAACATTGTGCTTGGTAAATCTAAATTAATATAAAGGTTAAAAGAGGCTGATTTGCATGAAAGCTGGGCGAAATGTTTTGGAATTAACGCTCTTTGTAACGTGTTGTAAAACTGGTACAGCAATGTTAAACCGGGTAGATGAAGCCTCGAAAATGATACCCACCCTTGTCTACTCATTTTATCCGTTATCCTCGAAAACATTAGCGCTGTTGAACAGATAATAAGAAAAGATCCCTTTATTTTAATCAGGGAGATGCAATATGCCCTTGGCATTGAAAGCTCTGCATTCGAAAAGATCTCACACAAATAATTTTAATGGCCCCAAAGCGATAAGCCGGTTGGGTACCACATGAACCCAGTGACGGGAAGAAGAAGGGTAGGGAAGAGTGGCGCCTGGTAATACTTGAAAACATCAGCAATGGCTAGTCCGAATCAATACGGAATATCGTCAGAGGTGACGAAACCTTTGTTTATCAGTTCTACCCTGAAACCAAACAAGTGTCGTGTGTGTGTGTGTTTTGAGGGGACCCAACCCCTGCCAATAACAAATAACAAGAAGCACTGAAAAACAAAGGGTGGCATCTTTTGTCGCTTGATCAGGGCATTTAGACACTGTGACTCCCTAGGACAGGCATACAGTCACGTCTGACTGCTATGTCCACCAATAATTGCCTAAAGTAGTCGAGGCTTGGCAAAAAGACCGTCCAAACACCGGTATGCTGGCAACATGACAACGCACCTGTGCATACTGCCTTTGCGACAAAAGATTTCTTGGCACCAAAGGGAACGTGGCTGTTGTCGCATCCACCCTAGTGCTAGTTCAGCATGTTCTCGGATTTCAAGAAACAGCCACGGAAACACTGTTTTAGACCCCTGAAGACTGTCCGAACCTTCACGAGCACCATACAAGGTAAAGCTGATGTCACATGGTCCCAGGCCTGAATCAGACATGAGACCAGCAAATGTTCCAAAAGTAGGAAAGTAAGCCGGGGTCCAGCGGCCGCATAGGCCCCTGGTGGGGGTCCAGGGGCAACGCCCCAGTAGGGGGTTCAGGGGGGCTTTGCCCCCCTGACGGAAAATGAATGTTAGAATTATAAAGGCCATTTTGGGGCCTCTCCTGATAGGAAAAAATTAGATCATGCCTTTTCGGACGTCCGGACGGACGGACGGACGGACGACTCGGGTGAGTACATAGACTCACTTTTGCTTCGCATGTGAGTCAAAAACCACAAGAATAATATGTTTTAGCATTTTAAACAAAGGTGTAATTTATAACAATCACACACACACAAAACTTACTTGAAAACTTTCAGAACCAACACATTTTGTTCCACCAAGTCCGTATTTCACCACGCAGTGGCCGTTGTCGCACCACGTGCACACGGCCTGACCTGGAATGGATATCTTGGCGATACTGTCGCCAATGAGCTGGCGCCTTTCTTTCTTGTTGATAATGACAGTCACTTCTTCTGACAGCCAGTTGGCTTTCCATTTGTTTTTCACACTTTGGTCGTCGATCGCAAGAACTTCCACAGCCGACAAAACAATACGGAATCCAGACGCCATGATGCTACCTTTTTCACCTTCGGCGTTTGGAGATCGGCAGCCAATCAAAACAACCCGCAAACCGCCATCGGCGAATAATTAGGCCTAGGCGATAATTGTCGGAGATCGACAGCCAATCAAACGTGACCCATGATACTGCTATGGGTTCACGAGAGTGCTGGAATGCGAATGCACTGACTTCAGACGCAGACAGCTTCAGCTGAACGGTTCATACCACCCCCCTTTTTTTTTCTCAACGAATTTGCATCGATCTCAAGAATGGTCTGTGAGCGAAGGAAAATATCGGAATTCCGATAAAATTCGGACCAGTCCCATGTCTGCTGAATGAAGTTGTTTGAGCGGATGGCTAGTAGGTGTCAGTTGGGGAAGGATTGGTCTAGAATATGGCCTAGTTCGATTGTTGGTATGTGTTTCCGGTTCTGAGATTCTAAATAATTATAGAACAGCCTACGTATATATATGTCTTGTAGACCTTTCTACTGGCGCAGAAACACTTCAACTGTGTAATCTTTACTTAATTTATCACTACACTTTCTAACAATAAAGACAAGATTTCATTTATCCAACCAGAGACTGCAGATTTCATAGACGAGAAAAAGGAGGAAATTATCCACTCAAGACGTGTAGCATGCGTACATGCACACACTCTCTTCCTCTTTCTCATTTCAGAAGATTACTTTCCCATACACACACACTCTCTTCCTCTTTCTCATTTCAGAAGATTACTTTCCCATACACACACACTCTCTTCCTCATTTCAGAAGATTACTTTCCCATACACACACACTCTCTTCCTCATTTCAGAAGATTACTTTCCCATACACACACACTCTCTTCCTCTTTCTCATTTCAGAAGATTACTTTCCCATACACACACACTCTCTTCCTCTTTCTCATTTCAGATTACTTTCCCATATACACACACTCTCTCTTTCTCATTTCAGAAGATTACTTTCCCATACACACACACCCTCTTCCTCTTTCTCATTTCAGAAGATTACTTTCCCATACACACACACTCTCTTCCTCTTTCTCATGATTTCATCAGATTACTTTCCCATACACACACACTCTCTTCCTCTTTCTCATGATTTCATCAGATTACTTTCCCATACACACACACTCTCTTCCTCTTTCTCATGATTTCATCAGATTACTTTCCCATACACACACACTCTCTTCCTCTTTCTCATGATTTCATCAGATTACTTTCCCACACACACACACACACACACACTCTCTCTCTCTCTGTTTCTCTTTCATTTTACCAAAGCACTGCAAACTATCTTCTAAACAAGTCCTAAACCATCTTCTTCTTCTTCTGCGTTCCCGTTGCCACAACCATCTTCTAAACAAGCCCTCATCAACTGCAAAAGACAACATTAAAATACAAACCCTGCTGAGCATTGCACAGATGTCCTCACACTTGGCGTGCTTCATGAACACCCTCACAACAGCTTCAATGTACCAGCTTCCTCGCTCACGATTTCTCCAGGCGTAATACCCTGTCATCAAAAGCAAGCATAAAAAATAATGAATACACAAGCAATTTGTTGCTGACTGATCAACTGCACAAAACTTGTTTTGATTTTCTGACTAACCAAACAGCTTTTCAGAAGGACAAAACTGATTGTTTTTAATATGTGATAGTGTTTATATTCGTTCCTGGTATGGATAGATTAGAAAGATAATAGAATGTTAGATCATGCATTGCCAATCGTATTTAATTATCTAGTCTAAAACTGAAAAAACCCATCAAAATCGTGAAGAATAGATTTGAGACAGTGACAAAAGGTCAGGTGTCATGTCTACTGTCCCGAATGACACACGATTGCTGACATTTCACCATTGCCAAAAAAATAAACAAATAAGAAATAGGTAGAAAATGAATGTGAAAACTGACTTTAATTGGTGATCAGTATTTTCTATACCACTAACAAATAATCTACTTACACATAGCTGTTTGGCAAATGTATGTTGCATGGGACACACTGACATGAAAGTGGAAGATTTGTGTCCCTCTAGAAAAACTACATATCAAGTTACACTTTTTGTGCTCTTCCATTCCAGTTGGCAATCAATTGTTAACGCATGTTATTAGAAAAAATAGAACGAAAACAGATTAGATAGAATGAAAAATGTACTGGTGATGTCATTTGGGACATACTGACATGAAAACGTCACCTTTTGTCATTGTCTCATTTACGACAAAATTCCATGATGACATCGATGTACTGTTTCCCATCATGTAAAGACACTATGCAGTCATATTACAAAATTAGGACGAGCTTACCCTAGTAAGTGAAGTCTAATTGTGGTTAATATCGACCACAATGTAGAGAGGAAAGGAATTCACGCTCTCACGTGATCCAAGACCTCTCGGAATTGTGGGAGATAAAACAAGCACACACGTACCTTGCAGGGTAGGGTAACAGATGAGCATATCAGACATGGAGGGGTGTTGAACCATGTTGTTTGGCATCTGAGGTCCTCCGTCAGTTTCGTCATGCACAATTTTCACACCATGATCCAGCATGCCTGAAGAAAAAAGAGTTAATTCCAACACACATAAATAATGATATAACACACATAATCAAAACAAAAAAATCAAGACATCAACAAGAACCATACAACAGAGGAGATCTTCCAAGAAAGGGAACATGTTATTGATGTATGATAAGTGAGAACAAAGCATCTCAGCATTACTCTTCCAGACTTAATTCTTGCACTATCATATTCAACCAAATAGAGCTCCAAAAGACAGATAATATCCTCTTCTTAGCAAGTTTGCATGTTACAAATGATCATCTTTGAAAGCTGAATTTTTTAATATTATTTTTAACATGGACCCAAAGCTTATCGTACCTTTTGAGTTTCTAATTTCAATACTTCAACTATACCTTATGATTTGGAGACTACATTCCTCCAGTTTCTTTAACACTTTCTACCCCACCTATGTTGACCAAGTTTTTTTTAGCCGAGACCAGCTGTGCTGCAGCAGGTCACTCAGAATTGTAGTAACTCGGTGGTAACTGCGTATCAACACGCTGGAATGCAGGCGTTAGATGGACGTTACAGGAAGCAACTGAAGCTAACAGTCTGAGCGGATATATCCGTACCTTGTCAGATAGAGCCATATCAGTGGGTATGGATAATTATATCCGTACCTGGGAGATAATGAGTTAAGCCACCTCTATCTTAAATTTAAGCCATCTATCTAAACATTAAACAAAAAATCATTGTTTTCACTTAAGCATTACTCACCTCCGCGACAAGCCTGTATGAAGAAAATCTTGGGTTTGTTCAGCAGCGTTGGGCAGTGGCGATTGTCAAACAGCATGAAAATCTCCTCCAGTGGAATCTTTTTGCCGTCTGTTCCAAACATGTAACCCTCTTCCCCGTGGCTCAGAAGGCAAATGATACATGCGTCTGCTGTAGCATGCTCCGGCTTGGCAGCAAATGATCGCAGCTTTTCAGCCATACCCTGTAGAAAAGGAACATTTAAGGATAAGCATACTGGTTTGAAAATACTGGTGTAATTCTTGTAACATCTAGCAGTAAGGAAACTGGGAGATGAAATTTTAACACAAAGCTCTTTTCCAAAAATACTTTTTCTTTTTGTACTCAAAAATATTCAAAATGGAACAAAATGACAAAAACACTAGTCACACAGTGCCGGGAAACTTTCAAAACTGACTTTCCTGTTAAATCACTTTTAACCGAAGGCCCTGTAGAAGTCAGTTGCTGATTTTCAGGTTCATAACCATTTTGTGTTGTTGCAGGCTCACAAAGGGTCTGCTTCAGTACCTCAGTGTTCTACTCATTGCAGACGTCCTTTCCTTTTGTGATAGGGAGCTATGGTAGTTGAGAGATAACAAACCAACTCGTGCAGGTGTAATTTCAACAGAAGACAGTATTTTCAAATATCCCTTGCAAATCTACCGAACTCTCAGAAACTTCTGTCTGTCTGTAACTTTTGTCAACACTATACAATTGGCCATACAGATCCTTCCCGAATTTTGTGTGTGTGATTATGCCATTCACGGTCAGTTTATGGTAACATTTTAATATGTTCAGTCTAAATAGCAGATGTGGATCACGAAAGATTTAAATCGGCTATCAACCATCACCCATGCCATGTTCTGAAACACTACATTTTATGTCGGTATACATATTATGGTTGTGTCTGAGCCAGGGATGTTTTTCCATCTTACATCTTCGTGTGTAAGTTTGCAGGTAATTATTGCCTCTCAGCGAGATCCCGGAGAAGCCAGGTATTCCTGCCGTAACTTACGAGTGCAGTGAGGTCGTCATCGTCATTGTAGGTGGTGACCTGGAAATGAAGCTGAGTCAGCAGATTGTTCAGGTTGTCACGGTCGATATCCGTTCCTCGTCGCGGCGGTTTTTCCGACACCTCATTGACGTTGATGATGAGCGCTTGCCCTCTGGGCATCCCAACCATGCGGTACGACTGTCAAAAAATAAGAAAGAATGTAAGTGGTTTGTGATTCATGAGGTGCACTGAAAATCTGCCGCTCTGTGCATGTATAAAGAGCCAGTGTACCCTTCTTTCGGTAACTTATCTTATATTTTCTTCACAAGTAAAAACTTTAAAAAATGAATTGGTGGGTGAGGGGGGTGGGGGTGGGATGGGTGAATAAAAATGGTCTACAAATTTGTGTTCTGAACTGAAGCTCATTAAAGTTAAATCAACAAGGAATTGAGACACACAAGACATACAAAGCACAGCATCAAATTCCTCCACTTCCTTACCACCTCTCCTCTCCATGACCCCAACCCCAAAATCTGCTTACTTTAGGTAAGCTAACCAAACCATAGACATTTCCTGAAACCCTGACATTTGAGGGTGGGAGTTGGTAGGGGTTAGCATAAGTAAACAAACCAAAACCAGCTCATCATCATCATCACCATCATCGTCTCCCTCTCTCTTGCTTAGGCCAAAAAGAAAAATATGTCTGTTTCCGGTAACATCACCGAAAAAAATAGGGTCGGTCGGTCGTTTAATTTTTTTTTTTAAACCTTTTTCTTACGTTTTGTTAGAATAACTGCAAGAGGAAATCTTGCCACAGACCCTTCAGAGGGATTCCCGGCGTCATTGGCCGCCATGTTTTTTTCGCGTGACGACGGAAACGGGAGGCAAGTCTCTTCGATTGTGAAGTCTCATCGACCGATTACCTCCCGTTTTTGTTGTTGTTGTGTGCGAAAAGCGAAAAAAAACCTTTAGGGTGGGCGCTTAAAAATAGGGTCGGTCGGGTTACCGGAAAGACATATTTTTCTTTTTGGCCTTACCTTATGCCGTGTGGACTGATCCACTTGAACACACAACGGGCCGTCTGTAGAGTCTGTGGGCTTCGGGGTGGGCTGTAAATGAAGGGTGACACCACTAGTGGCAACTCTCGCAGTCTCCCCCACACGGTCTGGCTGGTCCATCTCTGCAAAGCATGTCATTAGAAAATGATCCCTGTCATCCAGAGATGAGAACTGAGATTAGAAAAAGATCTCTGTCATCCAGAGATGAGACCTGAGAATCTTTACAAATCAGTTTAAAAAAAATTGGCGTTGGATTCATAATCATATGTCCCCAAAATATTCAGTTTTCCCTGCCAGTTTTGAAACCTATCACGAAATCTATCAGGAAATAAGTGTTCAAATCAGTCCTGATTTTCTGGTGGGAAATGTCCTACCTAGTCATAATACAACTACTTCCCCAGTTCATGTTGTTGCTCACAAACGTAATGGTCTACAAATAATATTCGTCAATCCCTATTCTCTTTACTTACCATTGTTTGTCATGAAAATACAATATGCCTTTTTTTGGCGAGCTAATACTAAGATCCATGTTATTCAAATCCTGCAAATATGTTCAGGTTGTTGTGCAGTTAGTGAGTTATAATTAATTGTTCATGTGTGTCATACTCATAGTTCATGACAAAAATATTTCTTTAATTTAATTTAAATCTAATCTAAAACATGTCATGAATATGATCAATTTGAAGAGGGCAGATTCCTCAGACTCTTCACATGGACAGAAGTCACAATGACATCTGAAGTATTGTAATTCTTATACAGACACATCGACCCTAAAATTGACTGTTGCATTACATTTGTACTTTAAATGGGTCAGCCCATGAAAAGCGTGTGGTGAGAAAGAGTAGGCGGATAGCTTCAGATAGGTCCCATGTCCTTGCCCACCTCTATGAACTCCTTCCCTCTGGCCGTAGATTTCGCACGCACAAAGCTAGGACACTCCGGCTGCAAAACAGCTTCATCCCCAAATCCATCACCCTTAGCAACATGTAAACACATCCACATACCCGACCCAGCCCCTCTTCTGCCAGTGCAATCAGTAGTAATGTACATGTATGTATTGGTTTTATGTACAACCGTATATTTTCTGATATATTGTATGCTATGATATTTTGCAATGATGTTTAGCCATAGTTCGTTATACGCGCAGGTGTGCGAGAATGTAAGCGCAGTGCTTTAAAGATGTCCATGTGTGAACGTGTAAGTGGGCGTAGTCGAATGTCCATGTGGGAGTGGAGCATATAAGAATGCCCATGTGTGAATGTGTAAGTGGAGCGTATAAGAATGTGTAAGTGGAGCGTGGTGGAATGTCCATGTGTGAATGGGTAAGTTGGGCGTATAAGAATGTCCATGTGTGCGATGTGTAAATGAGACATGGATGTGTTCATGTCTGAATGCGTAAGAACAATGCAAGGAATGTCCAGAGAGGTATGTGGAAGGTGTTTCTATAACCTGCCCTGTTATATAGTGCTATATGTTTTATGTAAAATCAATGTCTTGTTTGTACTATTGTTATGTACCACGCCTGAATTTCTCTATGAGATAATAAAGTATTCTTATTCTTATTCTTATTCCTAGCAAACATGGTCATGCTCTCCATCATTCCTGTTCGAGGATACTGTACCTGGTTTTCTGCTGACGTCTAATCTCAGACCTTCAGGCTTTCTTGTCTCCATAGTATCTGGAAACAAACAATCCAGCTGATGCGTATTGACAAATGACAGGGTTATAGTTTTTTTAACACCACCTTAGAAAATGCAAAAGTGTGAAATTGTGCTAATAAATAATACTAATACAACAGAATGATTTAAAGTCATAGATAACGGTACTGTTAGTGTCGTAGTGTTAACAATAACATATCACTTTTGTCACTGTCAGACAAAGACTTTAAAAAACAGGCAACCTAATTTTTCTACAAATTACACAAACCCGAACGTACAAAACTACAAGAGTCAAGATTGCCTTGCTTGTGTCTTCCTTGCAAGCAGATGAACATTTTCTCTGTATAATTAGTGTTTCTCTGTCTTTGCACTTAAAAGACCGCTGGGTCAAAATATCTGTGAACCTAACGTTTTGTTTTGTCAATAATTAAACGTTCTGACAACATACCTTTCTTGTTTTTTTGGATAAATTTGCAATCTTGCAACATGAAAACAAACAGGCAGAGAATAACATACCTGTGGAATCACACCGTGACAGCCTTTCTCTCATCAGATCACTGCCAAAGTCTCCTTCCCTTCTCAACTTGGTTGTCGGCACTCGGCTAGCTGAGATCAGTTTCAGGTACTCTTCAGGAAGGTTTGACAGCATTGAAGACGCCAACCGGAGATTTTCTTCCTGGCCCTTATCTTCTTTACTATCTGTTGCGATGAAATGCTTCATGACGTAGCGAACTTCTTCAGCCCTACTAGCGCCTTGGTTTCTTGTTTTTTCACTCTGTGGGATCAACTTCGGACTGGCAGCAGAGCCTGACGGGTTAACAAAACTAAACACATCTTTCTCTCGAGTATGGCCCCCTTTTTCAGGACTGTAAATCTTGATCACATTGTCATTTTCACCACGTATACAGATCACCGAGTCTGAACGGATACGCTTGAGCGGAGAACTGTCTGTTTCAGATGGGCTGGCTAGGCGAGATTTCTTTTCGCAGTCGTCTTCCCAGGAACATTTCACCGGTCGCTTCTGAGGGGTGGTGGGGAGACTGGATGACTGTCCAGCAGAGGGATCAGACTGTGGGGATATTGACGCTTGTATGGAAGATGGCAATGATGATAATGCTGACGTAGATGCCATCCTCCGAAAACGGTGTATGGCTGCCTAAATGGCGGGGTAAAAAACGGTCATACATGTAAAATTCCACTCGTCCAAAAAACACGAGTGTACGTGGGAGTTTCAGCCCACGAACGCAGAAGAAGAAGACGTAGATACTGATGCTAGCAATGGCGATGCTGTTGGAACGGGAGTCGGAAGTGAAACCTCTGTTGTTTCAGCAACAGAAACGGGTGTAGGTGATGAGGGTATGTTTGTTTCCGCAACAGCGGTGGCAGATGAGGTTTGTATATCGTCTCCCTTTTGCAGATGTTTTGTCACTACATCCGCCTGGTCTGTGGCGATGAGAGCATCGCAAAAAAGTTGGAAAGCGTTGGGGCCTCGCTTGGGCAGCAAGTCCAGAAGCTCTTCCACTTGTCTGTCTGGAGGGTTGTTAAACTACAACAGAGGATGAGACAGTGGGATGTATTCTCTCAATGTCATGCTCCATAAATAACACATCCTTGCTTGTTATCACACAACGCACACATGCGCACAGTGGAAGCTACCTTAAAAACAAACAAGTCGCGTAAGGCGAAATTACAACATTTAGTCAAGCTGTCGAACTAACAGAATGTATCTGAACTCACTGCATTTTTACAGCAAGAGCGTATACTCGTAGCATCGTTTGTTTGTTTGTTTGTTTGCTTAACGCTCAGTCAACCACGACGGGCCATATCAGGGCGGTGCTGCTTTGACATATAACGTGCGCCACACACAAGACAGAAGTCGCAGCACAGGCTTCATGTCTCACCCAGTCACATTACAGTGGAGTCCAGGTACAACGAATCTCAAGGGAGATACATTTTAGTTTGTTATATCAGTAATTCGCTGTAGAGTTTTCAACCCTAAATGGCCTCAAGACAAGTTTTCCCAATCACCTTCAAATGATCGTCCCATCGATCTTTCCTTGGAGAGTACAATCTCTGCATGTTTTCAACAGCTTCATAATATAATCCATAGAGAGAGGCAAACTAACAGCGGGAGGTGCATGAAAAGCGTCAGTTTTCACGATAAAACTTTGACTCGCTCATTCACGGGACATAACTGCACTCCGGACTGTCCACAGTGTTGAGCAATTTAGGAGACTTCACTACCTGAGGAGAGTATTGATTCAAACGAACGCGTGGTTCTATATCGCGTCACTCGGTCCTGGATCGGAGAAAACAAAAAAAGTTCCAGATTTCGAAACCATGTCCGTCAGCCATTGTTTTTAGCAAGACAGACCACATGTGCACGAGCTTCGCTGACGTACATCGCAAAATGTCATGACGTCACCACAACTTTCGGTTTTGGTTCGATCTGTTCCGTGCACCTCCCGCTGTTAGTTTGTTCAGAGTTCGCTCATCACGCGATGTGCACTTGTGTTTGTGTATTTTTGTCTTTGGAGACAATTATTGACATCAGTTCGTTGTAGCCTTGTGACTTTTAGAGACAAAACGGCTCTGGGGCGATGAAAACGTGTTTGTTAAAAGAGGGGTTCGTTATGCAAATGAGTTCAAAAGGTTCGATGTAGCCGGAAAGTAACAAGTAAGAAATAGAAGGCTGTCTGCCGGGAAATCAATGGCAGTTTGTTAAAAGAGGGATTTCGTTATACCCAGGTTCCTTATAGCTGGACTCCACTGTATTCTGACACCGGACCAACCAGTCCTAGCACTAACCCCATAATGCCAGACGCCAGGCGGAGCAGCCACTAGATTGCCAATTTATGTCTTAGGTATGACCCGGCCGAGGTTCGAACCCACGACCTCCCGATCACGGGGCGGATGCCTTACCACTAGGCCAACCGTACCGGTCGTAGCATCGTCAGTCCACCGCTCGTGGCAAACGCAGTGAAATTGACAAGAAGAGCGGGGTAGTAGTTGCGCTGAGAAGGATAGCACGCTTTTCTTTATCTCTATTCTTTTTAACTTTCTGAGCTTGTTTTTAATCTAAACATATCATACCTATATGTTTTTGGAATCAGGAACCGACAAGGAATAAGATGAAATTGTTTTTAAATCAATTTCGGAAAATTAATTTTAATCATAATTGTTATATTTTTAATTTTCAGAGATTGTTTGTAATCCGAGTATAACATATTTATATGTTTTTGGAATCAGAAAAGGATAAAAAATAAGATGAAATTGTTTTTGGATCGTTTTATAAAACAATCATTTTAATTACAATGTTCAGATTTTTAATGACCAAAGTCATCAATTAATTTGTAAGCCTCATAGCTGAAATGCAATACCAAAGTCCGGCCTTCGTCGAAGATAGCTTGGTCAAAATGTCAATCAATTTCATTGAAAAATGAGAGTGTGAGTGAGACAGTGCCGCCTCAACTTCTACAAAAATCCGAATATGACATCAAAGACATTATAAATCGAAAAAAATAAAAAAAACCTCTAAGGATATCCTTCCCAGGAACTCTCATGTAAAATTTCATTACGATCAGTCCAGTAGTTTACTCTGAATCGCTCTACACACACACACACAGACACCACGACCCTCGTCTCGATTCCCCCTCTATGTTAAAACATTTTGTCAAAACTTGACTAAATGTAACAAAAAAGACCACCCCTATTCTAAGACTCTTGTCTCCTTGGATTTTCTGTTCATAATCATAACATCTGTAAATGTACCCCATTTGAAGACTCCCTCCTTTTTGAGACCCGATTTTTTAAGGGGGGGTTTCCACGGTATACACACAGACGCACACATCATTCACAGTCACACTCACAGATAATGAACAACTACAGCCCACAGACGCACACATCATTCACAGTCACACTCACAGATAATGAACAACTACAGCCCACAGACGCACACATCATTCACAGTCACACTCACAGATAATAATACTAATTAAGTAGATGTGCAACGCCAAGGCACTGCATACCCCAGCGAAAGACAAACCTCTCTCTCTCTCTCTCTCAAACACACACACACACACACACACCCAAGTTACACACGTACACACAAACACACTCACTCACACGCACTCACTCACTCTCTCACACACACTTCACTGTACACACAAAACACACCCCCATACGCACATATAGACAGACGGACATACACACCTTTACAAACAAACACACATACACACACACATACACTTACGCACAAACACAAACCAACCCACCCACTCTCTCTCTCTCTTTCTTTCTCTCTCTCTCTCTTACACACACCCACACAAACATGTACATACGCACGCATGTACGCACGCACACACCCACAGACACACACACACACATTGACTCACACAAATCTCATACACACAATACACACACTCATACGCACATACACGGTTGGCCTAGTGGTAAGGCGTCCGCCCTGTGATCGAGAGGTCGTGGGTTAGAACCCAGGCCGGGTCATACCTAAGACTTTAAAATTGGCAATCTAGTGGGTGCTCCGTCTGGCGGCTGGCATTATGGGGTTAGTGCATGCTAGGACTGGTTGGTCCGGTGTCAGAATAATGTGACTGGGTGAGACATGAAGCCTGTGCTGCGACTTTTGCCTTTTGTGTGGCGCACGTTATATCTCAAAGGAGCACCGCCCTGATAATTATGGAAACAAACAAACAAATACGCACATAGACAGACGGACACACACACCTTTACAAACAAACACATATACACACTCATACACACACACAAACTCATGCACACACACACATTCACACACACACACACACTCCGGTTGGTCCGGTGTCAGAATAATGTGACTGGGTGAGACATGAAGCCTGTGCTGCGACTTCTGTCTTGTGTGTGGCGCACGTTATATGTCAAAGCAGCACCGCCCTGATATGGCCCTTCGTGGTCGGCTGGGCGTTAAGCAAACAAACAAACACACACCCACACACACACACTGTACATACGCACGCACACACACACACACACACACATTGACTGACACAAATCTCATACACACATAACACACACTTATACGCACATAAACCGGCACGGTTGGCCTAGTGGTAAGGCGTCTGCCCCGTGATCGGGAGGTCGTGGGTTCGAACCCCTGCCGGGTCATACCTAAGACTTTAAAATTGGCAATCTAGTGGCTGCTCCGCCTGGCGTCTGGCATTATGGGGTTAGTGCTAGGACTGGTTTGTCCGGTGTCAGAATAATGTGACTGGGTGAGACATGAAGCCTGTGCTGCGACTTCTGTTTTGTGTGTGGCGCACGTTATATGTCAAAGCAGCACCGCTTTGATATGGCCCTTCGTGGTCGGCTGGGCGTTGAGCAAACAAACAAATACGCACATAGACAGTCGGACACACACACCTTTACAAACAAACACATATACACACTCATACACACACAAACATACACACAAACTCATGCACACACACATTCACACCCACTCTCTCTCTCTCTCAAACACACACACACACACACCAAGTCACACACACACACACTCACTCACACGCACTCACTCACTCTCTGACAAAAAACTTCATACACACAAAACACACACCCATACGCACATATGGACAGACGGACATGCACACCTTTACAAACAAACACACATACACGCACACACATACACTTATGCCCACACACACACTTACACACACACGAGTACAGACTCATGCACGCGTACACACACACACACACACACACACACACACACACCACACACATACGAGTACAGACTCATGCACGCATGCGCGCGCACACACACACACACACACACACACACACACAGTGAGTAACACTAACACATGTGCACAAAATGAACACAAACACACACACTGCACGAGAGAGAAAGACTACGGGGAGGCATGACGTCATGATGCATTAATTGACGTCAAAGACTTTCGACCGTGACGTATTCTTCTTACGCGAGCTTTATCCATAGACTTGGAAACTACGGAATTTCTACCCGTCCAATGCGGCCTGGGGTGGCGTTTGCTGAAAAAATGGGGGCGCCTATTTTACCCACCGTATTTTTGTTAGTATGGTCCCCATTTTTGGTGAACTTCCATCTCCAACTGTAGCACGTAGCCGGGCACAACGAATCCTTCTTTATCATGTATTATTCGGTGTGCACATTTCTCAAATCGATTACAGTATAGCGTTCACGGGATACCTCCAGCTTCGCTGGGATAATAATACGAATATTTGTAACGCGCACATATCTCACCAACAGGCGACTCAAGGCGCACATACACTCATTAACACACACACACACAGACTTAAAGTCACTAACACACACACCATCAACCATTAAATATGTACAGTTATTCAGGGTGGGATGGGGGTGGGCAGTGTAGAATGCATGGATTATTTGGAAAAAAGGAATGTCTTGAGTGCAGATTTGAATGATTCGAGGGACTGTTGTTGACGGAGGGGGAGAGGTAGTGTGTTCCATTGGCTAGGTGCTTGGAAAGAAAATGAGCGTTGACCTGCTGTTTTGAGTTTGGTGTGGGGGATGTTGAGCTTGAGGGAGTCGGCAGATGATCTGAGTGTTCGTGAAGGGACATAGAGAGAAAGAGAGTCGGAGAGATAGGCAGGGGCGAGACCATGGAGGCATTTGTAGGTGAGAGTGTTGATTTTGTAGGTGATACGGGCAGGAACGGGCAACCAGTGGAGCTGATTTAGGAGGGGGGGTGATATGATCTCTCTTTTTCTTTCGTAGGACAAGACGGGCAGAGCTATTTTGAATGCGTTGGAGACGAGAGATAGAAGAAGAGGGAAGACCCGCCAAGAGAGAGTTACAATAGTCAAGACGTGAGAGAACGGTGGAAGTGACCAGTTTGGCGGTAGCATCTGTGGTGAGGTACTTGCGGATAGTGGCGATGCGGCGGAGTTGGAAGTAGCAGGTGCGAGAGACAGAAGAGATGTGTTGTTTCATGGAAAGGGTGTTGTCTAGAGTGACTCCGAGGTTTTTGACAGCAGAAGACAGAGGGACAGAAGAGTCAGAGAGTTGAAGAGAGTCGGAGGTGGCTTTGGAGAGTTTGGATGTAGTGCCTATTAGGATAGCTTCAGTTTTGTTGCTATTGAGCTGAAGTTTGTTTTCTGTCATCCAATTCTGCACGTCAGTGATAGTGTCAGAGATAGAGGAAAGAAGAGATTCAGACTGGTCAGGGGAAGAGCTGTTGTGAAGTTGAGAGTCGTCGGCAAAAGAGTGGTGGAGAACGTTGGGTCGGTCAAGGATGTGGTCAAGAGGTTGAGTGTAGAGAGTAAATAGTACAGGCCCAAGGACTGAGCCCTGAGGGACTCCGCACTCAAGCCTGATGGGGTCAGAGTTCAGTTTGTCAATCGAAACAGTCTGGTAGCGGTCGGTAAGATAAGAAGAGAACCAAGAAAGAGCTGTGCTATGGATACCAAAGGTGTGCTGAAGGCGTTGAAGGAGGATGTTGTGGTCGACTGTGTCAAAGGCCGCTGATAGATCAAGTAGAGCGACGGCAGAGATTTCAGCTTGGTCAGTGGCAAGGAGGAGATCATTAGTGATTTTGAGAAGGGCAGTTTCGGTGGAGTGGTGAGGACGATAGGCAGATTGATGCGGAGAGACAAGATTGTTGCAAAGAAGGTGAGAGTTGAGTTGTTTCAGGACGACTCTTTCAAGGAGTTTGGAGATGAAGGAAAGGTTTGAGACAGGGCAGTAGTTGCTGAGGGTGTTTGGGTCAAGCGATGGTTTCTTCAGTAGAGGTTTGACAATAGCAGTCTTAAAGGAGTTGGGGACAGTGCCTGTTTGCAGAGAAGTGTTGATGATTTTGAGAATAGAAGGGAGGAGTTCAGGAAGACAGTCAGAGTAGAGTTGTGTGGGAAGAGGGTCAAGGTCACATGTTTTCAAGGTCATTTCTTTGAGGACTTTCTCCAGGTCAGTGAGAGTGAGAGGCTGAAAGTGTGTGAAGGGAGTGCCTGTAAATGCAGGAGGAGTTTCAGAGTTTTGGTGTGGGATTTTGTCTAGTTTGCAGGCATGAAAACTGAAAAAAAAAAAAATACTGAAAAAAAAATTCGAAGGCGCGTAGCGCCAAGTTTCGCAGGCGCGCAGCGCCAAGTTTCGCAGGCGCGAAGCGCCAAGTCTTCTAGGGGTGTCCGGGGGTATGCTCCCCCGGAATTTTTTTTTTCAAGGGTGCAATTTGGTGCAATCTGGGGCTATCTGAGCCTTAAAATTGGATTCAAACATGGCCCCAAAACTATTTTACTATAACTATGACTAAGAAAAAAAAAAAAAAAAAAAAAAAAAAAAAAAAAAAATACGGGAAAAAGAAAAAAAATACGGTTTATTTTTTTTAAAAATACGGAAAATACGGAGAATTTTCATGCCTGAGTTTGTCACGGATGGTTTGGATCTGGTTATGGAAGTAATCAGAGAAAGCTTGCGACAGTTTGGAGGGGTCAATGTTGTTGGGCAAGGGAGAAGCAGAAGAGCAGCCAAGAAGGTCATTCATTGTGGAGAAGAGTGTTTTGGCAGATAATGAACAACTACAGCCCACAGACCTACCCCAAGCTACAGTTACAAGTATACGTGGTTCTTAGAATCAACTCACAGTGATACTCTGCACCATTCGCTTGTTGAGCACTTTACGTGAGATGAGATGAGTGAGAAGGCCATTTATGATGTCGATGTCTTCCACCAGTTCTGGCCGCCGTAGAATCAACAGATCTTTGTCTGCCGGATCCATTCAACCTGTCAGATCTTCTAGTATGGCAATGGTGACACCGTTTTGATGCTCCTGGATGGACGGAATACTGAAATCATATATTTAATGATGTATATATATCACTACTAGAATGAATACCCGCTTCGCCGGGTAGCCGGCTTCGCCGGGAAGAAGTACTTAGAGCCGTACGCCGGCTTCGCCGGGTCCGAACAATGGACCCGCCAAGCTTAGGTCCCTCCCAGATTCGTGGAATGGGAACAGCACGAAAATGATTCAGTGGCCATAATGCCATTCCTGACCATACCGAGTCCCATCCTTGTCGACGAATGTAACCGTGTTAATCACCTTTGGAGGCGAACTCCACTCAAACAGGATTGAGCAATTTATAGCTTATCTGTAAGCCCTTTTGAACTGTTATGGCTTTTCAAAGGAAGGCCAGAACATACAAATACACAAAAGCCGCCAGACCACATCACAAACAGAACTGAACAATCCCCAGGTGTTGCTCACATAGAGAGACACACACACACACACACACAAACACAGAGAAGCCGTATCTATAGAGAGATAGATGACAGTGTATTTTTCGCGTGGCTATAAATTGATTCGACCTTTGCACTTTTACAGTGAGGATAATTTACGGGTCCAATTTACGTTCTGGACACTGCGGTGACCTTCTAAAAATAGTAACAGAACGCCGGGAATATCCGAAGACGCTCCACTCATACTATAGTGCACCATACGAAGGAAGGGAGGTAAACGCTGAAAACCTGGAGAAGATGAGAAGATAAGGAAGAGTTACTTATAATGGTGAAATGAACACAAAAACCAAAATCGATTCAGCGCTGCGCGCTGAGAGCACGTGTTGAAATATCTCATCGATGATATTGTGTCCGGGGTGTAGCTGAATACGGTGTCCAAATTTGAAAAAGATCCACCGAGAACTTTGGCTTTGGTGTGTCGGTATGGGGGCCCGGGTAGCTGAGGTGGAACCAAAATAGCTGAGGTGGAACCAAAATCGGTTCAGCGCTGCGCGCTGAGAGCACGTGTTGAAATATCGACCTGGTTGTGTCCTGTCCCGGGTCTACCTGAATATGCCCACCAAATTTGAAGCAGATCCATCGAGAACTTTGGCCGTGCATCGCGAACTCACAGACAGACACACACACACACAGACAGACAGACAGACAGACAGACAGAAGTCGTATATATATATATATAGATATCAGTATATGAATCATGACACCATCAATGTGTTAAACAAAGTTAATAATCATCAACTGGTTTGCGCTTTGTTTTCTTCTTTTTTCCTGTGGACTTGGTTGCTTGATAAAAGGGGATGGGAGGAGGTAGCTGAGACTTTGTTAACGATGTTGATTCCAATTTCGTAATTTCATGCATACGTATAATTTCTTCACTCTGATCTGATCAGCGCTGGACATGCGATCCTTGTTCTGACGTGTTCATGGCGATGTAATTTGTCTGGGACCAAGAGGTAATATATACTGACTACTTAATTATATCAATTCTATTAAAATGATTGAAGAACTGAAGCACAAACATGCAAATAGCATCAGCAACATTTACTGATTTCTATGAGTACTAGCAGTCAGGCCCGGCTTCGCCCGGGTGTTTCTGCTCTCCCCTCTCTCAGAAACCTCTCAAAATCTTATTCCAATGTGTATAAGAACAAGTCGCGTAAAGCGAAAATACAATATTTAGTCAAGTAGCTGTCGAACTCACAGAATGAAACTGAACGCAACGCAACGCAGCAAGACCGTATACTCGTAGCATCGTCACTCCACCGCCCGTGGCAAAGGCAGTGCCTGTGGAATTGACAAGAAGAGCGGGGTATTCGTTGCGCTGAGAAGGATAGCACGCTTTTCTGTACCTCTCTTCGTTTTAACTTTCTGAGCGTGTTTTTAATCCAAACATATTATATCTATATGTTTTTGGAATCAGGAACCGACAAGGAATAAGATGTAAGTGTTTTTAAATTGATTTCGAAAAAAAAATTTTGATAATAATTTTTATATACATGTATTTAATTTTCAGAGCTTGATTTTAATCCAAATATAACATATTTATATGTTTTTGGAATCAGCAAATGATGGAGAATAAGATAAATGTAAATTTAGATCGTTTTATAAATTTTTTTTTTTTTTTTTTCGATCGCCGATCACACTTGGAGTCCAGATCTTGAGATATAATTAGTGGTCCTCAGCAGCGCAGCCACTGGCCCGTACAGCTTGTTGTGCAGGGACTCCGGCAATGGCCAGATTTCCTCTCTCAGCACCTGGTGGCTCCTGCAGTCTTGTAGGATGTGGGCCGTGTTCTGCTCTGCTTCTCCACAAGAACACATGGGGGAGGGCACAACATGCAGCTTCCCGTGGAGATGCTGGTTAAGTCTGTTGTGTCCCGTTCTCAGGCGGAAGATGACCACCTGCTGTGGTCTGGATAGCAGGTGGTAGCTGTCCTGTGGCTGGGGCGTCCTGTGCAGAGACTTAATGATGGTCTTCATCTCTGTCAGGCTCACAGGGTTGTTCTCTTGCTCATCTTCTGCACCCAGCTTTGCCATCCTGTCCGCCTCTTCGTTTCCTTGTACACCACAGTGGGAGGGGATCCATTGCAGTACTGTCCTCAGGCTTTTGATGTTGTGTAGAGCGTGTTCCAGCTGAGGCAGTTTGCTACTGGTCATTGCTTGTAGTACTGACAGAGCGTCAGTCAGGAAGACCACCTGGTTGTCATGGTTGACTCTGTCGTTGATGGTGTATGCTGCATGGATCAGTGCTTGTACCTCAGCTCTGTAGTTTGTACAGTGGAGGCCTGTTGGTATAGCCTCTGCTTGCCTCTCTCCACTGGGGTACTGGACATACACCCCCGCTCCTCCATTTTTGACGGCCTCTGTGGCTGACCCATCAGTATACACCCGTATCCATGCTTCTTGGGGGTACCTTTCTTCAAGCATGGCAAGAGTCAGGGCTTTTTTCGTCGCATTGCTCTGCTCGTCCTTTGTTGTGAGGTAGGGGACACTGGTCTGTATGTCCAGGTTTCCTTGTCTGTCTTCCCAGGGTGGGGCGTCAAGGGAGAAAGATGGTGGCTCCACTAGCTCTGGCATCTCTGTCTGATGTTTCTTCTGCAAAGCCCTTGCCTCCAGAGCGAAGCTTGATCTTTTCAGCCTGCCTAAGGACATCTTCTTGAGTCTGTCACTCATTGGATGGTCATGAGTGCACTGGTACTTGGTGGCTTGTACCATTGTTTTGCAGTCTCGCCTTTTGCTCAGTGGAGGAATGCCAGTCACCTGTTCCATCTTCTGTATGGGTGTTGATTTCATTGCGCCCGTGATGATTCTCAGCGCTTGGTTCTGTACTTTGTCTAGGGCCTGCTGGTGTGTCTTGGCTGCTGTTGCCCAAGAGCTTGATCCGTACTCGAGGTGGGGTCGTACAGTCCCCTGGTAGACTGTTTTCAGGATCTTCTCGTTTGCACCCCAGTGTGATCCTGCCAGCTTCCGCATGATGTTTAGTTTTCTCCTGGCCTTTCCCTCTGCATTCATGATGTGTTGTTTCCAGGTCATGCGCTTGTCATAGGTGACCCCCAGGTATGTTTGCTGGTCTTCAAATTTCAGGGGTGTGTCCCCCAAGGTCAGTTTGCCAGGTGTCGCTTTGGCAGAGAGTGTGAAGAGAGTGGCAGTGGTCTTCTCCCTGTTGATGGTCACACACCAGTCTTCCGCCCACGCTGCAACCTTTTCTAGGGCAAGTTGCATCCTGTAATTTTTTTTAAATTTTTTTTTTTACAATTTTTAGATTTTTAATGACCAAAGTCATTAATTAATTTTTAAGCCACCACACTGAAATGCAATACCGAAGTCCGGGCTTCGTCGAAGATTACTTGACCAAAATTTCAACCAATTTGGTTGAAAAATGAGGGCGTGACAGTGCCGCCTCAACTTTCACGAAAAGCCGGATATGACGTCATCAGACATTTATCAAAAAAATGAAAAAAACGTTCGGGGATTTCATACCCAGGAACTCTCATGTCAAATTTCATAAAGATCGGTCCAGTAGTTTAGTCTGAATCGCTCTACACACACACACAGACAGACAGACAGACACACGCACATACACCACGACCCTCGTTTCGATTCCCCCTCGATGTTAAAATATTTAGTCAAAACTTGACTAAATATAACAAGAAGGGCAAAGCCCATACGACTCACATGCTTTACACATTTTTCCTACCAAAATACATGTGACCTTGATCCAAGGTCAAGGTCATGCAACACAAAGCTGTTAATTCAAGACATAGGAAGTACAATGGTGCTTATTGGCTCTTTCTACCATGAGATGGTCACTTTTAGTGGTTCACTACCTTATTTTGGTCACATTTCATAAGGGTCAAAGTGACCTTGACCTTGATCATATGTGACCAAATGTGTCTCATGATGAAAGCATAACATGTGCCCCACATAATTTTTAAGTTTGAAACAGTTATCTTCCATAGTTCAGGGTCAAGGTCACTTCAAAATATGTATACAATCCAACTTTGAAGAACTCCTGTGACCTTGACCTTGAAGCAAGGTAAACCAAACTGGTATCAAAAGATGGGGCTTACTTTGCCCTATATATCATATATAGGTGAGGTATTGAATCTCAAAAACTTCAGAGAAAATGGGAAAAATGTGAAAAATAGCTGTTTTTTAGGCAACATTTATGGCCCCTGCGACCTTGACCTTGAAGCAAGGTCAAGATGCTATGTATGTTTTTTGGGGCCTTGTCATCATACACCATCTTGCCAAATTTGGTACTGATAGACTGAATAGTGTCCAAGAAATATCCAACGTTAAAGTTTTCCGGACGGCCGGACGGACGGCCGGCCGGACGGACGGACGGACGGACGACTCGGGTGAGTACATAGACTCACTTTTGCTTCGCATGTGAGTCAAAAATCCAAAATTTTAATAATAAATTTTCATTTAATTAATATACTTACCCAACTCACATATAGCAATTAACTCTAGTTCAGTGCTGGTAACGCTGTACGCGTTCCCCTTGGTAACAAGGGAGACCACCCTAAAAAAGAGTGATCCATCCCATAATATCCGACCGATGTCCGGTCCAACATCCGTATGCGTGCGCATACGCCGCCATTTGTATCATTCGAACGAAGCCCAACTCACTACTTTTTTAGAACCCAATACCACCACAGCGGGGAGGCGGGAGGGTTTAAACGATGTGAGTTGGGTAAGTATATTAATTAAATGAAAATTTATTATTAAAATTTTGGATTAAATTACATATTATTACCCAACTCACATATAGCAGATTGCTACTATAGGTGGTGGGTACCAAAACTAGGCACGCAGGACTTGTCCCGCCGCTACCATGGCAGGCAGCGCGGAGCTTCCATCCTGTCTGACAGAAGCGACGTCTCTGAGGTAATAATTGACGAAGACGTCCTCAGAGCGCCAATACGCAGCCTCCAGTACCTCGGCTAGCTTGCCGGACCGAAGCACTGCCACTGAGGATGCCCAGGCTCTCGCCTCATGTGTTCTAGCCGCGGTGAGAGGCAACACTGCCCTAACATCACCCGACTGCAATTGCCACCAGGCATATGCTCGTTTGATCAGAGTGGAGATCCATTTGGCCAGAGTCACCTTCGCTATATCCTTACACCTAGCCGTGTTTAAAGCTATGAAAAGAAGTTTTTGACTTTCTGACCTAACAGGCCGAGTTCGAGACAGGTAACATTGGAGAGCTCTCACAGGACAATTTACCATATCGGGATCTCCAGGAGCCAAAATCTTGCTCAAGGGTGGAATGCGCAAGATTGGAGAAAGCTGGCCAGGTTTCTGGTTTTTCGCGAGAAAGCCGGGAACAAATTTGAGAGAAATGGAACCATCCTTCTCGAACGCAATATCCTTGTCTAACCCCGACAAAGAGTGCACCTCACTACCTCTCCTCGAAGTAGAGAGAAGCGTTAAAAACACCGTCTTACGCGTCAAATCGGCCAAACTGGCTGACAAAAGAGGCTCGAACTCATCCGAGGCTAAAAAACGTAAGACCAAAAACAAATCCCACGCAGGGAGAAGCGATTTCGAACGAGCTGCTAAAAGGGCAGCTCCCTTAATAACACTAGCGATAACCCCTCCGAGCGAAATTTTGTGGCCTAATTGCGCGAGGGTCGAAGAAATCGCGGACCTCCGGACCCTAATAGAAGAGGGAGAAGCCCCCTGATCAGCCAACCAAGACAGATGGTTGGCTACCTGAATCGATCTAGGTGAAAGAGGTTTAACTCCGTTCAGCCCGCACCACCTAGACCAAGAAGCCCAGTGCGATGAGTAAACCGAAGAAGTCGATTTTCTATGCGCATGTCCAACGAATCTCAGAGTAGAGGAAGAGGCCCCTGCCCTACGCAAAGCGCTTCGGACAGAATCCACGCGTGAAGGGCCAGGATCTGTGGATTCTCGTGCTGAACGCCTGACCGAGGCTGCACGAGATCTCCTCTTTTCAGGGCGAGGGGGATCGGGGGCCGAACCGCTAGACGCAGTAGGTCGGGAAACCAGTGCTGGCTTGGCCACAGAGGAGCGACCAGAACCAGCGCTGGTTTCTCTAAGTCCACTTTCCTGAGGACTTTGCCTAAGAGGCAGAACGGAGGGAAGGCATAAGCCGGAAGATCTGACCAATCCACTTCCAGAGCATTCACCTTCCAGGCCAGAGGATCCGGGAAGGGGGACACAAAGAGAGGAAATCTCGCCGAAAACCTCGTCGCAAAGAGATCTATCTTGGGCTTGTCGATCTGCGACCAAAGCCGCTGCAAAGACTGGTGCGTGAGAGTCCACTCTGAATGAACAATCCTGTCCCCTCTGCTCAAAGTGTCTGCAAGTACGTTCAGACTGCCCTTCAAGTACACTGCTGACAACAGAATGTGCTGGGCGTGACACCACTTGAGAATGCGACAAGCAATGTCGGAAAGACTGTGAGACCGAGTCCCCCCCTTCTTGTTTACATACGACGCGACAGACATGTTGTCGGTGTGAAGACGAACATGACTGCCCTCCAGGAAAGGCTTGAACGCTAGAAGCGCCAGGGAAACGGCCTCCAACTCCAGTACATTGATATGTAGGGAGGCCTGAGAGCAATCCCAAACTCCCAAAACCATGTGCTCGTCCAGATGAGCACCCCACCCCGTTAGAGATGCATCCGTAAACAACTCTCTCTCCGGCGGTGGACGAACAATGGGAACTCCCCGGAACAAATCCGGACGAAGCCAAACACCTGTGGTCTGCTGAAACCAAGTTCCCAGTGCAATCAGAGTACTCCAGTCCTGGGATGTCTGATCCCACCTTGACTGCAGGGAGGCCTGAAACGGCCTTTTGTGAACCCTGCCCAACGGAATGAGGGAAGCCATGGATTCCATCTGACCCAGAACCGAAGTCAGAATCCTTGCACTGGCGTGATTCTCTCCGTAGAGAGACCGAATCAGACCCTGAAGCTTGTCGATCCGCCTTTGAGACGGACGGACAGACCACCGAAGTGTGTCGAATTCCATGCCCAGGTAAGTGAACGTCTGGGATGGTTCCAACTCGGATTTTGTCAGGTTGACAGAGAAACCCAGCTGTGCCGCCTGGCTCAGCACCCTGTGCGTATGAGCCTCGCAAAGCCCCCTGTTCTGGTGAAGGATCAACCAATCGTCTAGGTAAGCTCTGAGACGGATGCCGTCCTGTCTCACAAGAGCGCAAAGCTGCCTGACCACAATCGTGAAAATCCACGGAGCTAACGACAGGCCGAACGGCAGAGCCCTGAACTGGTAAGCTTTGCCGCCCCAAGGAAAGCGAAGCCACTTCCTGTCCGAGACATGTATGAGGACGTGAAAGTAAGCGTCTGTAAGATCGATCGACGTTGCCCAATCTCCCGGCCGTAAGGCCTCCCGAACCGAAGATGGAGTTTCCATGGTAAACTTGATTACTCTCAGAAACTTGTTCAAAGGAGAAAGATCTAACACCGGCCTCCACGCCCCCGAGGCTTTCGGCACTACAAAAAGTCTGCCGTAAAACCCCGGGGACCGCGCGTCCAAGACCTCCTCTATAGCTCCCTTGAGCAGCAGAGCCGAGACCTCTTCCTGGACCGCGTTCCGTGCCAACAAATCCTTTGGCGCCCTGCAGGGCGGGATTATCCTGACCAGGGGAGCCTTCTGCCCTGACCAGAGAAGCCGGAACCCCGAACACACTATCCCAGTGACCCACTTGCTGGCCACCAGTTGCAGCCAGGAAGAAAGGGCCCTGGACGGGCCGCCCGCTACAACTAGCGCGGGAGCCACCGGGATGTGATGTTCGGGGAAGTTTCATTGGGGGTGAGGCTTACGCCCCGACCCTCTGGAACCCCCGAAAGACTGACCCCTCTTAGGGTATGGAGCTCCACGCCCCCTACCCCTGGAGGAGAATGACTGCTTCTGGGCCTTCCCACCACCTGACGAGGACGTCTGAGGCTTAGCAGAAGAGAACGCCTGAGTCTGAGACTTGCCCTGAGGCTTCTGGAAGCCCTGTGAAGCCAAATGCGCGATCGCTACATCCCGCGCGTCCTGCGTCTCTTTCTGGAGGGCATCGAGAGACGCCTGCCCTAAGAGAGACCCCTCAGCAAAAGGGGAGACCTTAAGCCTCTCGATGGTCGCGGTGTCCCGAAACCTGGACCCCGTCAAGAAGGCTGACCTCCTTGAATGCACTGCGTGAGTATACAGCCGGGCAGACAAAGTAACCTGTTCTCTAGTCACCTTGCCCAGAGTAGCCAGCAGTGTCGAAACATCTGTCGGCGACGCATCAAACCGAAATTCAAAAGGATCAAGAGATGTGGCAATCGATCTGGATAAAGACCTTTGCAGAGACTCCGACACGGACGTGAGCTCCAGCAAAGACCTTCCAACTTCCTCCACAGCTGCGAGAGAACCGTCAGTACATGGGACAACTCTATCCCTATTGTACCCGTCTTCTCTCAAAGCAGCAAGTTCCGGCGTCACCGGAAGTGCCCCTGACGGCAGAGCAAAAGAGTCAATCAGATTCACAGGATAAGGGGAGAGCTTGAACTTCGGAACACCGGAAGCAGCCCGAGCCCCAGGCTGAGCCAGCCAAGAGACAACGTCTTCCGGAGCCTCGCCGTGCTGAACCAACAACGGCACCGCCGGTTTGCGTTTACCACACAAGACGTTAGCCATTTCATAGGCAATAGTTGACGATTCCCGGAAGCGATAGCGAGGCCGTTGCTCCTGAGCACACCGGAAATCGTCAAAAGCAGAACGAGGTGGGTGAAGCTGAGCCTTGTCCTTCACCACCCCTTCCGGAAAGTATCTGAACGCCGTTTCCGCCGCCAGCGCCACTGCGGCTGACAGCTTCACGGGCAAATTCAGTTGGGAATCCTCTACCACTGAGGCATCCCCGTCTTCCGCCCTACACTCCGACTCGAGATCAAGCTCGGAGCCAGGAGGCAGAACATCAGACAGTTTATCGTCGGCAGAACCGACCACTTCCTGCCCACCGGGCGGAAGAGGACTAAAACGGTCCCCGATATTCTCATTAAGAGACGTACGGAGGCGTTCGTCCTTTCGCTGCTCGTAGGAACTCTCACGACTACCAACGCCAGAGAGAGCCCCCTGAGCTCGCACACCGGCAAGCGGTGTAGACATACCTTGAACTGGTGTCCCATTCAGGAGAGACACCAACTTGGTACTCCCATCCTGCGAAGCATGGACATCCGCCCGAGTCACAGTCGCCGAAGGTTTAGCGGAAGTCGAAGCCGGAACCACAGGAGACTGCCGTAACTGTGCTAAAGAGAGAACATCAGAAACACCCGACGGAAGAGCACGCAATTCTTCCCGAGTGGAAGATAATTCCGACGCTAATGTCGAAACCTGAGCGCTCAGCGTCAACAACAAAGACGCAACTTCAGCTGGCGCTAACCCAGGGCAGCCAGCTGAAGTTGAAGCAGAAGAAGCTTCGCCCGAAACACTACTCTTGTCAGAACGTAAACAAGTCTGACCGGAAGTTAAACTGACGTCTGCTAGCACGGGAGATTTCACAGAAGTAGAATCAGAAGAAACAGACGCGGATATTCCTGCGCCCTTATCTTTCCTCGAGCTTCTTTTAGGAGGCGTATCGTCAGGTACCCGCCTCGAACTAGGCTTCCGTTTAGCGCTATCAACAAGCGCAGCCTCCGCCATAGCAAAACAACTCACAAAAAATTTCACAGAAAAACAATTTGAGAAAAATTTCACAAGTACAAACGAGCGACGAAAAACGTCGCTAAAGTTATAACAAAACGGAAAGATCTCACCACACAGCGTAGGTAAAGGTGTAAAGTTAGGCGACGACCAAGGGGAGATGCCAAAGTCAACGACTAAGGCGAAAAGCTGAAGACAGCAGGAGCGTACGTCAGGAGCGTCCAGTCCAGTTGAACCGCTGAGAGAGAAAAATGCAAATGGCGGCGTATGCGCACGCATACGGATGTTGGACCGGACATCGGTCGGATATTATGGGATGGATCACTCTTTTTTAGGGTGGTCTCCCTTGTTACCAAGGGGAACGCGTACAGCGTTACCAGCACTGAACTAGAGTTAATTGCTATATGTGAGTTGGGTAATAATATGTAATTTAATGACAGTGTGAGCTCATACATTTGGATGTATAGGCAAGGCAAGTTTCTATTTGGTTCAACGTGTTCTTCGTGATTTGTTTACCCCTTCTCACACCCACTGTAGATCTAGTTACCATCTGATCAAAGCATGCATACCTCATGAGTGAGGGGAGAGAAATCTGTAAATTCTCGTGATCTTTCACTGAGGCGATCGTTTCGTAAACATTATTCGCGATGATCTGGAAGGCAGGCAGGGGGCAGGGTTAGTGTGTGTGTGTGTGTGTGTGTGTGTGTGTGGGGGGGGGGGGGGGCGGCGGGATGATAGCGGGCGGGGGGTAACCCTTGAGATTGACACGGTATACTGGTTTGACGAGAGTTACCTCCCTTCCGTGGGTGACAAACCATGACTTACCTCCCTTGCACTATATAGACTGTATTGATAGATGGGGAGGGTAATTATCCGAGGAAGGAAACAATGTCTGGAGAAACTAAAACCCAGGTGCACATTTGTGGGTCCAGGGCAGTGTGCATGCAAAATATCTTGTGCTTATCTTTTGCCATCTCTGAGGTATGGCGACCACAGACAGACAGACACACACACACACACACAGACAGACAGACACTCTCTTTTATTTATATGTATATAGATGTATATCAATCAATCAATCAATGAGGCTTCTATCGCGCATATTCCGTGGGTACAGTTCTAGGCGCTCTGCAGTGATGCTGTGTGAGATGAAATTTTATACGGCCAGTAATTGCAGCCATTTCGGCGCATATTTACCTTTCACGGCCTATTATTCCAAGTCACACGGGTATAGGTAGACAATTATTAACTGTGCCTAAGCAATTTTGCCAGGAAAGACCCTTTTGTCAATCGTGGGATCTTTAACGTGCACACCCAATGTAGTGTACACGGGGGGGGGGGGGGGGGGGGGGGGGGAGTTCGGACACCGAAGAGAGTCTGCACACAAAGTTGACTCTGAAATAAATTTCCGCCGAACCTGGGATCGAACTCACGCTGACAGCGGCCAACTGAATACAAATCCAGCGCGCTACCAACTGAGCTATATCCCGCCCCGTATAGATAGATAGATGTATAGATTATGTTTCTGATTTAGGTAATCACTGAAAATCAGTTTCAGTATGAATCTGCACATTCCTTTCACTGAAATAAGTACCATCTTGATCATAACAAGTCACCAACTTTTTCATGGGCTTTACAGCAACCGGCACGGTTGGCCTAGTGGTAAGGCGTCCGCCCCGTGATCGGGAGGTCGTGGGTTCGAACCCCGGCCGGGTCATACCTAAGACTTTAAAATTGGCAATCTAGTGGCTGCTCCGCCTGGCGTCTGGCATTATGGGGTTAGTGCTAGGACTGGTTGGTCCGGTGTCAGAATAATGTGACTGGGTGAGACATGAAGCCTGTGCTGCGACTTCTGTCTTGTGTGTGGTGCACGTTAAATGTCAAAGCAGCACCGCCCTGATATGGCCCTTCGTGGTCGGCTGGGCGTTAAGCAAACAAACAAACAAACAAACAAAGCTTTACAGCAAATTTAGAGTAAAGGACTTGTGGTCGCTGCTGGGTCTTCATTTATGGCTTGTTTGTTGTTCAAACTTAGCCCAAGTTCAAAAAGACCATCGCTTATTCAGCCACATAAAGCACAATAGAGGCTACTCTGTCACCACCCGACATAATCTTGACTACTTGAGAAGCGATCTGCGTTTCAAGACGATAGAAATGTAGGTAATTGGTACAATACCTGGTTCCTTACCTTCTCTGCGATGCCGTTTTCTGGCGCGTTCTTGCTTGCAAGAGTTGCCTCGCTTGGCAGTTCCGGAAACTTCGGAAAAGTGAAAATTTGAATAATGCCTCCGAATAAATTCCTGTATGATTTTGAATAGGTTTTCAAATTGAGTATCGACGCCCTCTGCAATGCTTTTTGCAGCTTATTATGTCTAGATAAAAAAAAAGAACACCGTCCAGTTGTGACGTCACACGCACCAGCCATGCGTTGCTCAGAGAAAAGTCGCTCTGGATGCGTGTGACGTCACAACTGGACGGTGTTCTTTTTTTATCTAGACATAATAAGCTGCAAAAAGCATTGCAGAGGGCGTCGATACTCAATTTGAAAACCTATTCAAAATCATACAGGAATTTATTCGGAGGCATTATTCAAATTTTCACTTTTCCGAAGTTTCCGGAACTGCCAAGCGAGGCAACTCTTGCAAGCAAGAACGCGCCAGAAAACGGCATCGCAGAGAAGGTAAGGAACCAGGTATTGTACCAATTACCTACATTTCTATCGTCTTGAAACGCAGATCGCTTCTCAAGTAGTCAAGATTATGTCGGGTGGTGACAGAGTAGCCTCTATTGTGCTTTATGTGGCTGAATAAGCGATGGTCTTTTTGAACTTGGGCTAAGTTTGAACAACAAACAAGCCATACATGAAGACCCAGCAGCGACCACAAGTCTTACTCTAAATTTGCTGTAAAGCTTTGTTTGTTTGTTTGTTTGTTTGCTTAACGCCCAGCCGACCACGAAGGGCCATATCAGGGCGGTGCTGCTTTGACATTTAACGTGCACCACACACAAGACAGAAGTCGCAGCACAGGCTTCATGTCTCACCCAGTCACATTATTCTGACACCGGACCAACCAGTCCTAGCACTAACCCCATAATGCCAGACGCCAGGCGGAGCAGCCACTAGATTGCCAATTTTAAAGTCTTAGGTATGACCCGGCCGGGGTTCGAACCCACGACCTCCCGATCACGGGGCGGACGCCTTACCACTAGGCCAACCGTGCCGGTTGCTGTAAAGCCCATGAAAAAGTTGGTGACTTGTTATGATCAAGATGGTACTTATTTCAGTGAAAGGAATGTGCAGATTCATACTGAAACTGATTTTCAGTGATTACCTAAATCAGAAACATAATCTATACATCTATCTATCTATACGGGGCGGGGATATAGCTCAGTTGGTAGCGCGCTGGATTTGTATTCAGTTGGCCGCTGTCAGCGTGAGTTCGATCCCAGGTTCGGCGGAAATTTATTTCAGAGTCAACTTTGTGTGCAGACTCTCTTCGGTGTCCGAACTCCCCCCCGTGTACACTACATTGGGTGTGCACGTTAAAGATCCCACGATTGACAAAAGGGTCTTTCCTGGCAAAATTGCTTAGGCACAGTTAATAATTGTCTACCTATACCCGTGTGACTTGGAATAATAGGCCGTGAAAGGTAAATATGCGCCGAAATGGCTGCAATTACTGGCCGTATAAAATTTCATCTCACACGGCATCACTGCAGAGCGCCTAGAACTGTACCCACGGAATATGCGCGATATAAGCCTCATTGATTGATTGATTGATATACATCTATATACATATAAATAAAAGAGAGTGTCTGTCTGTCTGTGTGTGTGTGTCTGTCTGTCTGTGGTCGCCATACCTCAGAGATGGCAAAAGATAAGCACAAGATATTTTGCATGCACACTGCCCTGGACCCACAAATGTGCTTACTTACTTACTTAGGCCATTATGAACCCCCGGGGGAGCATAGGCCATCGACGACAATTCTCCATCTGACACGTGTAGTGATATCTGCATGCTCACTAGTCATGGTTATCCATACTGCCTGGCCACACAGCCAGCCTCAGTTTTATCCCTGCCTTCTGCAGCAGTCTGCATTCAGCTATCACAGTGAACAGTCTCTTGCTTCAGTACTCTCTACTTTGTGCTTGTGTTTAACCTTACCTTTTAGTCTTATATTCAATACAGTGTAATCATTACTATACACGCCTTCACAGTGTTGTCTATGTGTGTGAGTGTCATACTACACATACATCATATCATTACAACACGGTCCTGGGCTGCCCTTTCGATCTGGCTCCAGGTCTTCCCCTGCCTGTTGATCTCTGCTTCAGTGTCTCGTCTCCAGCTGTTGCGCGGCCGGCCTCTCTTCCTTTTCCCTTGTGGATTCCACTTCAGGGCTTGCCTCGTGATACTGGATGCTGGCTTTCTCAGGGTGTGCCCTATCCAGCCCCATTTCCTCCGGAGAATTTGCTGCGCCGCTGGTTTCTGGTCAGCTCTCTGCCAAAGATCTTCATTTCGGATTCTGTCCGTCCATCTGATGTTTAGGATGCGCCTCAAGCAGGTGTTGACAAAGATTGACGTGTCAGATCCAAAGACGAAAAAGTTAAGAGAACTGTTGCAAATGTTCGACCTGACTCAGGCCGTTGACCGGCCTACGTTCTTGCGTAGCACCCACACTCTGGATCTTGTGATTTATCGGGACAGTGACTATCTTGTTCATACTACAGAGTGTTGTCATGACTTGACCTCTGATCATGTGACTATTCTATGCCGTCTTGATGTTCCAAAGCAGAACGCTGTTCCTCAAGTAAAGTCAGTGCGTTCCATTCGTGCTATTGACAAGTCTGATTTTTCACATGATTTAGCTAGCATCGTTGTTGATGATTTGTCTGTCTCTGACTTGAACAAAAACCTTAGGATAGTCTTAGACAAGCACGCTCCTGTGCAACAGCGGAAGGTGCGCCAGCGTCCGCCTACCCCTTGGTATAACTCCGTTGCTCCGGAGCTTCAACAGTTGAAACGTGAGCGGCGTCAAGCTGAGCGACGCTGGGCATCTTCCAAGCTGACTGTACATAAGCAGATTTATGACGCCACCAAGCAGAAAGTCATAGATTTTGTTGATGCCGCCAAGACCACTTTTTATTCATCCAAGGTCGCAGCATCCTCATCTTGTAAAGAGTTGTTTAACACTGTCACCACCATGCTTGGTAAAGCAAAACAGGTCATCCTTCCAACTGTACATGACATGTCTAAACTGCCAGATGTTTTTTCTAAGTATTTTCATGAAAAGATTTTGACCATCCGCAACAGCTTCGCCCAGCATAGCGACTCAGACCGCTCTCCCATTTTTGTTGGAAATTCGTTCTCTGTTTTCACCCCAGTCTCTGAAGATTTTGTTCGTAAACTCATTGTGAAGTCTGCCAAAACGTCCTGTGACCTCGACCCCCTCCCCACCCCCCTCCTCTGTGATCACTTAGACATCCTTCTACCCACCATCACTAGAATACTGAACGAGTCCCTTTCCACTGGCACCGTCCCCTCAGACTTCAAAAAAGCTGTCATTAAACCCCTTCTGAAGAAAAGCTCCCTCGACCCCAACGTACTTAAGAACTACAGGCCCATCTCAAACCTTCCCTTTCTTTCTAAAATCCTAGAGAAGATAGTCCTAGACCAGCTCTCCTCCCACCTCTCTGCCAACAACCTCCTCACTCCGCACCAGTCAGCCTACCGCTTGGACCATAGCACAGAGACCGCAGTCCTTAGTATCCTCAACAACATTTTGACTTCCTTAGACGATAACAAAATTTCCCTGCTCCTCCTGTTAGACCTTTCGGCCGCTTTCGATACAATTGATCATGAAATCCTGCTGTCCCGCCTTGAGCACACTTTCGGCATCCAAAATTCAGTTCTAAATTGGTTCAGATCCTATCTCTCAGACAGAACAAATTTCGTAATTGTAAACGACGTCCCATCCCAGGAAACCTCCCTCCTTTTTGGCGTTCCCCAGGGCTCTGTGCTCGGGCCCGTGCTGTTCATCATGTACACCTCCCCTCTGACTGACCTCATCGACAGACATTCCGTTTCCCACGAAATGTTTGCTGACGACACTCAGCTTCAGAACTCAGCGACTCCCTCAGAATACGCCCAGATGACCACCTCCCTTCAGTCTTGCATTGCTGACGTTGAACTCTGGATGTCCACTAACAAGCTTAGACTTAACTGTGACAAAACAGAAGCCATTCGTTTCACCAAATCCTCCTCTCTCTCTCTCCCTCCTTCTATCACTTTGGGCAGCAGCACTATTGAATTCTCAGACTCCGTCCGTGATCTTGGCATCTTTCTTGATAGCGATCTCTCCATGAAACACCATGTTATGAAAGTCTGTCAGTCCGCTTACATCGAGCGTTCTATCCGCCCATACCTTACCGAAGATGCCACCAAGACCCTTGTTTCCTCCTACATTCTTTCTCGATTAGACTACGGAAATTCTGTTCTCATTGGCTGTCCTCAGTCTGTCATCCATCCTTTGCAGCGCGTTCAAAATTCTGCAGCCCGGCTTGTCTGCAAAGCCCCTCGGTCCCAGTCCTGTTCCCCCTTGCTAAAGAAACTTCATTGGCTCCCTGTAGAGCTGAGAATCCAATATAAGTGCTGCTGTATCTGCTACAAAATAATATCTGGCTCAGCCCCATCCTACCTGTCTGACCTGTTCACACTCTATACACCCTCACGATCCCTCCGCTCCTCTGTAGACACTAGAATATTCCGTCTATCTTCTTTTAGTCGCAAACAGCACGGCCAGAGAGCCTTCTCCCACTCTGCTGCCGTTGCGTGGAACTCTCTCCCTTACTCTATCCGACACTGCCAAACATTCTGTTCCTTCAAATCAAACCTTAAAACACACTTCTTCACCCAGTATTTTGATTAATTTTATTTCAACATGGTGCATTTTTGAATCAGGTGTTTGAATGTTTGAACGTTTTGCCTGTGTTAGTATGCTTGCAGATTGTATTGATGTAGTGTTTGAGTTTCGTTGTTCACTTGTGTGCTGAATGCTGCTGCACATGCTTTTGCTTTGCTTTGTATGTATTATGTATGTTTGTCATTGTAAAGCGCTTTGAGAATGTAAAGCGCTCTATAAATCTCCCATATTATTATTATTATTATTATTATTTGTATCTTTCCCTGCATGGTCTCTGTTGTCCTCCATGTCTCACACCCATAGAGAAGAACAGACTTGACATTTGAATTGAAGATCCGAAGCTTCGTCCTTTGGCTAATCTCCTTGGAACTCCAGATCTTCTTTAGCATGACAAAGGCTCCCCGTGCTTTCCCAATCCTTGCTTTGACGTCCCTGTCCGAGCCTCCTTGTCCGTCAATGATGCTCCCCAGGTAAACAAAGGACTCCACTTCCTTGATGGGCTCCCCATTGATCATCACCGGATTGTCGGCTGTGGTGTTGGTCTTAATCAATTCGGTTTTCCTCTTGTTGATCTTGAGTCCTACACCGGCTGATATTGTCTCCAGGTGAGTAGTCTTGTCTTGCATTTGGGCATGGTTGTGGGAAAGGAGGGCAAGAACATCCGCAAAGTCGAGGTCTTCCAGTTGATCGAAGAGTGTCCCCACAAATGTGCACCTGGGTTTTAGTTTCTCCAGACATTGTTTCCTTCCTCGGATAATTACCCTCCCCATCTATCAATACAGTCTATATAGTGCAAGGGAGGTAAGTCATGGTTTGTCACCCACGGAAGGGAGGTAACTCTCGTCAAACCAGTATACCGTGTCAATCTCAAGGGTTACCCCCCGCCCGCTATCATCCCGCCGCCCCCCCCCCACACGCACACACACACACACTAACCCTGCCCCCTGTTCCCCCTCCCTGCCTTCCAGATCATCGCGAATAATGTTTACGAAACGATCGCCTCAGTGAAAGATCACGAGAATTTACAGATTTCTCTCCCTCATGAGGTATGCGTGCTTTGATCAGACGGTAACTTCAGTGGGTGTGAGAAGGGGTAAACAAATCACGAAGAACACGTTGAACCAAATAGAAACTTGCCTTGCCTATACATCCAAATGTATGAGCTCACACTGTCATTTTTATATTTAGTCAAGTTTTGACTAAATATTTTAACATCGAGGGGGAATCGAAACGAGGGTCGTGGTGTATGTGCGTGTGTCTGTCTGTCTGTCTGTCTGTCTGTCTGTCTGTCTGTCTGTGTGTGTGTGTAGAGCGATTCAGACTAAACTACTGGACCGATCTTTATGAAATTTGACATGAGAGTTCCTGGGTATGAAATCCCCGAACGTTTTTTTCATTTTTTTGATAAATGTCTTTGATGACGTCATATCCGGCTTTTCGTGAAAGTTGAGGCGGCACTGTCACGCCCTCATTTTTCAACCAAATTGGTTGAAATTTTGGTCAAGTAATCTTCGACGAAGCCCGGACTTCGGTATTGCATTTCAGTGTGGTGGCTTAAAAATTAATTAATGACTTTGGTCATTAAAAATCTGAAAATTGTAAAAAAAAAATAAAAATTTATAAAACGATCCAAATTTACATTTATCTTATTCTCCATCATTTGCTGATTCCAAAAACATATAAATATGTTATATTTGGATTAAAATCAAGCTCTGAAAATTAAATATATAAAAATTATTATCAAAATTTTTTTTTCGAAATCAATTTAAAAACACTTTCATCTTATTCCTTGTCGGTTCCTGATTCCAAAAACATATAGATATGATATGTTTGGATTAAAAACACGCTCAGAAAGTTAAAACGAAGAGAGGTACAGAAAAGCGTGCTATCCTTCTCAGCGCAACGAATACCCCGTTCTTCTTGTCAATTCCACGGGCACTGCCTTTGCCACGGGCGGTGGAGTGACGATGCTACGAGTATACGGTCTTGCTGCGTTGCGTTGCGTTCAGTTTCATTCTGTGAGTTCGACAGCTACTTGACTAAATATTGTATTTTCGCCTTACGCGACTTGTTCTTATCCACATTGGAATAAGATTCGAGAGGTTTCTGAGAGAGGGGAGAGCAGAAACACCCGGGCGAAGCCGGGCCTGACTGCTAGTACTCATAGAAATCAGTAAATGTTGCTGATGCTATTTGCATGTTTGTGCTTCAGTTCTTCAATCATTTTAATAGAATTGATATAATTAAGTAGTCAGTATATATTACCTCTTGGTCCCAGACAAATTACATCGCCATGAACACGTCAGAACAAGGATCGCATGTCCAGCGCTGATCAGATCAGAGTGAAGAAATTATACGTATGCATGAAATTACGAAATTGGAATCAACATCGTTAACAAAGTCTCAGCTACCTCCTCCCATCCCCTTTTATCAAGCAACCAAGTCCACAGGAAAAAAGAAGAAAACAAAGCGCAAACCAGTTGATGATTATTAACTTTGTTTAACACATTGATGGTGTCATGATTCATATACTGATATAGTGATATATATACATCATTAAATATATGATTTCAGTATTCCGTCCATCCAGGAGCATCAAAACGGTGTCACCATTGCCATACTAGAAGATCTGACAGGTTGAATGGATCCGGCAGACAAAGATCTGTTGATTCTACGGCGGCCAGAACTGGTGGAAGACATCGACATCATGAATGGCCTTCTCACTCATCTCCTCTCACGTAAAGTGCTCAACAAGCGAATGGTGGAGAGTATCACTGTGAGTTGATTCTAAGAACCACGTATACTTGTAACTGTAGCTTGGGGTAGGTCTGTGGGCTGTAGTTGTTCATTATCTGCCAAAACACTCTTCTCCACAATGAATGACCTTCTTGGCTGCTCTTCTGCTTCTCCCTTGCCCAACAACATCGACCCCTCCAAACTGTCGCAAGCTTTCTCTGATTACTTCCATAACAAGATCCAAACCATCCGTGACAAACTAGACAAAATCCCACACCAAAACTCTGAAACTCCTCCTGCATTTACAGGCACTCCCTTCACACACTTTCAGCCTCTCACTCTCACTGACCTGGAGAAAGTCCTCAAAGAAATGACCTTGAAAACCTGTGACCTTGACCCTCTTCCCACACAACTCTACTCTGACTGTCTTCCTGAACTCCTCCCTTCTATTCTCAAAATCATCAACACTTCTCTGCAAACAGGCACTGTCCCCAACTCCTTTAAGACTGCTATTGTCAAACCTCTACTGAAGAAACCATCGCTTGACCCAAACACCCTCAGCAACTACCGCCCTGTCTCAAACCTTTCCTTCATCTCCAAACTCCTTGAAAGAGTCGTCCTGAAACAACTCAACTCTCACCTTCTTTGCAACAATCTTCTCTCTCCGCTTCAATCTGCCTATCGTCCTCACCACTCCACCGAAACTGCCCTTCTCAAAATCACTAATGATCTCCTCCTTGCCACTGACCAAGCTGAAATCTCTGCCGTCGCTCTACTTGATCTATCAGCGGCCTTTGACACAGTCGACCACAACATCCTCCTTCAACGCCTTCAGCACACCTTTGGTATCCATAGCACAGCTCTTTCTTGGTTCTCTTCTTATCTTACCGACCGCTACCAGACTGTTTCGATTGACAAACTGAACTCTGACCCCATCAGGCTTAAGTGCGGAGTCCCTCAGGGCTCAGTCCTTGGGCCTGTACTATTTACTCTCTACACTCAACCTCTTGACCACATCCTTGACCGACCCAACGTTCTCCACCACTCTTTTGCCGACGACTCTCAACTTCACAACAGCTCTTCCCCTGACCAGTCTGAATCTCTTCTTTCCTCTATCTCTGACACTATCACTGACGTGCAGAATTGGATGACAGAAAACAAACTTCAGCTCAATAGCAACAAAACTGAAGCTATCCTAATAGGCACTACATCCAAACTCTCCAAAGCCACCTCCGACTCTCTTCAACTCTCTGACTCTTCTGTCCCTCTGTCTTCTGCTGTCAAAAACCTCTGAGTCACTCTAGACAACACCCTTTCCATGAAACAACACATCTCTTCTGTCTCTCGCACCTGCTACTTCCAACTCCGCCGCATCGCCACTATCCGCAAGTACCTCACCACAGATGCTACCGCCAAACTGGTCACTTCCACCGTTCTCTCACGTCTTGACTATTGTAACTCTCTCTTGGCGGGTCTTCCCTCTTCTTCTATCTCTCGTCTCCAACGCATTCAAAATAGCTCTGCCCGTCTTGTCCTACGAAAGAAAAAGAGAGATCATATCACCCCCCCTCCTAAATCAGCTCCACTGGTTGCCCGTTCCTGCCCGTATCACCTACAAAATCAACACTCTCACCTACAAATGCCTCCATGGTCTCGTCCCTGCCTATCTCTCCGACTCTCTTTCTCTCTATGTCCCTTCACGAACACTCAGATCATCTGCCGACTCCCTCAAGCTCAACATCCCCCACACCAAACTCAAAACAGCAGGTCAACGCTCATTTTCTTTCCAAGCTCCTAGCCAATGGAACACACTACCTCTCCCCCTCCGTCAACAACAGTCCCTCGAATCATTCAAATCTGCACTCAAGACATTCCTTTTTTCCAAATAATCCAAGCATTCTACACTGCCCACCCCATCCCACCCTGAATAACTGTACATATTTTAATGGTTGATGGTGTGTGTGTGCTAGTGACTTTAAGTCTCCGTGTGTGTGAACGAGTGTATGTGCGCCTTGAGTCGCCTGTTGGTGAGATATGTGCGCGTTATAAATATTCGTATTATTATTATTATTATTATCTGTGAGTGTGACTGTGAATGATGTGTGCGTCTGTGGGCTGTAGTTGTTCATTATCTGTGAGTGTGACTGTGAATGATGTGTGCGTCTGTGGGCTGTAGTTGTTCATTATCTGTGAGTGTGACTGTGAATGATGTGTGCGTCTGTGGGCTGTAGTTGTTCATTATCTGTGAGTGTGACTGTGAATGATGTGTGCGTCTGTGGGCTGTAGTTGTTCATTATCTGTGAGTGTGACTGTGAATGATGTGTGCGTCTGTGGGCTGTAGTTGTTCATTATCTGTGAGTGTGACTGTGAATGATGTGTGCGTCTGTGGGCTGTAGTTGTTCATTATCTCTGAGTGTGACTGTGAATGATGTGTGCGTCTGTGGGCTGTAGTTGTTCATTATCTCTGAGTGTGACTGTGAATGATGTTTGCGTCTGTGGGCTGTAGTTGTTCATTATCTCTGAGTGTGACTGTGAATGATGTGTGCGTCTGTGGGCTGTAGTTGTTCATTATCTCTGAGTGTGACTGTGAATGATGTGTGCGTCTGTGGGCTGTAGTTGTTCATTATCTCTGAGTGTGACTGTGAATGATGTGTCATTGTGTGCGTCTGTGGGCTGTAGTTGTTCATTATCTCTGAGTGTGACTGTGAATGATATGTGCGTCTGTGTGTATACCGTGGAAACCCCCCCTTAAAAAATCGGGTCTCAAAAAGGAGGGAGTCTTCAAATGGGGTACATTTACAGATGTTATGATTATGAACAGAAAATCCAAGGAGACAAGAGTCTTAGAATAGGGGAGGTCTTTTTTGTTACATTTAGTCAAGTTTTGACAAAATGTTTTAACATAGAGGGGGAATCGAGACGAGGGTCGTGGTGTCTGTGTGTGTGTGTGTGTAGAGCGATTCAGAGTAAACTACTGGACTGATCGTAATGAAATTTTACATGAGAGTTCCTGAGAAGGATATCCCTAGACGTTTTTTTATTTTTTTCGATTTATAATGTCTTTGATGATGTCATATTCGGATTTTTGTAGAAGTTGAGGCGGCACTGTCACACTCACACCCTCATTTTTCAATGAAATGTATTGACATTTTGACCAAGCAATCTTCGACGAAGGCCGGACTTTGGTATTGTATTTCAGCTTGGAGGCTTACAAATTAATAGATGACTTTGGTCATTAAAAACCAGAAAATTGTAATTAAAATTATATTTTTATAAAACGATCCAAAAACACTTTTAATCTTATTCTTTATCCTTTTCTGATTCCAAAAACATATAAATATGTTATATTCGGATTGCAAACAATCTCTGAAAATTAAAAATATAACAATTATGATTAAAATTAATTTTCCGAAATTGATTTAAAAACAATTTCATCTTATTCCTTGTCGGTTCCTGATTCCAAAAACATATAGGTATGATATGTTTAGATTAAAAACAAGCTCAGAAAGTTAAAAAGAATAGAGATAAAGAAAAGCGTGCTATCCTTCTCAGCGCAACTACTACCCCGCTCTTCTTGTCAATTTCACTGCCTTTGCCACGAGCGGTGGACTGACGATGCTACGACCGGCACGGTTGGCCTAGTGGTAAGGCGTCCGCCCCGTGATCGGGAGGTCGTGGGTTCGAACCTCGGCCGGGTCATACCTAAGACATAAAAATTGGCAATCTAGTGGCTGCTCCGCCTGGCGTCTGGCATTATGGGGTTAGTGCTAGGACTGGTTGGTCCGGTGTCAGAATACAGTGGAGTCCAGCTATAACGAACCTGGGTATAACAAAATCCCTCTTTTAACAAACTGCCATTGATTTCCCGGCAGACAGCCTTCTATTTCTTACTTGTTACTTTCCGGCTACATCGAACCTTTTGAACTCATTTGCATAACGAACCCCTCTTTTAACAAACACGTTTTCATCGCCCCAGAGCCGTTTTGTCTCTAAAAGTCACAAGGCTACAACGAACTGATGTCAATAATTGTCTCCAAAGACAAAAATACACAAACACAAGTGCACATTGCGTGATGAGCGAACTCTGAACAAACTAACAGCGGGAGGTGCACGGAACAGATCGAACCAAAACCGAAAGTTGTGGTGACGTCATGACATTTTGCGATGTACGTCAGCAAAGCTCGTGCACATGTGGTCTGTCTTGCTAAAAACAATGGCTGACGAACATGGTTTCGAAATCTGGAATTGTTTTTTTGTTTTCTCCGATCCGTGACCGAGTGACGCGATATACAACCACGCGTTTGTTTGAATCAATACTCTCCTCAGGCAGTGAAGTCTCCTAAATTGCTCAACACTGTGGACAGTCCGGAGTGCTTTTATGTCCCGTGAATGAGCGAGTCAAAGTTTTATCGTGAAAACTGACGCTTTTCATGCACCTCCCGCTGTTAGTTTGCCTCTCTCTATGGATTATATTATGAAGCTGTTGAAAACATGCAGAGATTGTACTCTCCAAGGAAAGATCGATGGGACGATCATTTGAAGGTGATTGGGAAAACTTGTCTTGAGGCCATTTAGGGTTGAAAACTCTACAGCGAATTACTGATATAACGAACTAAAATGTATCTCCCTTGAGATTCGTTGTACCCGGACTCCACTGTAATGTGACTGGGTGAGACATGAAGCCTGTGCTGCGACTTCTGTCTTGTGTGTGGCGCACGTTATATGTCAAAGCAGCACCGCCCTGATATGGCCCTTCGTGGTCGGCTGGGCGTTAAGCAAACAAACAAACAAAGAAACAAACGATGCTACTAGTATACGGTCTCGCTGAAAAAATGCAGTGCGTTCAGTTTCATTCTGTGAGTTCAACAGCTTGACTAAATGTATTTTCGCCTTACGCGACTTGTTTGTTTTTAAGGTAGCTTCCACTGTGCGCATGTGTGCGTTGTGTGATAACAAGCAAGGATGTGTTATTTATGGAGCATGACATTGAGAGAATAATACATCCCACTGTCTCATCCTCTGTTGTAGTATAACAACCCTCCAGACAGACAAGTGGAAGAGCTTCTGGACTTGCTGCCCAAGCGAGGCCCCAGCGCTTTCCAACTTTTCTGCGATGCTCTCATCGCCACAGACCAGGCGGATGTAGTGACAAAACATCTGCAAAAGGGAGACGATATACAAACCTCATCTGCCACCGCTGTTGCAGAAACAAACATACCCTCATCACCTTTACCCGTTTCTGTTGCTGAAACAACAGAGGTTTCACTTCCGACTCCCGTTCCAACAGCATCGCCATTGCTAGCATCAGCATCTATGTCAGCATTATCATCATTGCCATCTTCCATACAAGCGTCAATATCACCACAGTCTGATCCCTCTGCTGGACAGTCATCCAGTCTCCCCACCACCCCTCAGAAGCGACCGGTGAAATGTTCCTGGGAAGACGACTGCGAAAAGAAATCTCGCCTAGCCAGCCCATCTGAAACAGACAGTTCTCCGCTCGAGCGTATCCGTTCAGACTCGGTGATCTGTATACGTGGTGAAAATGACAATGTGATCAAGATTTACAGTCCTGAAAAAGGGGGCCATACTCGAGAGAAAGATGTGTTTAGTTTTGTTAACCCGTCAGGCTCTGCTGCCAGTCCGAAGTTGATCCCACAGAGTGAAAAAACAAGAAACCAAGGCGCTAGTAGGGCTGAAGAAGTTCGCTACGTCATGAAGCATTTCATCGCAACAGATAGTAAAGAAGATAAGGGCCAGGAAGAAAATCTCCGGTTGGCGTCTTCAATGCTGTCAAACCTTCCTGAAGAGTACCTGAAACTGATCTCAGCTAGCCGAGTGCCGACAACCAAGTTGAGAAGGGAAGGAGACTTTGGCAGTGATCTGATGAGAGAAAGGCTGTCACGGTGTGATTCCACAGGTATGTTATTCTCTGCCTGTTTGTTTTCATGTTGCAAGATTGCAAATTTATCCAAAAAAACAAGAAAGGTATGTTGTCAGAACGTTTAATTATTGACAAAACAAAACGTTAGGTTCACAGATATTTTGACCCAGCGGTCTTTTAAGTGCAAAGACAGAGAAACACTAATTATACAGAGAAAATGTTCATCTGCTTGCAAGGAAGACACAAGCAAGGCAATCTTGACTCTTGTAGTTTTGTACGTTCGGGTTTGTGTAATTTGTAGAAAAATTAGGTTGCCTGTTTTTTAAAGTCTTTGTCTGACAGTGACAAAAGTGATATGTTATTGTTAACACTACGACACTAACAGTACCGTTATCTATGACTTTAAATCATTCTGTTGTATTAGTATTATTTATTAGCACAATTTCACACTTTTGCATTTTCTAAGGTGGTGTAAAAAAAACTATAACCCTGTCATTTGTCAATACGCATCATACATTTAGGAGAATTAATCAGCTGGATTGTTTGTTTCCAGATACTATGGAGACAAGAAAGCCTGAAGGTCTGAGATTAGACGTCAGCAGAAAACCAGGTACAGTATCCTTGAACAGGAATGATGGAGAGCATGACCATGTTTAATAATAATAATAATAATAAATGTGACCCTCCACCACGAAATGAGTCGCATTTCCTGGAGCCTACTATTCCATTATTTCGTGTGTACGGCTTCTCCTTCCCTCTGTCTCTTTTGGGGTCTTTTTTCTCTCTTGTTTTTCTAGGTTCAGGCGGGATTGAAGGAAGGTTGTGAAAGTTGGAGAATCTTGGAAATTTGGAAAAAGTACAAGCCCAAAATAATGTGATGACACATGTGAGGGCAAGTAATGGTGATATTGTTGATGATCAATTTCTTGTGTTGAATGAACAAGTGCAGTATTATAAATGTTTGTATGGTAAAAGTCCAGAAAGTCAGGAACGCATCAGGGCAGAAGCAAAGGAATTTTGTGATGAAGAAGAATTGGTTAAATTAACGAACGAAGATAGTAATGTATGTGAAGGGATGTTGACGGAAGCAGAGGTGGCAGCAGCATTAAAGATGATGAAAAATGGTTCATCACCTGGAAGTGACGGACTCACTACAGAGTTTATTAAAATGTTTTGGAATAGATTAAAGAGCATGATTACAGACTCGTTTAATGAAGCCTTTCGTAATAATAATTTGTCTTTTACGCAAAAACAAGGAATAATTAAGTTATTACAAAAAAGTACAGAATTACCCAGGGAAGACCTTAATAATTGGCGTCCAATTACCCTACTTAATACAGATTATAAGATCTTGGCAAAGGTTTTAAATCAGAGATTGAGTTCGGTTATTTGTAAGTTAGTAAATGAAGATCAAGTTGGTTACATAAAAGGAAGGAATATTGGAACCGTGATTCGTACAATAGATGACGTAATAGAGTATTTAAATCGAACGAATAAGTCTGGGTTTATATTGGCCCTTGACTATCGTAAAGCGTTTGATTCCATTTATAAGGAATTTATGATAGAAGCATTTAGATCATATGGTTTTGGTGAAGATTTTCAAAAATGGGTTAAGCTTTTAATGACAGACACTTTTAGTAGTATTAATCACGGAGGGTGGATTTCAGAACCGTTTCCCTTGAAGTGTGGTATAAGACAAGGTTGTCCATTTTCACCCCTGGCCTTTATATTGGCGGTGGAAATACTTGCCATTAAAATTAGGAAAAGTGATATAACGGGTGTTGAATTACCCTCAAAGGTGGGCGAGGAGAGTGCCCTAAAAATTAAACAGTTAGCAGACGATACAACAATATTTTTACAGAACAGTGGTGATGTCTTTAAAGTTAAAGATATAATAATACAGTTTGCAAAGTTTTCAGGACTGACCCTGAATGTTAATAAAACCAAAATAATGAAAATTGGACAGCATTGTGGTCAGCAAAAGTTGCCCTTTGAGTGCACAGAGAAGATTAAGATTTTAGGTATATATTTCGTAAATAATGATAGAGCAATAACTGTTGAACAGAATTGGGTATTAAGAGTTCAGAAGATTAAGAAGTTGATTAAGATATGGAGTCGACGAGATTTAAGGATTCACGGTAAAATTGTAATAATCAAATGTTTTTTTATTTCACAGCTAGTATTTGTGATGCAGACGATTGGATTGCCAGAGCGGGTTTTGACAGAGTTAAATAGATTGTTTTATAAGTTTATTTGGCAGAGAAAGTGTTCGAATAAAAAAGCATTTGAAAAAGTGAAAAGAAAAGTAATGGAGAAAGAAATAAGTGAAGGTGGGTTGAAAATGCTAAATGTGCACAGGATGCAAGAGTCTTTTTATTTACAATGGGTCGGACGTTTGTATGAAGAGAAGGGAGCAAATTGGACGTTTATACCACTATGGTTTCTGGGACATGTTGTTTCAGGGTATGGTTGTTTTGATTTGAATGTTAAACCGAGTAAGGAATTGAATTTGACAATGATTGGAAGCCCATTTTGGCAGAGGGTAGTGTGGACACACTTGAGGTACAAGCGTAGGATGGAACATGATAAGATTGATGTAAACAATTTTTATAAACAGATTTTGTGGAGTAATGATTTGATTCGGTATAAAGGGAAAATGTTGTTTTATTTGTATTGGAAAAATGCTGGGATTGAACGAGTAAGTGATTTGTTTATAGTGGAAGAAAAGAGATTGAAGTCAGCAGCAGAGGTATATATACAAATTGGAAAGAATAATGCAAATATTTTATTGGATTATTGGGCATTAATAAACGCATTACCCAAAGTATGGATTAATTGGATTGAAAATAAACATATTATTGTCCAGATGGATAAGCAATTGTTTGATGGTAGCCTGTATATGATAAAAATAAGCCAAATACGAAAAATGATAGAAAAGAAAAGTGTAGATACTGCTGTAGAAAAACCTTGTGTATATAATTTTTGGTTGAGGAAGTTTGGTGTACAAGTAGATAAGGAAATTTGGACACTTGCCCATGTTTCCAAAGAAGTGAGGTTAAGAGAATTGCAATGGAAAATCTTACATAACATATATCCAACAAATATTTTATTATGTAAAATGCAAGTCAGGGAGAATAACAGATGTTGTATTTGTTGGACGGAAGTTGATTTTGTTGAACATTTCTTTTATGAGTGCATACCGGTAAAGTTGTTTTGGACGAAGATAGAAAACTGGATAGAGGAAAAGGCTGGATTGAGGGTTAATTTTAAGATGCAGGATATAATATTTGGCTATCAAGACACAAGTTGTTGTAAAAAGATGAGAAATTTTGTAAATCACGTAATATTAATTGGGAAAATGTGTATTAGTATTTTTAGAAAGACAACTTGTCAGGGATCAGTGTTCGTAATTTTCGAGTTTCAAATATTAAGTAGAAAATTTGATTTGTAAATATAAGGAATATTTCCATTGTAAAGAGAAAATGTCCATGTCTCGTGAGTGTAATATACCTCTATGTTGGAGTTAAAAAAAGAAGAAAAAAGACCAATGAAGAAGGATGCTCACCGCCTATTTACAAGAAAAAAAGACAGAGAAAAAAAGGAAAAAAAAAAAAAAAAAAAAAAAAAGGAAAGAAAAAAGAGAGAAGAAAACAAGGAAGGGTTGAAGCAGCCTGCATGCAACTGAGGTCAAAAAGAAAAAAAAAAAAAAAAAAAAAAAAAGAAAAAAAAAAAAAAAGGTTGCCTGTTTTTTAAAGTCTTTTTTTAAAGGAGAGCATGACCATGTTTAATAATAATAATAATAATAAATGTGACCCTCCACCCCGAAATGAGTCGCATGTCACCTCGCGCGGTTCTGCGCTAGGCTTAATACAAATCCGGGGAGTGTCTGGTAACAGTGTGAGGGTCACCTTAGTCACAGGCTTATGACTCAAACAGTTTTCGCTCTTTTCTAAAACGGTTTACACCACTGGATAGAGCATAAAAAACTCTTTAGAAAAATGTAAAAATATGAAATTCATGAAAAGGTGACATGCGACTCATTCCGTGGTGGAGGGTCACAAATAAGCATTTATATAGTGCAACATCATAACTTTACAATTATGCTCTTTGCGCTTGACACATTTAAAATTCAAACACAGTTATACAAGCATTTACATCTACATTCATAGTCAGCAACGCTTGATTAAAAGCATACACCATCAAACATACATTACAACAGATTCTTCCACTAATTAAGTAATAATATGTTTGCTAGGCTGACCCATTTAAAGTACAAATGTAATGCAACAGTCAATTTTAGGGTCGATGTGTCTGTATAAGAATTACAATACTTCAGATGTCATTGTGACTTCTGTCCATGTGAAGAGTCTGAGGAATCTGCCCTCTTCAAATTGATCATATTCATGACATGTTTTAGATTAGATTTAAAGAAATATTTTTGTCATGAACTATGAGTATGACACACATGAACAATTAATCATAACTCACTAACTGCACAACAACCTGAACATATTTGCAGGATTTGAATAACATGGATCTTAGCTCGCCAAAAAAAGGCATATTGTATTTTCATGACAAACAATGGTAAGTAAAGAGAATAGGGATTGACGAATATTATTTGTAGACCATTACGTTTGTGAGCAACAACATGAACTGGGGAAGTAGTTGTATTATGACTAGGTAGGACATTTCCCACCAGAAAATCAGGACTGGGCCCGTATTCTTGAAAAAGCTGCAACATTGTGTCCTGTAAAGTCAAACTGTCGTTTAACTACCGCCCGGTATTTATTTTTACTGCCCAGTAATTATTTATTTTCCCCTGGTATTAATGTGTGTCTGGCGGAAGGTCGGCAGCTACCAGAATTGGTTATTTTTAGAATAGGAGATTCCTCATGCTTGCTCCTCTCTACAAACAATATTTGAACAAGATTTATTCTTGAAAAAGCTGCAACTCATATATACTGGCCTGTAAAACTCAAGAAGTCCGCCAACTGCTAAGTGTTATTTATGAAATACCGGTAAGTCCTTACCGGGTTTTCTCCGAGCTGTAAAGTTAGAGGACCCATCCCCCTCCTGTAAAGTCGCTACCTGTCAGTAACTTCACCAACACTGTCCATTAAACCGTCAAGTTCGAATACATCTTGTTCGAATATTGTTCGTAGATTTATGTCCCTCATGGACACACATTGGTGTCATTTAACCTTTTAACTACCAAGTTTATTGTTCTGTAGAATCCCTCAGCTCCCAAGTTATTTTGAGCAGAGACGGTCAAAAACGGGTATGCGTGTTTAAATTATTATTACTCAGTTTCTCTTTGTCAGATTGATAAAAAAAAATTGGTATGTTATTGGATAGGGATCAAACTTCAAAGAGTGTGTGTTCTTCTTCTTGGTGGTATGTATGTCGCAGTGTTATCATGATTTATGTACCTGTTTACCTGTCAATAAAGTTGAAACAATTACGCTTACTTGTTGCTCCGGTATATCATCCGTTTCGCTGTCACTTGTTGATATTCATTGAACAATCAAAGTAGGTCAGATCAGCAGTGTTCACAGAAATGCTGATGTCGAAGCCAGAATCTTCTAATTGATGTCTATTTTCGTGGAGATAATCAAGCATAGTCATGAAATCAGGATCACTGTCATCTGAATCCATGTCGGCACCAAGCGCCCAAAAGATTTGGTGAAAAAAGATCGATTGTAACTCTCACAGAGATCGAAAGCACATGGGGAAAAAACAAGGCGGAAGTGAGACAATCCCACAATGCATTTGCAACCGTCTTATTACTACTGCTCGCGCACAACAACCGCAAACAACCGAAACAGACGCTACACCGGCGAGGGGCGGTATCGGGCGGTATGGGAATAGCGGCAATGGCGGAAGACGGGCGGTATCGGGCGGTATGGTAGTTAAAAGGTTAGCACCGATGCATTGCGGTCAAATACGAGCTTCTGCTCGCGAAAGATTTCAACCGATGCTCGATCATAACGGCGTGTTGCGAAAGCGTGCTTGCGTCTTGTTTAATGCATTACAGTGGCGAGAATTTGGTGTCTGATTCGGTAGCCGAACGGTTATCGAATTCGCCTGATGCGCGATTGAGTCGAGTTCGAATCGCTATCAGGCCTTACTTTTTTTTTTTTTTACTCTTTGTCATTAATTTTGTTTGTTTTTGTTTTTTTCTTCGTGTGCAAAAGAGTACGTTGTAATATCAAAATTGATTTAACAAATTAATTTTAGGCGAGAATGAGTTGTTTTTGAGTCACTTGAGAAAAAGTGACTCTATGTAATCGGTCAGTGTTAGTCTGTCCGGCCGGCCGGCCGTCCGGCCGGCCGTCCGTAGACACCACCTTAACGTTGGACTTTTCTCGGAAACTATCAAAGCGATCGGGCTCATATTTTGTTTAGTCGTGACCTCCAATGACCTCTACACTTTAACGATGGTTTCGTTGACCTTTGACCTTTTTCAAGGTCACAGGTCAGCGTCAAAGGGAAAATTAGACATTTTATATCTTTGACAAAGTTCATCGGATGTGATTGAAACTTTGTAGGATTATTCTTTACATCAAAGTATTTACATCTGTAGCCTTTTACGAACGTTATCAGAAAAACAAGGGAGATAACTAGCCTTTTCTGTTCGGCAACACATAACTTAACGTTGGGCTTTTCTCGGAAACTATAAAAGTGACCGGGCTCAAATTTTATGTGAACGTGACTCCCAGTGACCTCTACACTTTGACGTCTGCTTTGGTGACCTTTGACCTTTTTCAAGGTCACAGGTATGTCTTGAAGGAAAAAAATTGAAATATCATATCTCTGAAACTATTCATCGGATTTGATTCAAACTTTATAGGATTATTCTTTACATCAAATTATTTACATCTGTAGCTTTTTACAAACGTTATCGGAAACACAGGGGAGATAACTAGCCTTTCCTGTTCGTCAACACACAACTTAACGTTGGGCTTTTCTCGTAAACTATAAAAGTGACACAGCTCTAAGAGTAACAAATGTTAGTGTGTCTACTGTTAATATGATTGCTTCGAAAAAAAATTAATGATGCTAGTTTATGTGAATTAAGTTATTGATGGGGTTTGTTTATGTGAGATTCAGTTAATGAGAGTATTTTTAATGCCAAGGTAAATATTTTGTTGCTCGATCCATGCAATCTCATTCTTCAGGTATGCATTGTGTTGTGAATAGCAAGTTCTTCCTGTCCATCTGATGCCTCATATAATATTCAGAACTGCGAAAGTGACTCGATCGAGCGTTTGCTCTTCTTGTTTAAATTGATTGTCTACATTTTTATACCGAAATCGCCATTTGACCATTAAAATGCAGAGTCTATTATCTACAATTATCAACAATACACCCCCTTTCGATCAGGAAAGACGAAGCCAGTGAAGCCGTTTGAAAATTCATTGTAGTATTCCAGCGTAGTACTCATAGTAGGATATCCTTATTTGGAAAATGCCAAGCGCAAAACTCCTCTCAAATCCCGTGCATTTCGTGCGTTTAAAAAAAAGCTTGGACAGCGCTCCAGTGTCAAACTGTTCTTTCTTTCTTTATTTGGTGTTTAACGTCGTTTTCAACCGTTCAAGGTTATATCGCGACGGGGTCAAACTGTTGCTGCACTTGTTTGGGCGTGGCTATAAGCATAGTGACATGAATTTGATTGGTCAGTATTTTTAGGCAAAGCACATGTTCTCAGCAAACAGAAAACAAAATATTGGAAGCGTGAGTCACGCTACCCCAAAATAAAATCTTTTTTTTACATATATTTGTTTTTCTATAACTTTTTTCCCCATGGTTCATTCATCATCTGACATAACGTTTTAGCGAAATCTAACCATAAGATTATTGAAAAAAAGCAAAAATGTAGACGACCACCTTTAACATGATATTACCGTTAACTACCCTGTATACGCCCACCCACCCTATGTACCAGTTTTGCCCAAAAGTGGGGGGGTGGGCGTTTACTAGGTACTATACCCTTGGCAGGAGCGGGTCCTTAGCTAGAAAAACGATATTTTGGTCATTTGTCATTGAAGTGTTCAAAGGATGCGTTATTGCACAACCCCCCCCCCTCTCTCTCTCTCTCTCTCTCTCTCTCTCTCTCTCTCTCTCTCACACACACACACACACACACACACACACACAAACACTAACACACAAAATCAACCTCTTCAGACATCACTTCTCGCCAAAGATGAAGCTTTGAAGATGAAGACCATTGTTGGAACAGTCCGCGGTACAAGCCATCAACAACTGTACGACGAGTCAGGCTTTATTTCACTTTAAGAGAGGCGTAAACGTCAAAAAATGATATTATTTCACAAGATTGTACACCGTAAGGTGCCAAACTACTTACATGCGATATTGCCACCATTAATATCAACTAATAATCCATATCGCCAGCGCAGACCTTTAGATAGGAAAGTTCCATCGTTTAACACTGAATTATACAAAAACTCATTTCTCCCATCTACAACACAACTCTGGAATTCTTTACCAGACTACATAAAACTTAGTAAGTCCCTCAAGCACTTTTTGTCAAAAAACTATTTAAGTCCGCCGTGTTATTGGTATTCTGGAGATTGCATATCACAAACAATTCACTGTAAGCTCAGGCTATATATAAGTGATCTTAATAACGATCTAGTGAGACGACACGTTGCTACAGATACATCTTGTGACTGCGGATTTCCGTCCGAAACCGTAAAATACTTCATATTAGATTGTCCAAATTATCGCGAAGCACGTCAAGAAACCATACATACCCTCCCTAACCACAGTATTCACCTCCCCCACCTTCTAAATGGAGGCAGACAGTATTCTCTAGATTTGAACAGGAACATTTTTTTCCAGAGTACACTCGTTCATTGAATGTTCAGGCCGCTTTGGGCTAACCCAGAATCAATGCTCCACAAGCCGGACGACAAATTTAATTTCTGCACAACTCCTACCCATCCCTCTTCTTTTTATTCCTTTTCTTCCCCTCCTTCCTTCCTCTTACTGTCTTTCTTTATAATGATTATGCAACGTTTATTATGTTATTATAATTTTGGATGATTAATGAGATGAGGATGATTATAATGATGATGGTTTGGATTTCCAATTTGGTTTATTTAGACAAATTGTTCAGCCGTTACCGCCTTACGTTATAATATCCATGCAAGAACACCACTTTAAGCTTCTAGCTTGTTGCTGTTACCTGTGTCTTTTGTATACATGTCATGATTGTAACATTTGTTGAAATAAACTTATGTTTAAACCAAAGATGAAGCTTTCTTTTCTTCTTTTTCCTCCCCGTCAAAAATGTATTGCGATTCTCTAGCCACTCCAGAAACCTTTTTCTGTCCAATCCCCGAAGCATGTCTAAGGAAAGGAAACAGCAGACTGGATAATCTTTATTTATTTTCCTTGTCTACTAGTCCACTGGTCGAAACTGGGGGTGGGCGTTTACTAGGTACTATACCATGTACACCTGCATGCAACTGAGGTTTATAAAAAAAATTAAAAAATCTCCCCGTGTTTTTATTTCATTCAGTTTGTTTGGGTTGTTGCTATTGACTTTGAAACTGACACGCCGGCGAAAACGCCAGTAACGCGTGCGCAGAAAAGAGCAAGCATCGGGAATCTTCAATTCTAAAAATAACCAACTGGTAGCTGCCGACCATCCGCTAGACACACATGAATACCGGGGAAAAATAAATAATTACTGGGCAGTAAAACTAAATACTGGGCGGTAGTTAAACGACAGTTTGACTTTGACGGACACAATGTTGAAGCTTTTTAGCCAGCGTGTCAGTTTCAAAGTCAATAGCAACTACCCAAACAAACTGAATGAAATAAAAACACGGGGAGACCCTTTTTATTTTTATGTTTTATTCTTTTTATTTTTAATCTCAGTTGCATGCAGGTGGCTGCTACCGCATTTTAGAAGTTTTTTTTCTCTCTCACCTTTGGTTTTTTTAAGCGGTAAGCATCCTTCTTCATGGTTATTTTTACATTTAGTCAAGTTTTGACTAAATGTTTTAACGTAGAGGGGGGAATTGAGACGAAGGTCGTGGTGTATGTGTGTGTGTGTGTGTGTGTGTGTGTGTGTGTGTGTGTGTGTGTGTGTGTGCGTGTGTGTGTGTAGAGCGATTCAGACCAAACTACTGGACCGATCTTTATGAAATTTGACATGAAAGTTCCTGGGATTGATATCCCCGAACGTTTTGTTCATTTTTTTGATAAATGTCTTTGATGACGTCATATCCGGTTTTCGTGAAAGTTGAGGCGGCACTGTCACGCTCTCATTTTTCAACTAAATTGGTTTAAATTTTGGTCAAGTAATCTTCGACGAAGGCCGGACTTCGGTATTGCATTTCAGCTTGGTGGCTTAAAAATTAATTAATGACTTTGGTCATTAAAAATCTGAAAATTGTGAGAAAAAAAAATGTTTATAAAACGATTCAAATTTACGTTCATCTTATTTTCCATCATTTGCTGATTCCAAAAACATATAAATATGTTATATTTGGATTAAAAACAAGCTCTGAAAATTAAATATATAAAAATTATTATCAAAAAAAATTTTCGAAATCAATTTAAAAACACTTTCATCTTATTCCTTGTCGGTTCTTGATTCCAAAAACATATAGATATGATATGTTTGGATTAAAAACACGCTCAGAAAGTTAAAACAAAGAGAGGTACAGAAAAGCGTGCTATCCTTCTCAGCGCAGCCTTTGCCGTGCGCGGTGGACTGACGATGCTACGAGTATACGGTCTTGCTGCGTTGCATTGCGTTCAGTTTCATTCTGTGAGTTCGACACAGCTACTTGACTAAATGTTGTATTTTCGCCTTACGCGACTTTTTTTTTTTAATCAAATGTTTACATGTTTAAGTTAACAAACTTTATCAATAAACTAATAATTATCATGTTAACCAAAGATTTAAAAAAAAACATTCCACCTTACAAAAAAATTTTAAATCAATGTTGCTATTATAACGTACTCTTTTGCACATGAAGAAAATAAACAAAAATAAACAAATGCCAAAGAGTAAAAACAAAAATTACGAGCAGATGGAGATTTGAACTCGACTCAATCACGCATCGGGCGAACGAGAGAACCGTTCGGCCACGGAATCAGTTGAAAATATACGGACACTGTAAGGCATTAAAGAAGACGCTAGCACGCTTTCACCACAAGCCGGTATGATCGAGCGTCGGTTGAAATCTTTCGCGAGCGGTATCTCGTATTTGTCCACAATGCATTGGTGCTTAAATGACACCAATGTGTGTCCATGAGGGACATAAATCTACAGACAATATTTTAACAAGATTTATTCAAAATTGACGGTCTTAGGGGAGGGGGAGGGGTCCTCTAACGTTACAGCTCGGAGACACCCGGGTAAGTCTTTACCGGAGTTTTCATGAATAACACTTAGCGGACTTACCGAGCGGAAGTGGTTTTACAGGCCGGTATATGAGTTGCAGCTTTTTCAAGAATACGAGCCCTGATTTGAACACTTATTTCCTGATAGATTTCGTGATAGGTTTCAAAACTGGCAAGAAGGGGAAATAGCAGGGAAAACTGAATATTTTGGGGACATATGATTATGAATCCAACGCCAATTTTTGAGTCACTTGAGAAAAAGTGACTCTATGTAATCGGTCAGTGTTAGTCTGTCCGGCCGGCCGGCCGGCCAGCCGTCCGGCCGTCCGTAGACACCACCTTAACGTTGGACTTTTCTCGGAAACTATCAAAGCGATCGGGCTCATATTTTGTTTAGTCGTGACCTCCAATGACCTCTACACTTTAACGATGGTTTCGTTGACCTTTGACCTTTTTCAAGGTCACAGGTCAGCGTCAAAGGAAAAATTAGACATTTTATATCTTTGACAAAGTTCATCGGATGTGATTGAAACTTTGTAGGATTATTCTTTACATCAAAGTATTTACATCTGTAGCCTTTTACGAACGTTATCAGAAAAACAAGGGAGATAACTAGCCTTTTCTGTTCGGCAACACACAACTTAACGTTGGGCTTTTCTCGGAAACTATAAAAGTGACCGGGCTCAAATTTTATGTGAACGTGACTCCCAGTGACCTCTACACTTTGACGTCTGCTTTGGTGACCTTTGACCTTTTTCAAGGTCACAGGTATGTCTTGAAGGAAAAAAATTGAAATATCATATCTCTGAAACTATTCATCGGATTTGATTCAAACTTTATAGGATTATTCTTTACATCAAATTATTTACATCTGTAGCTTTTTACAAACGTTATCGGAAACACAGGGGAGATAACTAGCCTTTCCTGTTCGTCAACACACAACTTAACGTTGGGCTTTTCTCGTAAACTATAAAAGTGACACAGCTCTAAGAGTAACAAATGTTAGTGTGTCTACTGTTAATATGATTGCTTCGAAAAAAAATTAATGATGCTAGTTTATGTGAATTAAGTTATTGATGGGGTTTGTTTATGTGAGATTCAGTTAATGAGAGTATTTTTAATGCCAAGGTAAATATTTTGTTGCTCGATCCATGCAATCTCATTCTTCAGGTATGCATTGTGTTGTGAATAGCAATTTCTTCCTGTCCATCTGATGCCTCATATAATATTCAGAACTGCGAAAGTGACTCGATCGAGCGTTTGCTCTTCTTGTTTTTAAACTGATTTGTAAAGATTCTCAGGTCTCATCTCTGGATGACAGAGATCTTTTTCTAATCTCAGTTCTCATCTCTGGATGACAGGGATCATTTTCTAATGACATGCTTTGCAGAGATGGACCAGCCAGACCGTGTGGAGGAGACTGCGAGAGTTGCCACTAGTGGTGTCACCCTTCATTTACAGCCCACCCCGAAGCCCACAGACTCTACAGACGGCCCGTTGTGTGTTCAAGTGGATCAGTCCACACGGCATAAGGTAAGGCCAAAAAGAAAAATATGTCTTTCCGGTAACCCGACCGACCCTATTTTTAAGCGCCGACCCTAAAGGGTTTTTTCGCTTTTCGCACACACACACACACACAAAAACGGGAGGTAATCGGTCGATGAGACTTCACAATCAAAGAGACTTACCTCCCGTTTCCGTCGTCACGCGAAAAAAACATGGCGGCCAATGACGCCGGGAATCCCTCTGAAGGGTCTGTGGCAAGATTTCCTCTTGCAGTTATTCTAACAAAACGTAAGAAAAAGTTTAAAAAAAAAATAAAAGACCGACCGACCCTAATTTGTTTCGGCGATGTTACTGGAAACAGACATATTTTTCTTGTTGGCCTAAGCAAGAGAGAGGGAGACGATGATGGTGATGATGATGATGAGCTGGTTTTGGTTTGTTTACTTATGCTAACCCCTACCAACTCCCACCCTCAAATGTCAGGGTTTCAGGAAATGTCTATGGTTTGGTTAGCTTACCTAAAGTAAGCAGATTTTGGGGTTGGGGTCATGGAGAGGAGAGGTGGTAAGGAAGTGGAGGAATTTGATGCTGTGCTTTGTATGTCTTGTGTGTCTCAATTCCTTGTTGATTTAACTTTAATGAGCTTCAGTTCAGAACACAAATTTGTAGACCATTTTTATTCACCCATCCCACCCCCACCCCCCTCACCCACCAATTCATTTTTTAAAGTTTTTACTTGTGAAGAAAATATAAGATAAGTTACCGAAAGAAGGGTACACTGGCTCTTTATACATGCACAGAGCGGCAGATTTTCAGTGCACCTCATGAATCACAAACCACTTACATTCTTTCTTATTTTTTGACAGTCGTACCGCATGGTTGGGATGCCCAGAGGGCAAGCGCTCATCATCAACGTCAATGAGGTGTCGGAAAAACCGCCGCGACGAGGAACGGATATCGACCGTGACAACCTGAACAATCTGCTGACTCAGCTTCATTTCCAGGTCACCACCTACAATGACGATGACGACCTCACTGCACTCGTAAGTTACGGCAGGAATACCTGGCTTCTCCGGGATCTCGCTGAGAGGCAATAATTACCTGCAAACTTACACACGAAGATGTAAGATGGAAAAACATCCCTGGCTCAGACACAACCATAATATGTATACCGACATAAAATGTAGTGTTTTTTCAGAACATGGCATGGGTGATGGTTGATAGCCGATTTAAATCTTTCGTGATCCACATCTGCTATTTAGACTGAACATATTAAAATGTTACCATAAACTGACCGTGAATGGCATAATCACACACACAAAATTCGGGAAGGATCTGTATGGCCAATTGTATAGTGTTGACAAAAGTTACAGACAGACAGAAGTTTCTGAGAGTTCGGTAGATTTGCAAGGGATATTTGAAAATACTGTCTTCTGTTGAAATTACACCTGCACGAGTTGGTTTGTTATCTCTCAACTACCATAGCTCCCTATCACAAAAGGAAAGGACGTCTGCAATGAGTAGAACACTGAGGTACTGAAGCAGACCCTTTGTGAGCCTGCAACAACACAAAATGGTTATGAACCTGAAAATCAGCAACTGACTTCTACAGGGCCTTCGGTTAAAAGTGATTTAACAGGAAAGTCAGTTTTGAAAGTTTCCCGGCACTGTGTGACTAGTGTTTTTGTCATTTTGTTCCATTTTGAATATTTTTGAGTACAAAAAGAAAAAGTATTTTTGGAAAAGAGCTTTGTGTTAAAATTTCATCTCCCAGTTTCCTTACTGCTAGATGTTACAAGAATTACACCAGTATTTTCAAACCAGTATGCTTATCCTTAAATGTTCCTTTTCTACAGGGTATGGCTGAAAAGCTGCGATCATTTGCTGCCAAGCCGGAGCATGCTACAGCAGACGCATGTATCATTTGCCTTCTGAGCCACGGGGAAGAGGGTTACATGTTTGGAACAGACGGCAAAAAGATTCCACTGGAGGAGATTTTCATGCTGTTTGACAATCGCCACTGCCCAACGCTGCTGAACAAACCCAAGATTTTCTTCATACAGGCTTGTCGCGGAGGTGAGTAATGCTTAAGTGAAAACAATGATTTTTTGTTTAATGTTTAGATAGATGGCTTAAATTTAAGATAGAGGTGGCTTAACTCATTATCTCCCAGGTACGGATATAATTATCCATACCCACTGATATGGCTCTATCTGACAAGGTACGGATATATCCGCTCAGACTGTTAGCTTCAGTTGCTTCCTGTAACGTCCATCTAACGCCTGCATTCCAGCGTGTTGATACGCAGTTACCACCGAGTTACTACAATTCTGAGTGACCTGCTGCAGCACAGCTGGTCTCGGCTAAAAAAAACTTGGTCAACATAGGTGGGGTAGAAAGTGTTAAAGAAACTGGAGGAATGTAGTCTCCAAATCATAAGGTATAGTTGAAGTATTGAAATTAGAAACTCAAAAGGTACGATAAGCTTTGGGTCCATGTTAAAAATAATATTAAAAAATTCAGCTTTCAAAGATGATCATTTGTAACATGCAAACTTGCTAAGAAGAGGATATTATCTGTCTTTTGGAGCTCTATTTGGTTGAATATGATAGTGCAAGAATTAAGTCTGGAAGAGTAATGCTGAGATGCTTTGTTCTCACTTATCATACATCAATAACATGTTCCCTTTCTTGGAAGATCTCCTCTGTTGTATGGTTCTTGTTGATGTCTTGATTTTTTTGTTTTGATTATGTGTGTTATATCATTATTTATGTGTGTTGGAATTAACTCTTTTTTCTTCAGGCATGCTGGATCATGGTGTGAAAATTGTGCATGACGAAACTGACGGAGGACCTCAGATGCCAAACAACATGGTTCAACACCCCTCCATGTCTGATATGCTCATCTGTTACCCTACCCTGCAAGGTACGTGTGTGCTTGTTTTATCTCCCACAATTCCGAGAGGTCTTGGATCACGTGAGAGCGTGAATTCCTTTCCTCTCTACATTGTGGTCGATATTAACCACAATTAGACTTCACTTACTAGGGTAAGCTCGTCCTAATTTTGTAATATGACTGCATAGTGTCTTTACATGATGGGAAACAGTACATCGATGTCATCATGGAATTTTGTCGTAAATGAGACAATGACAAAAGGTGACGTTTTCATGTCAGTATGTCCCAAATGACATCACCAGTACATTTTTCATTCTATCTAATCTGTTTTCGTTCTATTTTTTCTAATAACATGCGTTAACAATTGATTGCCAACTGGAATGGAAGAGCACAAAAAGTGTAACTTGATATGTAGTTTTTCTAGAGGGACACAAATCTTCCACTTTCATGTCAGTGTGTCCCATGCAACATACATTTGCCAAACAGCTATGTGTAAGTAGATTATTTGTTAGTGGTATAGAAAATACTGATCACCAATTAAAGTCAGTTTTCACATTCATTTTCTACCTATTTCTTATTTGTTTATTTTTTTGGCAATGGTGAAATGTCAGCAATCGTGTGTCATTCGGGACAGTAGACATGACACCTGACCTTTTGTCACTGTCTCAAATCTATTCTTCACGATTTTGATGGGTTTTTTCAGTTTTAGACTAGATAATTAAATACGATTGGCAATGCATGATCTAACATTCTATTATCTTTCTAATCTATCCATACCAGGAACGAATATAAACACTATCACATATTAAAAACAATCAGTTTTGTCCTTCTGAAAAGCTGTTTGGTTAGTCAGAAAATCAAAACAAGTTTTGTGCAGTTGATCAGTCAGCAACAAATTGCTTGTGTATTCATTATTTTTTATGCTTGCTTTTGATGACAGGGTATTACGCCTGGAGAAATCGTGAGCGAGGAAGCTGGTACATTGAAGCTGTTGTGAGGGTGTTCATGAAGCACGCCAAGTGTGAGGACATCTGTGCAATGCTCAGCAGGGTTTGTATTTTAATGTTGTCTTTTGCAGTTGATGAGGGCTTGTTTAGAAGATGGTTGTGGCAACGGGAACGCAGAAGAAGAAGAAGATGGTTTAGGACTTGTTTAGAAGATAGTTTGCAGTGCTTTGGTAAAATGAAAGAGAAACAGAGAGAGAGAGAGTGTGTGTGTGTGTGTGTGTGTATGGGAAAGTAATCTGATGAAATCATGAGAAAGAGGAAGAGAGTGTGTGTGTATGGGAAAGTAATCTGATGAAATCATGAGAAAGAGGAAGAGAGTGTGTGTGTATGGGAAAGTAATCTGATGAAATCATGAGAAAGAGGAAGAGAGTGTGTGTGTATGGGAAAGTAATCTGATGAAATCATGAGAAAGAGGAAGAGAGTGTGTGTGTATGGGAAAGTAATCTTCTGAAATGAGAAAGAGGAAGAGGGTGTGTGTGTATGGGAAAGTAATCTTCTGAAATGAGAAAGAGAGAGTGTGTGTATATGGGAAAGTAATCTGAAATGAGAAAGAGGAAGAGAGTGTGTGTGTATGGGAAAGTAATCTTCTGAAATGAGAAAGAGGAAGAGAGTGTGTGTGTATGGGAAAGTAATCTTCTGAAATGAGGAAGAGAGTGTGTGTGTATGGGAAAGTAATCTTCTGAAATGAGGAAGAGAGTGTGTGTGTATGGGAAAGTAATCTTCTGAAATGAGAAAGAGGAAGAGAGTGTGTGTGTATGGGAAAGTAATCTTCTGAAATGAGAAAGAGGAAGAGAGTGTGTGCATGTACGCATGCTACACGTCTTGAGTGGATAATTTCCTCCTTTTTCTCGTCTATGAAATCTGCAGTCTCTGGTTGGATAAATGAAATCTTGTCTTTATTGTTAGAAAGTGTAGTGATAAATTAAGTAAAGATTACACAGTTGAAGTGTTTCTGCGCCAGTAGAAAGGTCTACAAGACATATATATACGTAGGCTGTTCTATAATTATTTAGAATCTCAGAACCGGAAACACATACCAACAATCGAACTAGGCCATATTCTAGACCAATCCTTCCCCAACTGACACCTACTAGCCATCCGCTCAAACAACTTCATTCAGCAGACATGGGACTGGTCCGAATTTTATCGGAATTCCGATATTTTCCTTCGCTCACAGACCATTCTTGAGATCGATGCAAATTCGTTGAGAAAAAAAAAGGGGGGTGGTATGAACCGTTCAGCTGAAGCTGTCTGCGTCTGAAGTCAGTGCATTCGCATTCCAGCACTCTCGTGAACCCATAGCAGTATCATGGGTCACGTTTGATTGGCTGTCGATCTCCGACAATTATCGCCTAGGCCTAATTATTCGCCGATGGCGGTTTGCGGGTTGTTTTGATTGGCTGCCGATCTCCAAACGCCGAAGGTGAAAAAGGTAGCATCATGGCGTCTGGATTCCGTATTGTTTTGTCGGCTGTGGAAGTTCTTGCGATCGACGACCAAAGTGTGAAAAACAAATGGAAAGCCAACTGGCTGTCAGAAGAAGTGACTGTCATTATCAACAAGAAAGAAAGGCGCCAGCTCATTGGCGACAGTATCGCCAAGATATCCATTCCAGGTCAGGCCGTGTGCACGTGGTGCGACAACGGCCACTGCGTGGTGAAATACGGACTTGGTGGAACAAAATGTGTTGGTTCTGAAAGTTTTCAAGTAAGTTTTGTGTGTGTGTGATTGTTATAAATTACACCTTTGTTTAAAATGCTAAAACATATTATTCTTGTGGTTTTTGACTCACATGCGAAGCAAAAGTGAGTCTATGTACTCACCCGAGTCGTCCGTCCGTCCGTCCGTCCGGACGTCCGAAAAGGCATGATCTAATTTTTTCCTATCAGGAGAGGCCCCAAAATGGCCTTTATAATTCTAACATTCATTTTCCGTCAGGGGGGCAAAGCCCCCCTGAACCCCCTACTGGGGCGTTGCCCCTGGACCCCCACCAGGGGCCTATGCGGCCGCTGGACCCCGGCTTACTTTCCTACTTTTGGAACATTTGCTGGTCTCATGTCTGATTCAGGCCTGGGACCATGTGACATCAGCTTTACCTTGTATGGTGCTCGTGAAGGTTCGGACAGTCTTCAGGGGTCTAAAACAGTGTTTCCGTGGCTGTTTCTTGAAATCCGAGAACATGCTGAACTAGCACTAGGGTGGATGCGACAACAGCCACGTTCCCTTTGGTGCCAAGAAATCTTTTGTCGCAAAGGCAGTATGCACAGGTGCGTTGTCATGTTGCCAGCATACCGGTGTTTGGACGGTCTTTTTGCCAAGCCTCGACTACTTTAGGCAATTATTGGTGGACATAGCAGTCAGACGTGACTGTATGCCTGTCCTAGGGAGTCACAGTGTCTAAATGCCCTGATCAAGCGACAAAAGATGCCACCCTTTGTTTTTCAGTGCTTCTTGTTATTTGTTATTGGCAGGGGTTGGGTCCCCTCAAAACACACACACACACGACACTTGTTTGGTTTCAGGGTAGAACTGATAAACAAAGGTTTCGTCACCTCTGACGATATTCCGTATTGATTCGGACTAGCCATTGCTGATGTTTTCAAGTATTACCAGGCGCCACTCTTCCCTACCCTTCTTCTTCCCGTCACTGGGTTCATGTGGTACCCAACCGGCTTATCGCTTTGGGGCCATTAAAATTATTTGTGTGAGATCTTTTCGAATGCAGAGCTTTCAATGCCAAGGGCATATTGCATCTCCCTGATTAAAATAAAGGGATCTTTTCTTATTATCTGTTCAACAGCGCTAATGTTTTCGAGGATAACGGATAAAATGAGTAGACAAGGGTGGGTATCATTTTCGAGGCTTCATCTACCCGGTTTAACATTGCTGTACCAGTTTTACAACACGTTACAAAGAGCGTTAATTCCAAAACATTTCGCCCAGCTTTCATGCAAATCAGCCTCTTTTAACCTTTATATTAATTTAGATTTACCAAGCACAATGTTATTTTGCATATAGCCCCTTAACTACCGAAAGAAAACGAAAGTGAAACTAGAGTTATACCCCAGAGTGACCGCCCTTTGCAGGTGGCGCCAGCAGTGCTTGGCGCCAAGCACGCCAGCTGGAATGCGGCACAGGCAACGCGGGCGCGCCACTCATCACTTCACCTCTTTTCGCCGACGTGTACACATCGTCTGTGCTTCATGGTCTAGTTTCCTGGATCTTTTACCGTCTGTTTTTCGTCAGTGATTCTTGGCTTACGCTTCTTGGAAGAAAATATATAAAGAAGATTAAGCCTCTTCATGTTCTTTGTGTCACGGTGCTTTTTCCCCCGTTTTCTGGTGGAATACTGTTGGTTTTGTGATCTTCTCAAGCGACCGGTCGTCCTCTTCGTTCAGGGAAGTGACAAAATTTTTTACTATCTTTGATTCAGCTATCGTTTGCTTGCTAGCTTTACTTTCTTCTTCGTTCTATTCAGAATAAACTCATGTCTGGTTCGGAACAGAACCGGGATAGCACGGGACGTTGGGCCCCCAGCCCGGACCCCACTCCTAACGCTCTTCGTAAGAGACGTTCTAAGCAGAGAAAGTTAGAACTTCTTCAACAAAGGTTGTTGAGCGCGCCGATTTCTGGCCGCTCGACCCCGGATCCCCCTTCCTCTCTGGGAGGGGACTCCGAGGTTCAACCCTCCCCCTCTCACTCCCCTTTACGGAGTGAGACATCCTCTGAGTTACTAGTCGGTCCCGGGGGGCAGGTGGGTGGTTCGATTTTACCTGACTACCCTCCTCCTCCCGGCCTTCAGGGTCAGGGTTCGGACCAATTGCGGGGTCAAGTTACGGAGGCTTTGGCGGCGGTCTCATCTCTCCCCGCCACTGCCTCCCACCCCCCCGCATCGTCCACCGCGGCACTCTCTGCGGCTTGCCAAGTTCTCCGAGACGCTGGTTTCCTTGGTTTTTCATCCGTCCAGGCATTCGCAACCCCTTGCATGTCCTCGGATTTGGATGGCCTGGTCACGGCGGTTGACCGGGCCCCTCCCGGGGTCACTGGCCCGGACGGGGCCGTGATCGGGGCCATGAGCCTGGACGCGGCCCCGGCCCGGGCCACGAGCCTGGACGCGGCCCGGTCGGCTGGCCTGGACGGGACCGCGGCCCGGGCCCTGTGCGTCTACGGGGCTGGGGCCGGGGCCGGGGCCTCTGGCCTGGTCGGGGCCCGGGCCGGGGCCGCTGGCCTGGTTGGGGCCCGGGCCCCGTGCCCCAGCGGGGCCGGGGCCCGCCGTGCCCCGACAGGGCCGGGGCCCACGCTCCGGGCCTGGTCGGGGCCCGGGCCCCGTGCGCCGACGGGGCCGGGGCCCGGGCTCCGGGCCTGGTGTGGGCCCCGGCCCGGGTCCCGTGCGCCGACGGGGCCGGGGCCCGGGCCGCGCCCCTGAACGGGGCCGCGATTTGGGACGTCTCCCGTTCCGCGCCTCCTAACGGGGCCGCGGCCCGGGACTGCCCTGATATGGCCTCTACTCATGGGGGACATATCCCACAGGCGGTGTCTTCTTCAGTTCTGGTGGGCTCTGGTTTCGACCACCCTCAGGACTTTGATTTAGGCTCGCCCTCAGCTTTTCAGGAGTTTGAGGACATCTCGTCGGAGGACGATTTGTATCCGGAACTTCAGTTACCCTCTAGGGTTGCTGAGACATCTTCGGACAGTCGTCTTCTTTCAATGATGTCCTCATTCAAAGAAGAACTCTTTTCTCTGAAGAGCTCCTTTCAGGGGCAGCTTGACTCTCTCTCCTCTGCGGTCCGGGGTAGAGGGTCCGGTTCTATACCGTCAACCACCCCCTCCGAGACCCCCTCGGTCCCCCAGGCTCCACATCCTGGGGGCCCTCCTTCTCCGCTGACTCTTTTTGAGTCAGAGGAGATTTCCCCCGAGGACCCGTCTGCCGACAGGTCCACGGTAACGACCACCTTCCTCAACCTGTTGGCGGACATGTTGGGGGACGGGGCGTTTTCTGAGGGCCAGTCCTCTAAGGCTACCGCTCGGGCGGCCTTCGACTCTATGCAGGGGGGTCCCTTGAGTGACCGGCGCTCGCGCTTACGCCTGACCTGTCACCCTAACCTGCGGTTGGCGTGGGACCTGGTGCTCCAGTCCTTCCGGTCTAATGATTCGGACAAGTCTGGCAGCATTGTCCCCCCAGAGGCCCAGGACACTGCTCCTTCTTTCCCCAATCCTAGGGACCCTTTTTCTTTCTCTAGGATGACTTGTAAAAGTGGGGGACAGTTCGCGTTCGACTCCAGCACCCTCCCCTTCCAACACACCAGTAAGGCGGTGGGTGCCGATAACGAACCCTTTCGGGGCTCTGCCCCTGCAGTGTCCTCCTTCGCTTTGCCCCCGTTGGCTTTTTCGCATTTGGAGGGAGTCGTCAGCGACTCCCTTCAATGTCTCTCCAATGCATGGCATTGGTCAGACGCTGCCATCAACTCGACGGGTACGGTGACCTCTGGTTCCAACCTCCGGTCCGGTTTCACGCCCCTAGCCCAAGTGGACGGTAACCAGGCCGGACACGCTTTCTCTGCCCTTAGGGCAGCTATGACCTCTCAGACGGAACTTCTCCTCCGTCTGAGAGCTCAGCTGGTCGCTCTGTTCCGCGACGCACATCTTAAATCTTCCTACCTCTCACCTGAGGAAAGGCGGACTCTGCGGAACACCCTAACCACGCCTTCTGCACTTTTCAATCCCGGCACTGTCAAGGCCATGGTTGAACAGTCACACAAGCGTCGTCAGGCGGATTTCCTGGTAGGGTCGCGGGCGTGCTCGGCACCCCCTCCCAAACGGCATAAGGGCAACCCATCCAAAGAGTCCCGCCCTCCTGCCACCCAAACCTCTTCTTTTCAACCGGCTCGGCCCACCCAAGGGTTCGACCGCCGCCAGCCTGAATCCCAAAATTTTCGCCGTCCTCAGCCCGTCGGGCAGAAGCGGCAGAAGGCTAGGAAACCAGGGCAGAAGGGCCCCCAGAAGCGGCAACCTCCTTCTGGTCCCTTTTGACTCGCCCCGCCCGACCTCCCAACACTCCGCCCCTCTCCCGTCCTCCGTGGGCTCTCTTCGGCGTGCTCTCCCGGCTTGGGAAAAACACGTTCGAAATCAGTATGTGTTGAGAGTTGTGCGGACGGGGTACTCTTTCCCTCTGGTTTCCCCCCCTCCGCTCACGGTCGTTCCCATTGCTTTCCCAGAACCAAGCGACCCCTCTCGGGCTCTTGCTCTGGACGCAGAGGTCCGGGACCTATTGACAAAAGGCGCCATCTTCCCGGTGCCCAATCCCGGCCCGGGATTTTACGCCCGTCTCTTCACGGTCCCCAAAAAGAACGGCGAGTTCCGGCCGATTCTCGACCTCTCTGCTCTGAACGAGCACATTCAAAAGTCTCCTTTCAAGATGGAAACCCCCTCCTCCATCAGACTTGCCATCCGGCCGGGGGACTGGGCCACGTCTCTCGACCTATCGGACGCTTATTTCCACATCCTGGTCCACGAGAACGTTCAACACCTCCTCCGGTTCGTCTGGTCAGGGGTGGCCTACCAGTTTCGGGCCCTCCCCTTCGGTCTATCTCTGGCCCCCCTCATTTTCACCAAGGTCACCAGAGAACTGGCCGCCTTGGTTCGGGCGGGGGGAGTTCGTCTGAAGCTCTACCTCGACGATTGGCTGACCCTGGCCGCATCCCAGTCCCTCTGTCGGACTCACTCGCGCCTGGTCATGGACCGGACTTCAGAGTTGGGCTTCCTGATCAACCACTCCAAGTCCGACCTCCACCCGTCCCAATCCTTTGTCTATTTGGGCATGGCTTTCGACACGGTGGCTTACACGGTGGCCCCCACCTCAGCCCGTCTCGACGCCTTGGCGTCAGGGATTGCGCGACTCAGTGCTCGCCGCACCGTTACCCTTCGTCACCTTTGCCAACTCTTGGGTACGATGGAGTCTCTTTCCCCCCTCCTTCCCCTGGGGAGGGTGCACAAGCGTGCCCTCCAACGAGAGGTCGCTCTCCGGTCCTCGAAACCACCTGTCTACTCGCAGGTGATCACTCTGGGTCCGTGGTTTCTGACCGCTGTCTCTCAGTGGTTAGACCCGGTGTGGCTGAGGACTCCGGTACCCATCCAGCCCCCGGCCCCTCAGGTGTTCCTTTTCACAGACGCCTCCAAGTCCGGCTGGGGCGCTCACCTCGATCTTCTCGAGACCTCCGGCCTCTGGAGCCATCAGGAGTCTCTACTCCACATCAATCTTCTCGAGATGGAGGCAGTTCGCCTCTCTCTCCTGCACTTTGCTCCTACCCTTCGGGGAAAGTCTGTTCTTCTCCACGGGGACAACACAGTCTGCCTAGCTTACCTGAAAAACCAGGGGGGCACACACTCAACGTCCCTCTCGTTGAAGGCCGAGCAGATCTTGCTTTGGTGTTTCCAGCAGAACATCCTCCTCTCAGTGCAGTTCATCCCGGGGAAACTGAACTCCCTCGCGGATCTCCTCAGTCGCCGAGATCAGATTTTGCCGACCGAGTGGACCATCTCCCACAAGGCTCTTCTTCCTCTGTGGTCTCACTGGTTCACTCCGTTAGTGGATCTCTTTGCCACCCGGTACAGCAAGCGACTCCCTCTGTACGTGAGCCCGTTTCACGACCCCATGGCCTTCGGAAAGGACGCGTTTGCTCTGCCATGGTCGGGACTCCAAGCTTACGCCTATCCCCCGACTGCTCTGGTAACCCGCGTCCTAGCCAAGTACGCTCAGGAGAGGCCCACACTGCTTTTGGTCGCGCCCTTTTGGCCCAAGGCAACTTGGTTCCCCGAACTGGCCGCGCTCTCCCACGTCCCCCCGTTCGACCTCAACCTCGACACGTTCAGTCTCCTGCAGCCTCGATCGGGCATACCACACCCCGCGCCCGACTCTCTCCGCCTGACCGCCTGGCTTTTGTGCGGTCAAAGCTGCGAACATTAGGACTTTCGTCTCACGCTGTTTCCCTGTCTCTTGACGCGCGGCGTCCCTCTACTAACAACCTTTACTCCCTGCGCTGGTCCACTTGGGTTTCATTCGCTGCCGGACTGAAATTCGACCCATTACAGCCTTCTCCTGCTCAGTTGGCTAATTTCCTTTCCTCTCTTCACTTACAGAAAGGTTTCAAAGCTTGTACCCTCTTAGGGTACAAATCGTCGGTCACCAGTACTATCGCGGCTGCCACAGGGGTTAAGCCTCTCCATCTCATTCACTCTTCTCTCATCACCAATCTGATCGATGGCATTAAGAACCGTTCTGTGCGCAAAACAGTCTCCTTTCCCAAATGGGACGTTTTTCTCGTGCTTAGCGCCTTGAGGTCTCCGCCGTTCGAACCTCTGAGCTCTGCCTCCCTCCGGGACCTCACTCTCAAGACCGTTTTTCTTGTTTCGCTCGCAACTGCTCGCAGAGTCAGTGGCATCCACGCCATCAGTGGTCTCCCACACGATGTCGAGTTTGCCCCCGACCTTTCGTCTCTGACTCTTTCCTTTTTGCCGGAATTCAGGGCAAAAAACCAACTGGCTGACGTGTTCTCAGCCCCCCTCGTCATCCCCTCTCTCACTCGGGATCTTGACCCTGACGACCCGGATAGGTTTTTATGCCCTGTTCGGGCCATAAAGACCTATCTTAACCGTACTGCTTCTCATAGGGCCTCTAAACGAGCCTTGTTTATCTCCCTTCTGCCCAACATAGAACGAGATATCTCCAAGCAGACGATTGCTCGCTGGTTAGTTTTTTTGATCAAACAAATTTACAAAAACGCTAACCTGACACGAACGACTCCGGTTCGTGCACATGAGATCCGGGCCATCAGTTCCTCACTCAGTTTTGTTCGGGGGGTGCCGCTGACCCAAGTCATGCACGCAGCCTACTGGAGGTCTGTGTCTACCTTCACAGACTTCTACCTCCGCACGTTCTCGGCTAGACGGGGAGACGAGACCTACGGCATCAAGAAAGCCGTTCTCGCCCAATCCCTTGTCTCTCTTTAGGTGAGTGCTTCTTACAGTAGATATGTTGTTATTCTCACCTCCTTGGTTCATTCAGACAGGGCCAAGGTCCTTAGGCGTTCGATGCGCGTGCACCTCTGCCTTTTCCCTGCTCTGACAACCTTCTTGGGAAGTAATAGGACATGGGATCCCAACCTCCTCGGTGGTATTCTATGCAAAATAACATTGTGCTTGGTAAATCTAAATTAATCATGAAAATTTATATTAATTTTCTTATTTATTTATACTTACCAACACAATGTTATTCTTATTGCTCCCTCCCTCCTCCCCTCTTCACATGCCTATTCGGTTTTATAGGTGAAGTGATGAGTGGCGCGCCCGCGTTGCCTGTGCCGCATTCCAGCTGGCGTGCTTGGCGCCAAGCACTGCTGGCGCCACCTGCAAAGGGCGGTCACTCTGGGGTATAACTCTAGTTTCACTTTCGTTTTCTTTCGGTAGTTAAGGGGCTATATGCAAAATAACATTGTGTTGGTAAGTATAAATAAATAAGAAAATTAATATAAATTTTCATGTTTGTAGTTATTGTATGCTTGGAAATCACGAGTTTTGAGCTTTATGGCGCAATCTCATACATTGCTCAGTCAGTAACTTCCCGAGTCGATTATGTGGAAACGAAATAACTCTGGAACTTCATTTTTTGTGTCAAGCCTCACGATAGTCCACTATTTGACGGCATGATTTTGTATTGAACGTCATATTGCCAGGAGTCTGGATTCTAAATAATAATGGAACAGCCCTCGTATAGCACAAGAGGAGCAGACCAAAACAGAAAAGTCATTTCAATCTTCTTTTCTTTTACAGGCGGTCACTTATTTTTCAACATTATGTGACGCTGTGCATTATCTGGTTTTATTACCTGATGGTTTATTTTTTGGCACAGGTCAACTCTGATGTATCTCGCAAAGTGTCCAGAACGCCCCAGAGTGAGATGGACCGTATGTCACAGATGTCTGAGTACAAGAGTTCCCTGCGTCAGCCCTACCTCTTTTTCTACCCTGGCATTGGTGCTCCTTCTGTCTGATGATGGGTAAGTACCCCTCCTTTCCCTTTAAAAAAAAAATTGTCGTTGATTGGTTGTTTTGTCATTGTTTTTTGTTTGTTTGTGTGGTTTTGTTTTATTTTTGTTTCTTCTTTGTTTGTCGATTTGATGCCTTGAAAGTCCCTTTTTACGACCTCTAAAATTCTGGGAAAATCAGAGGAAGTCTTAAAATGGCGGTAGATTTATGGAGGTTCTGAACAGAAAATGTAGATAAGAATTGTCTCTAAATTTGAGGGGGGGGGGGCGGGGGGGAGGGGCGGCACTCTATGTATGTCACCTATTAGCTGACTGTATGTCATTTGCATTCATGGGTAATGCAGTTGTAAAGTCATCACCCCATTCTTGTAATTCATTTGATTTACTGTTGTGACTGAGTGTCCAGTTTCTATTGGAGCAAGGCCTGAAGTTTCTGACCTTTTTCCAGTTTTTCCAGTGGTCATTAGCCCCCCCCCCCCCCCAACAACAAAAATGTTTACGGTAACATAGGCAAAAAAAAGTAGGGTCGGTAGGTCGGGATTTTTTTTTTTTTTTTTTTTCCTCCAAAAAAACATATTTTTCAGTTATTTTGCCAATTTTTTTTTTTTTTAATTTTTTTTTCTTCTTCCCCAAATGCCCCAAAAAAGTCATGGGTCGCGCAAAAAAATAGGGTCGGTCGGGATACCGTAAACAGACTATTTTTTTTTTGGGGGGGGGGGGGGGGGGGGGGCCTTAGGGTTACTCTATGAAAGTATGGGAGTATTCAGTTTGGTCATTGGCGATATACAAAAAATTGGAAGACAGGGGGCCCGGTAGCTCAGTTGGTAGAGCACTGGACTTGTGATCAGAAGGTCGCAGGTTCGAATTCGGGCCGGGACGGACACAGGTCAACTTTATGTGCAGACCCAGAGACGGAAGCCATGTCCCACCCCCGTGTCATCACAATGGCACGTAAAAGACCTTGGTCATTCTGCCATAAGTGCAGGTGGCTGAATACACCTAAACACGCAGACACCTGGGTAGCGCGACTCCGTTGCTGCTAGCTTTCCACTGGGAGGAAGCGACCCGAATTTCCCAGCGATGGGACAATAATGAAAATGAAAAAAAAAAAAAAATGTTTTCCCTTTTACTAATTGTCTTTTATATAAAAGACTGGGTATGAGCTTATTTAGAACTAGATGATTACCCGCTTCGCCGGGAAGAAGTAGAGCCGAATACCAGGCTGTGCCTGTGCCGGGTGCACGAAGGAAAGGAGATAAACGCGCAAAACACTGGAGACCTTCTAAAAATAGTAACATGCAGTGACCTTCTAAAAATAGTAACGTAGTAACGGGAATATGGATTGACGCCACACGGAGGAAGGGAGTCAATCGCGGCTGAAAACACTGGAGAAGATAAGGAAGAGTTACTGGTAGTGGATCCCGACAACAAAAAAAACAAAAAAACAAAAATCGGTTTAGCGCACACAGCGCTGCGCGCTGAGAGCACGTGTTGAAATATCTCATCGATGAGGTTGTGTCCGGGGTGTAGCTGAATACGGTGTCCAAATTTGAAAAAGATCCACCGAGAACTTTGGCCGTGCATCGCGAACAGACAGACAGACAGACAGACAGACACTAGTGTATATATATATATAGACACCTTTAAAAATGTTTTATGTAAATTTGGAGTCTTGTTGTTGTTGTGTTTTTAACTTGTATTGTGGTAAGTGTTTTGGATCGTGACTTCTATTTTTGAGAAAAGGAAATTATACTTCAATACAGTAGAGCAATTATAGTTCTACATTCTGAGACTAAATGACTCTTTCAGATTACCATATTTTACACAATTTATTCATTTGCAGTGACCTGATCATCGAAATGGGGTTGCTCTTACCAACCACATCTTCTCCGTCCTGTCAGCATTATTGTTATTACATTTTCTTCATCGTTCATCTCATCTTGGGTGCAGCTGTGCTGTGCTACTTCAAGACTTGTCTGGACAAACTGCTGCTACCACTGGTTACAAGAGTGGGATTTGAACACTGATTCACGTAAATACGCTATAGATTGCACATACTCTTACTTACTTATTGCACATACTTGTCTGAACAATCGCCTAACCCCAGGAGGTTGAGGTGGGTTACACCCAAAGAATTCATAAGATTTCATTCAATGTTGGTAGTATTGCTGCTTTTTTGCGGAGGCCACAACCATGGAAGCTTTTTTCGTTTTTCCTCAAGTCCCATTCCTGTGGTTACTAAAAATATGAGTACCCTTTTAAGACCTCCACAAATCTGAGAAAATCGGGTCTTAAAAAGGAGTGAGTCTTAAAATGGGGGTTTGTTTGTTTGTTCGTTCATGGGCTGAAACTCCCACGGCTTTTACGTGTATGACCGTTTTTACCCCGCCATTTAGGCAGCCATACGCCGCTTTCGGATGAAGCATGCTGGGTATTTTCATGTTTCTATAACCCACCGAACTCTGACATAGATTACAGGATCTTTTTCATGCGCACTTGGTCTTGTGCTTGCGTGTACACACGGGGGTGTTCGGACACCGAGGAGAGTCTGCGCACAAAGTTGACTCTGAGAAATTAATCTCTCGCCGAACGTGGGGACGAACTCACGCTGACAGCGGCCAACTGGATACGAATCCAGCGCGCTACCGACTGAGCTACATCCCCGCCCAAAATGGGGGTAATTTTACAGAGGTTTTAAACAGAAAGTCTGCGAAAACAAGGTCTTAAAAAGGAGGAAGTCTTAAATTGGGGGGTCTTTAAAGGGGGGTTGCACTGTACAATGTAATTGGCACGTAAGTTGTAATTGGCAAATTGCTGTTATGACGCTAAATTTTCTTGCTACTTTTCTTTCTTGTTTGCTTGGTTTTAAGTATGTATACTATCTTACTCTTGGCAGTGACGGGCGCTGTGGCGGGGTGGTAAGACGTCGGCCTCTTGATCGGAAGGTCGAGGGTTCGAATCCCGGCCCGGCCGCCTGGTGGGTTAAGTGTGGAGATTTTTCCGATCTCCCAGGTCAACTTATGTGCAGACCTGCTAGTGGCTTATCCCCCTTCGTGTGTACACGCAAGCACAAGACCAAGTGCGCACGGAAAAGATCCTGTAATCCATGTCAGAGTTTGGTGGGTTATAGAAACACGAAAATATCCAGCATGCGTCCTCCGAAAGCGGCGTATGGCTGCCTAAATGGCGGGGTAAAAACGGTCATACACGTAAAATTCCACTCGTGCAAAAACACGAGTGTACGTGGGAGTCTAAGCCCATAAACGAAGAAGAAGAAGACTCTTGGCAGTGAAATTGTTTGCGAGGATAAGCAAGTGTAAAGTCATCAAAGCTTTGGGAGATAGATGCTTCCTTTATTTCGACCATCATGTGAAGTTGAAACCTCAATCATCTCTTCTTGTTGTGGTTAAGCTTAGCTGTTGTAGGGCTCACTTCAAAAAAATAATTATCTTGTGTGATGGTGATACTGTGTGGTGTTGTGAGCTTAGGAAGCAGTGTTTTGTCCAAATCGTGCACATCATGTACAGTGGTGCCAGTGATGAGAAGACACCCTTTGGACCGACTAAAAGCGTTCCTACATTGCAGGTGGCCTGTCATGACAGTTATAATTAGGTCAAGATAATAGACAAGAACTACAGAAAGTGTCCTTTATTTAATCAATCAATCAATCAATATGAGGCTTATATCGCGCGTATTCCGTGGGTACAGTTCTAAGCGTAGGGATTTTTATTTTTTTTAATGTTTTTTTTTATGCAATTTATATCGCGCACATATTCAAGGCGCAGGAATTTATTTATGCCGTGTGAGATGGAAGTTTTTTACACAATACATCACGCATTCACATCGGCCAGCAGATCGCTGCCATTTCGGAGCATATCCTACTTTTCGCGGCCTATTATTCCAAGTCACACGGGTATTTTGGTGGACATTTTTATCTATGCCTATACAATTTTGCCAGGAAAGACCCTTTTGTCCATCGTGGGATCTTTAACGTGCACACCCCAATGTAGTGTACACGAAGGGACCTCGGTTTTTCGTCTCATCCGAAAGACTAGCACTTGAACCCACCACCTAGGTTAGGAAAGTGCGTTACCACTCGGCCACCCAGTCCTTAGTTCAGTCAAGATAGTACAAGACGAAAAGTACTAGATCAAGTAACAGGCTATATATTGAGTTGAACAAAATAGTGACTGAACTTTCAATGATACAGAGAGAAGAGGTTTGGGGATAGCACTTGTGTTTATATACCATGTGAGCACATGATCCAATAGACGAATTCCGGAAATAACTATGTCGGGTTTGTATGGGTTGTGAAACGCATGTGACGGGCGCAGTGGCGTGGTGGTAAGACGTCGGCCTCCTAATCGGGAGGTCGTGAGTTCGAATCCCGGTCGCTGCCGCCTGGTGGGTTAAGAGTGGAGATTTTTCCAATCGTCCGGGTCAACTTATGTGCAGACCTGCTTAGTGTCTTCACCCCCTTCGTGTGTACACACAAGCACAAGACCAAGTGCGCACGGAAAAGATCCTGTAATCCATGTCGGAGTTCGGTGGGTTATGGAAACACGGAAATACCCAGCAAGCCTACTCAACGAAAGCGGAGTGAAGCTGACTGTGCTCTCAGAGTATAGTGTGGGGAACCCAAATGGGCAAACGAGCTCACACGTCACCAGAAAATTCTGGAACGCTGAAGAAGAAGTAGAAGAAACGCATGTACAGGAAGCACATGGCAATGTTTGTCTGTGCAAATGCAAGGGTACTCACTCTTGCAGAACCCATGCAAACCCGAAAGAGTTATTTCCAAAAATCGTTTCCTTTGTGGGTCTCAAGATTTTTGTGCAGGGATTTCGTTAGCACATGGTACCTTTGACATGTTGTGTACATACTGATTGCATTTTATTGAGAATATATGCGGATTACATTGTATTGAGAATACATGCTGATTACATTGTATTGAGAATACATACTAATTACATTGTATTGAGAATACATACTGATCACTTCCCGCAGTGGGGCACTGCGGTTATGAAATTAAAGGCCCCTCCTGTTTTTGGAACCGCAGGAGCTTTCTAGTTTGCTGTTAGGTAGATTTTTGGTTCCTCTTTCCTGTCATGCTCTCTTTTTCTTCATGAATTCTTTTCTTTTTTCTGCCTTCTTGCTCATTCACCTGTATTTTTTCCAAAAATCTCTTCTCTTGCCGCTTGTCTCGCGATTCATGTATAGTTTAATCTGTTAGTGTTCTGATGTAAGTCCAGCAGTAGATAGGTTAAGCCTATTTTAACATACTGGAAACTGGTAATCTTCCAGTAGGTATTAATTTAGTTTTACTAAAGCCTGCTGGGACACAAGTAATGGGTTAGTGCATTTGTAAACAGGAATCGCTTGACAAGTGGCCCCCTTCATCCCCCCCTTCCTCGTCCTGATATGGCTCTGCGTAGTCGGCTGGACGTTAAGCAACAAATAAACAAACAAACACCCCTCACTATTGATTGGCCCCTCCTTTGTTTGTCATAGGTTTTGCAAGAAAAGGTCACCCTTCCACAACACATACAAACCTAAAAGCGTTTTTTTCTTCTAACTCGTCTATTCAACATGGTACTTTTGGCAGGTAAATGAACATGTCAGAGAAAGGTTTTGCAAGCTTTACTTATTAAATCAGTGTTACTGAACTTGTTTGTTGTGTTACCAGGTTGTCTTTTCTCTATATCTCTCTGATTATGGGTGAAGTGCACAACAGGCTCCAGTGGGTAAAGGCTCACTCCTAATGAAAACAATTGAGATCCAAGCAATCTCTAACCTAGTTATATAGGATAAGATCATCACTTGGACACATTCAAAATCAATACCTTGACTACTTGTGCTGATTTGGATTTTGTTTGAAATAATTTCTTGAAGGCCATTGGTTTGTTTTAATGACATTAATTAGTCAGAAAATGTCCACTGTTGACAGAGAGCACCTAGGCTGTTCATTTTTGGTTTGTGTCTTAAACTGGAGAGATGGTTTTATCTCATTTAAGAGCCTGGCCATATTTGAGATAGTGATACATGTTATCAATGAAGGAGTGTGCCTTTAACTGCAGGAACTAACTTGCACTCTCTGTCTCTTATTTCATATATTTTGAAATTGGAACTTAAATGAAGCATGGGCTTGAAAGCAAAAATATTCCTCCTCAACACCCGAAAGGTTGACATCGCACACACAAGCACGCACGCAAACAAACACACACACAAAGTGTGCATTTTTAAGATACCTGCTTTCACCTGTAAGACAGCATTCTGCATTATAAACACATGTACAGTACCCGGCGAAAGAACAGTTTCCTTCACGCCCACAGTTGCAAGTGATTTTTCAAATTGTATTATTACCCAACTCACATATAGCAATTAACTCTAGTTCAGTGCTGGTAACGCTGTACGCGTTCCCCTTGGTAACAAGGGAGACCACCCTAAAAAAGAGTGATCCATCCCATAATATCAGACCGATGTCCGGTCCAACATCCGTATGCGTGCGCATACGCCGCCATTTGTATCATTCTCTCTCAGCGGTTCAACTGGGAAGGACGCTCCTGATGTACGCTCCTGCTGTCTTCAGCTTTTCGCCATAGTCTTTGGCTTTGGCATCTCCCCTTGGTCGTCGCCTAACTTTACACCTGTACCTACGCTGTGTGGTGAGATCTTTCCGTTTTGTTATAACTTTAGCGACGTTTTCGTCGCTCGTTTGTACTTGTGAAATTTTTCTGAAATTGTTTTCTGTGAAATTTTTCGTGAGTTGTTTGCTATGGCGGAGGCTGCGCTTGTTGATAGCGCTAAACGGAAGCCTAGTTCGAGGCAGGTACCTGACGATACGCCTCCAAAAATTAGCTCGAGGAAAGATAAGGGCGCAGGAAAATCCGCGTCTGTTTCTTCTGATTCAACTTCTGTTAAATCTCCCGTGCTAGCAGACGCCAGTTTAACTTCCGGTCAGACTTGTTTACGTTCTGACAAGAGTAGTATTTCGGGCGTAGCTTCTTCTGCTTCAACTTCAGCTGGCTGCCCTGGGTTAGCGCCAGTTGAAGTTGCGTCTTTGTTGTTGACGCTGAGCGCTCAAGTTTCGACATTAGCGTCGGAATTATCTTCCACTCGGGAGGAATTGCGTGCTCTTCCGTCGGGTGTTTCTGATGTTCTTTCCTTAGCACAGTTACGGCAGTCTCCTGCAGTTCCGGCTTCGACTTCCGCTAAGCCTTCGGCGACTGTGACTCGGGCGGATGTCCATGCTTCGCAGGATGGGGGTACCAACTTGGTGTCTCTCCTGAATGTGACACCAGTACAAGGTATGTCTACACCGCTTGCCGGTGTGCGAGCTCAGGGGGCTCTCTCGTGTGTTGGAGGCCGTGAGAGTTCTTATGAGCAGCGAAAGGACGAACGTATCCGTAGGTCTCTTGACGAGAATATCGGGGACCGTTTTAGTCCTCTTCCGCCCAGGGGGCAGGAAGTGGTCGGTTCTGCCGACGATAAACTGTCTGATGTTCTGCCTCCTGGCTCCGAGCTTGATCTCGAGTCGGAGGGTAGGGCGGACGACGGGGATGCCTCAGTGGTAGAGGATTCATAACTGAATTTGCCCGTGAAGCTGTCAGCCGCAGTGGCGCTGGCGGCGGAAACGGCGTTCAGATACTTTCCGGAAGGGGTGGTGAAGGACAAGGTTCAGCTTCACCCACCTCGTTCTGCTTTTGACGATTTCCGGAGTGCACAGGAGCAACGGCCTCGCTTCCGCTTCCGGGAATCGTCAACTATTGCCTACGAAATGGCAAACGTTTTGTGTGGGAAACGCAAACCGGCGGTGCCGTTGTTGGTTCAGCACGGCGAGGCCCCGGAAGACGTTGTCTCTTGGCTGGCTCAGCCTGGGGCTCGAGCTGCTTCCGGTGTTCCGAAGTTCAAGCTTAACCCTTATCCTTTGAAGCTGATTGACACTTTTGCTCTGCCGTCAGGGGCACTTCCGGTGACGCCGGAACTTGCTGCTTTGAGAGAAGATGGTTACAATAGGGATAGAGTTGTCCCATGTACTGACGGTTCTCTCGCAGCTTTGGAGGAAGTTGGAAGGTCTTTGCTGGAGCTCACGTCCCTGTCAGAGTCTCTGCAAAGGTCCTTGTCCAGATCGATTGCCACATCTCTCGATCCTTTTGAATTTCGTTTTGACGCGTCGCCGACAGATGTTTCGACACTGCTGGCTACGCTGGGCAAGGTGACTAGAGAACAGGTTGCTTTGTCTGCCAGGCTGTATACTCACGCAGTGCATTCAAGGAGGTCAGCCTTTTTGACGGGGTCCAGATTTCGGGATACCGCGACCATTGAGAGGCTGAAGGTCTCCCCTTTTGCTGAGGGGTCTCTCTTAGGGCAAGCGTCTTTCGATGCCCTCCAGAAAGAGACGCAAGACGCGCGGGATGTAGCGATCGCGCGTTTGGCTTCACAGGGCTTCCAGAAGCCTCAGGGCAAGCCTCAGACGCAGGCGTTTTCTTCAGCTAAGCCTCAGACGTCCTCGTCTGGTGGTGGGAAGGCCCAGAAGCAGTCATTCTCCTCCAGGGGTAGGGGGCGTGGAGCTCCATACCCTAAGAGGGGTCAGTCTTTTGGGGGTTCCAGGGGGTCGGGGCGTAAGCCTCACCCCCAATGAAACTTCCCCGAACAGCACATCCCGGTGGCTCCCGCGCTGGTTGTAGCGGGCGGCCCGTCCAGGGCCCTTTCTTCCTGGCTGCAACTGGTGGCCAGCAAGTGGGTCACTGGGATAGTGCGTTCGGGGTTCCGGCTTCTCTGGTCAGGGCAGAAGGCTCCCCTGGTCAGGATAATCCCGCCCTGCAGGGCGCCAAAGGATTTGGTGGCACGGAACGCGGTCCAGGAGGAGGTCTCGGCTCTGCTGCTCAAAGGAGCTATAGAGGAGATCTTGGACGCGCGGTCCCCGGGGTTTTACGGCAGACTTTTCGTAGTGCCGAAAGCCTCGGGGGCGTGGAGGCCTGTGTTAGATCTTTCTCCTTTGAACAAGTTTCTGAGAGTAATCAAGTTTACCATGGAAACTCCATCTTCGGTTCGGGAGGCCTTACGGCCGGGAGATTGGGCAACGTCGATCGATCTAACAGACGCTTACTTTCACGTCCTCATACATGTCTCGGACAGGAAGTGGCTTCGCTTCCCTTGGGGCGGCAAAGCTTACTAGTTCAGGGCTCTGCCGTTCGGCCTGTCTTTAGCTCCTTGGATTTTCACGATTGTGGTCAGGCAGCTTTGCGCTCTTGTGAGACAGGAAGGCATCCGTCTCAGAGCTTACCTAGACGATTGGTTAATCCTTCACCAGAACAGGGGTCTTTGCGAGGCTCATACGCAGAGGGTGCTGAGCCGGGCGGCACAGCTGGGTTTCTCTGTCAACCTGACAAAATCCGAGTTGGATCCATCCCAGACGTTTACGTACCTGGGCATGGAATTCGACACACTTCGGTGGTCTGTCCGTCCGTCTCAAAGGCGGATCGACAAGCTTCAGGGTCTGATTCGGTCTCTCTACGGAGAGAATCATGCCAGTGCAAGGGTTCTGACTTCGGTTCTGGGTCAGATGGAATCCATGGCTTCCCTCATTCCGTTGGGCAGGGTTCACAAGAGGCCTTTTCAGGCCTCCCTGCAGTCAAGGTGGGATCAGACATCCCAGGACAGGAGTGTTCCGATCGCACTGGGAACTTGGTTTCAGCAGACCACAGGTGTGTGGCTTCTTCCGGATTTGTTCCTGGGAGTTCCCATTGTTCGTCCACCGCCGGAGAGTTGTTTACGGACGCATCTCTGACGGGGTGGGGTGCTCATCTGGACGAGCACATGGTTTCGGGAGTTTGGGATTGCTCTCAGGCCTCCCTACATATCAATGTACTGGAGTTGGAGGCCGTTTCCCTGGCGCTTCTAGCGTTCAAGCCTTTCCTGGAGGGCAGTCATGTACGTCTTCACACCGACAACATGTCTGTCGCGTCGTATGTGAACAAGCAGGGGGGGACTCGGTCTCACAGTCTTTCCGACATTGCATGTCGCATTCTCAAGTGGTGTCACGCCCAGCACATTCTGTTGTCAGCGGTGTACTTGAAGGGCAGTCTAAACGTCCTTGCAGACACTTTGAGCAGAGGGGACAGGATTGTTCATTCAGAGTGGACTCTCACACACCAGTCTTTGCAGCGGCTTTGGTCGCAGATCGACAAGCCCAAGATAGATCTCTTTGCGACGAGGTTTTCGGCGAGACTTCCTCTCTTTGTGTCCCCCTTCCCGGATCCTCTGGCCTGGAAGGTGAATGCTCTGGAAGTGGATTGGTCAGATCTTCCGGCGTATGCCTTCCCTCCGTTCTGCCTCTTAGGCAAAGTCCTCAGGAAAGTGGACTTGGAGAAACCAGCGCTGGTTCTGGTCGCTCCTCTGTGGCCAAGCCAGCACTGGTTTCCCGACCTACTGCGTCTAGCAGTTCGGCCCCCGATCCCTCTCGCCCTGAAAAGAGGAGATCTCGTGCAGCCTCGGTCTGGCGTTCAGCACGAGAACCCACAGATCCTGGCCCTTCACGCGTGGATTCTGTCCGAAGCGCTTTGCGTAGGGCAGGGGCCTCTTCCTCTACTCTGAGATTCGTTGGACATGCACATAGAAAATCGACTTCTTCGGTTTACTCATCGCACTGGGCTTCTTGGTCTAGGTGGTGCGCGCTTAACGGGGTTAAACCTCTTTCACCTAGGTCTATTCATGTAGCCAACCATCTGTCTTGGTTGGCTGATCAGGGGGCTTCTCCCTCTTCTATTAGGGTCCGGAGGTCTGCGATCTCTTCGACCCTCGCGCAATTAGGCCACAAAATTTCGCTCGGAGGGGTTATCGCTAGTGTTATTAAGGGGGCTGCCCTTTTAGCAGCTCGTTCAAAATCGCTTCTCCCTGCGTGGGATTTGTTTTTGGTCTTACGTTTTTTAGCCTCGGATGAGTTCGAGCCTCTTTTGTCAGCCAGTTTGGCTGAATTGACGCGTAAGACTGTGTTTTTAACGCTTCTCTCTACTTCGAGGAGAGGTAGTGAGGTGCACTCTTTGTCGGGTTTAGACAAGGATTTTGCGTTCGAGAAGGATGGTTCCATTTCTCTCAAATTTGTTCCCGGCTTTCTCGCGAAAAACCAGAAACCTGGCCAGCTTTCTCCAATCTTGCGCATTCCACCCTTGAGCAAGATTTTGGCTCCTGGAGATCCTGATATTGCAAATTGTCCCGTGAGAGCTCTCTGATGTTACCTGTCTCGAACTCGGCCTGTTAGGTCAGAAAGTCAAAAACTTCTTTTCATATCTTTAAACACGGCTAGGTGTAAGGATATAGCGAAGGTGACTCTGACCAAATGGATCTCCACTCTGATCAAACGAGCATATGCCTGGTGGCAATTGCAGTCGGGTGACGTTAGGGCAGTGTTGCCTCTCACCGCGGCTAGAACCCATGAGGCGAGAGCCTGGGCATCCTCAGTGGCAGTTCTTCGGTCCGGCAAGCTAGCCGAGGTACTGGAAGCTGCGTACTGGCGCTCTGAGGACATCTTCGTCAATTATTACCTCAGAGACGTCTCTTCTGTAAGGCAGGATGGAAGCTCCGCGCTGCCTGCCATGGTAGCGGCGGGACAAGTCCTGCGTGCCTAGTTTTTGGTAAGTACCCACCACCTATAGTAGCAATCTGCTATATGTGAGTTGGGTAATAATATGTAATTTAATCCAAAATTTTAATAATAAATTTTCATTTAATTAATATACTTACCCAACTCACATCGTTTAAACCCTCCCGCCTCCCCGCTGTGGTGGTATTGGGTTCTAAAAAAGTAGTGAGTTGGGCTTCGTTCGAATGATACAAATGGCGGCGTATGCGCACGCATACGGATGTTGGACCGGACATCGGTCTGATATTATGGGATGGATCACTCTTTTTTAGGGTGGTCTCCCTTGTTACCAAGGGGAACGCGTACAGCGTTACCAGCACTGAACTAGAGTTAATTGCTATATGTGAGTTGGGTAAGTATATTAATTAAATGAAAATTTATTATTAAAATTTTGGATTAGTGCATCAGCATAGTATTTAGTCGTTTTTGTTTTTTTACTTTTCATAAATTGGGTTATACAGGGAAGGGGTCAAGCGAGTCGTGAATGCAGGCAAAACGTGTCACTTCACGTGACACGCTACAAAAATCGTAAAGATGCTCTTTTTTTTTTTAACAAGGTAAAGACACTTGTGGAGGCAATTCATTTTTCAACAAGATCATTACATTAAAATTATTCGCCAAAGCATTTAATACTCCAGCAAATGAGCATAGATCACTTAGTGTTAAAAAGGGTTGTTTGGCAAAAGCTCATTCGCACGAAATCGACGTTATGATTTCTTTGAAAACCAGGTGCTATTTGTGGCCAAGTGTCGGGTCTACACGAACAGACTCAGACTATGACTAGAAAAAAAATCCTGCGCTTTTTTTTCTTTTTTGTGTGAACATCGATCGATTAGCGATAGTGATTCGTATGCAAGTACTATGAAGCCAAACGCATTCTTCCCCCCTCCCTTAACACATATTTACAGACACATGCACACAAATACACGCACGCACACACACACACACACACACACACATCCATACACAGATAAACAAAGTCGCGAAGATGTCACGCAAGAGCGCTTCGCAGTGCTGAAATGGACGCCAACTGTCACTTTGATGATCGCTGTTTGTCTGTCATTAGATATTAAAAGTTATCATCTTTCTCACATGCTTCAAAACAACAGACACAGAGACAAAGACACACGCACACACAAACACTGACTCAAATTCACACCGCCACACACTTGAACACACTCACCGGCGCGAACGCACACGGATAAGTGTTGTTTTTGTTCAAACCTAAACACAAACACATCAGTTTATTCACACAGAAATACCAACACACACGTGTGTTTGTTTGCGTGTGCCGGAGTCATGTGTGTGCGCGCGGGTGCGTGTGTGTATGTCTTCGTGTGTCAGTTTGTCAAGTTGTTTGTTGTGTGGGTGCCTGCTGGCGGGCGGGCGTGTGTGTTCGTGCGTCCATGCGTGTGTGTGCGCCGCAGTGTACTCAAGCCAAGCATTATTTATTTATTTGCTGTTGCTTTTCGGGTCCAGCGGACCATAATAGGCCAAATCAGGACCCCCGGCAAGCCAAGCAACATTCCTGTGTACTGCACGTGGTTGTAATACAATCAATTATGTTTTTCTGTCTTATGTTTTATAAGTTGACCTAGCAGGTCGGAAAACTGAACTTCTTACATGTATTTATGTCAGCCTCAGTGCAGCCCGCACCAGGCCAGGCTAACATAGCACAGTGTCCATCAGTGACTGGCATCGCGGCGCCGACAACTGAACAGGCAAACTGACTGACTTAAGAACAAGAAGAAATTACAGATTATGTTTCAACATATTACTGAAATCTTAGTCTAACTTGTACGACCAGGGCCAATGGCAATGCGGAAAAGTAAACCAGTCAGACACAGCAGTGCCAGTGTCGGTCAACGCCAGAAATGAGACCTGCAGTGAGCTGTCCCGCCGCGGAGGCTACTCGGTGTGGCCATAGACCAATGGTCTATGGTGTGGCGAAGTGGACCAACACGCGGAATGCCGAATGGATATGACCGGCCCGGGGTGTCAGTATCATTCTGAACACATAACGGCATCAATCAATCGAGCCTCGCTGAGAAGTTGTTCTGAACACATAACGGCCTCAATCAATCGAGCCACGCTGAGAAGTTGTTCTGAACACATAGGCCTAACGGCCTCAATCAATCGAGCCGGCCTCACTGAGAAGTTGTTCTGAACACATAACGGCCTCTGAATCACTGGCAATCGAGCCTCGCGGAGAAGTTGTTCTGAACACAAATAACGGCCTCAATCAATCGAGCCTCGCTGAGAAGTTGTTCTCTTTCTTTAATACTTTTTTTTTCGTAGCTGCTCGCCATTAGTAAACCCAGATAGTACAACTTGGTTAAGGCGGACAATTACGAAAGAAGATGAAGAAAGAACGCGCTTTCAAAGGCTAAACACGGCACAACAAAAAGCTGGCTACATTTACCAAAGTCTCTAAAACGCAACATATAATATATACAGTATAATATGCATGGGGAAAATAAATCTTAATCCTTTGTCTTAGCCCTGCGCCACAATTCTCAGCATAAAGGGATGTCCACACTGAATCGAGTGAACATGTTGAAAATTGACAATTTTGTAGAGGTCAAGGTCAGAGTTCAAGGGGTGAGGTGACCACCCAAAACAGTTTCCCTGTAAACTCAAAATTGAAGTTTTGTTAAATATCGCAGGTAGCATGTCGCATAAAAACACGAGGAAAGTTGTAGTGTAAGAAAAAGCGGACAGGTAACAGTTAAAAGCTGGAATTGGAAATATCTGGAATATGTACAAGATGAATTTCAACACTTCAACAAAATTAAAAATAATAACAATAAATCATGCAAGGAATAATGGCGGTAAACTGCTATCAGCCCCAATTAGCATTCCGTGTGCAGGCCATTGCACAGTATAGTACTACTACTAGTAGTAACTAGTATTGGGACAATGAGACCAAAATTCTAGTTTTGATAAAAAAAATATCAATTCAAATTTAATATTAGTTTTCAAATTCATCAAAATGTACAGCTCTCTATAGTCGGCTAGAATTTAAGCAATGAGTAACAAACATCAAACTGCGTCTCTCTCTCGACAAACGGACAAAAATCATTGTTTTTAACCAAAGAACAAACTTGATGATGGCATTGAAGGTCATTGTCTTGGCACTGTGAAAAAATTACAGCAATACATGCACCCAGCTGTGGTAGAAACTGTGACCTAAAGTATTATTGTGCTTAGTTTGAAGCTGGTCTTGTTTCAACTTTTTAAGCAAAAACAAATTGACATTTTTTTACTTTTCAGTTTCTTTGACCTTGTGTGTCTACTGTGTCACTCCAAATAGATGTGGTTCAACCGAGACGTAATGCTCTAAATCAGCAATGTATCCAACATAGAGCATGGTACCAGCAGATGCAGGAGCATGAATCACAATACTTCTTGGCTGAGTAACCACTGTTATTGACAGTCCCAGTACTCGACTTGTGCCCTCCACAGCAAGTGCATCAGCGCTTGTTCCATTTTTACGGAGATCTGTTACATATTGATCAAAAGATTTACCCACAATAAACAATCCAACAACAACTTGCTCGGCATGGCTCATGTTATCTAAATAGTCACAAACCAGCTTTCTAATGGAGCCTGCAGAGGAATTTCCCTGTCCAGTCCTAGTGAGCTGATTGCTTATTGCATGAAAAAAGCAATTTCCATCACTTGGTGTCTCCCCACGTAGTCTGAAATTCTGTGACTGAAGAAATGTAGCAAACTGTTGCATAGACGATTGAACATGGTCAATATGTTTTTGATGCGAAGCAATACTGGCAGAAATTGTCATGTCTATCACATTCACAGGGTTACAAAATGCCGAGTTGTCCATCACAATTCACATTCACTCGGTCAGAGATTGTCGTGGAAGAAGATACTATTCTGTCAGACATTACATCCATTGGGACAGCGTCTACTGTGTCAGAAGAGACCATCTTTGTCCCAGTGGATGTGGTGTCTGACCTAGTTGTCTCTTCCGACTCAACAGTTTCAGTCTCAGTGGATGTGGTGTCTGTCTCTTCTGACTCAACAGTCTCTGTTCCAGTGGATGTCGTGTCTGATATAACGTGAGAAGACACAATTGTGTTGGACACTACATCCATTGCGACAGAGACTGGTGTGCGAGACAAAACATGTGCTTTCCATGTGTGGAAAAAAGTTGGGTAGAACTGCTTGAGTTTCATCCTTGATGCTTCCCACCATTCCTCATCAAAGTCGATGGGCACAACCTCAACACCTTTCCTTGTGTACACCACCAGCACACCTGACTTCAGTCCAGTTACAGCCATTTGACATTGAAGTTGACAGAAGTATGCATGGTCCCTTTTCACTCTATACTTGTCATTATCGAGAACACAAAAGTCAGACAATTTCATTGCCAGACGTGGGTGCATGTTCTGTTTTGAATACAGGCATTTAATTTCAACAACAAACTTCCCACAATGACTGCAATCAACGACTGCATCAGGGCTACCGGCTAAGAATGAATCCGTTTCGGACACAACTAACCCAGGAACACGAACAGAGCATTTTCTGTGTTTGTACCGATGAAGCTTAGTAAAGAGGGTCAGAGCTCTGTGCTCTTGCGTTCGCCCAAATTTCACTGCTGCTGGCAAATTGCCGTTGTCCAGACTAGATGGATTAACAAGTCGTTCTGCTGTATTTGCGTAGTTAGTCGAACTGAGAACTTTCTTTATAACAGATGCTGTAATGAGCCCACTTCTCATTGTAAACCAGTTCTCATTTTGGTGTTGGCCTGTTGTGTCTTCCTCTATTTGTTGTCTTTCGCAAGAGGAGTACAACAGACTGTCAAGAAATTTAGTACTGCAGTCACAGTCAGCACACTCACAGTGATGGTCTCTCAAGAATGTAGCCAGGCGAACCGATGGTGAGTCAGTTCTGAGAGGGGGTGGTGCTGGGGCAGATGGCGTCTGACGCGGCTCCCAAACATCCAAAAAGCATGAGGAGGGATGGAGCTCTTTCAGGCCTTCGAAAAAAGTAGACACCTGTGGTAGCTGTACTGTGCTAGGAATAGGCTTGTAGTTTTCCTCTGATGGCCGAAGCTCCTTTGGCCTGAAATAAACAAGACAGAAAACCAACCTTGTGAATCTATGAAGACCACGTCGCTGAACCTCCATGTTTCAGAGTTATTTTGATCACACAAAGTGAACACACAGACACAAACATGCACAGTTTCCTCAAAATCTGTGAACAATTGGAATATAAAGTTTGGTTTTCTTCTTGAAAAGTATATAATTTATGTGAAGGAATGGTGGACAAGAGTGGTGAACTGTTGAGGAATTCTCGTTTCGTACCCAATCCGAAAGTTTCATACCACATTCAATGCAATACTGTAATGGGTCTTTCTGTTCAATCATGCGTTCATCATTTCATGGTCAATTTCACTGTCACGTCACTGGAAGGACAAACACAGGGGAAGATAAGTCATGCATAAAATGTGTTTGTGTATAAATTATTCAGCACTTAGCATGTAAGAGTGAACTCAACATTTTTATGTCACGATTATCAATGTTGACATGAATATTTACCGATTCCATGAAAGGAAAAATTCTGCCCAAGTAAGCCTTTAAAGGGAGGGCAACTCTTTGCCGACTGCGAATTCCATTCGCAAACTATGGTCGCACTCGCAGCTCAGTTTGATACTAGCTTAACGGTGTATAACTTTTGTGTATGCAAAATCAAAAAGAAAAGTTTGAGAATGAAAATGTTTAATATTTTGGTTGTTACTTTACTCCATGAGGCATAATTGTGTAGATTTTACAGATATATTTTAAGAGGTCAAAATCAGGTTACACGCCTTTACTTTCTTTAGAGGACCAAGCCCACATGCTTTAGGCAGGTTTCATGGTATTAGGCCATTTTGATAGTCTCAGATTTGCTTAGTCTTTTAAATCCATATCTGTGAGAATCTGCTGTATTTGTTGTATTAACATGCAAACTAGTTGTTGTTTAAATACTTTTTTGAAAATAAAAGTTGAAATTTTTGATAATGTGTTTATTTATGCGCGTGTGAATGGTGGCGATCGTCAAAATACGGACGGATGAATTTACTTTTGCCACAGCATCACTAAACAAAGAACTAAATTCCAACACATACATGCACAAGTATCAATGCTGTGGTGGTTGAGAGTGCCAGAACACATTGAAATGATTGTTTTTCAACAACAATCGATATCCATAACACAAATTCTAACTTATACTAGCTCCGCAAAAAAAATGTATGGGGATTCGGATCTGTCCGTCCGCATAGCGATATCAAGAGCATCGAAACTAATTGTGATTTCACAGGACAAAAACACAAGTTTACCTAATTTTGTATACTGTAAATACAAGTTTGTGCACCCTTGAAGTGAGTTATAATGTTGCCGAGGTCAATTTGCCCTTGATCGACGCACGGTGACCCGAGTTTCAAAGTTGCGATCCAGTCCGTCTAAACAATGTAACGATCGCCACTTTTTTCTTTTCATTCAAAAACTAACCGTTTGGGGAGGAAGTGACCTCACGTTGTTTTACGTTGACGCTCGCGCTCGACAGAAAAAGACCGCAACAGTTTTTCAGTTAAAAAAATCGCAAAGTAATTACATTTTCTGAGGTTTTCTAGTGTCCGTCTAGTAACAATCGCCACTCTAGCGATCGCCACTGAGTGTTGAAGTCACATTTAACTCCATTTTCGACTGTTTTAAGAAACTATTTTGACGCTCAATCGTCACGTTTCAGTGTCGAAACACGTACTGTGCATTTGCAATCAGCCGGTGTGTCCAAACTGAAATGTGAGTGATGCCTCGATTTGTGGCGATCGCTCACGTGGTTGACGGACAGAAATACCTTCTTAGGGGGTAGGGGAACAGTTACTCCTCCATATAATAATGGTGTTTACAAATGATTGCAAACTTGTCTCTTTATAAACTGTTCAGACATGTCTTCTCTTCAATAATTTTCAGTTTTGCTCGGTTTGTTAATCAGGAGCACCCTGCAGATAATTTTTCATCTGTGACAATGCTCGAAATGTTGACGTAATTCCAATGCCCATATCCTTCTCTTGTTACCTCATCTAGCCAAAACCATTGAAGATAGAAAGACATTTATTGAACAAACTAGATGTACAACACCAGTCTTAACACGTTTTGTTCTTACATGTATATGAAAATATTGATGGCCATGGAATGGTTTGAAAAAAAACACGGTTTTTTCCTTCAAAACGGTCTAGGTCTGCCGGAAGTCGTATTTTTTCAAACCATTCATTTGAAGATCAATATTTTGATATACATACAAGAACAACACTTGTTAAGAATGATGTGTTGCATATTTTTTGTTCAATAAATGTCTTTCTATCTTCAACGGTTTTGGCTATATGAGCTATATGCATGCATAGGATGACCGTATTGCTTTTTAGCGTTTTCAGGGTATGCCGCTTTGCGCCTGGTTTTTAGATATAAATAAGGACCAGGACTATAAAAAAAATTACTGTTTTTAGTTGTAACAAACTCACTTTGTTGGAAAAACATGTCCTTTGAATTGTGTGCCAACATTTATTTTGTAGAATTTGAGTGTGTAAATAGTAAATTGCTGAACACAATACTGTGAAACCTGCCTATAGTCATTGCTAATAAACGTAGTCAACTAAAAACTACAAAGCAAATAATCTTCAGACTTATCTATTTGTGGCTGAAAAATAGCTCAGTCGACATAGCAATTTTTTTACCCAAATTATATAAAATGAATTTAGGAAATAATATTCTGACTTACTGAGCATCCTGTCCTATTGTCGCTTGGTTCTGGCATGTCTCCACATCAGTGATGAGCATGGCATTGTCGTCTATGTTGCAGCGACGAACCCATTGACAAGCTCCCGATGTCACGCTGACTAAGTTGTTTATCCTCCACAAAGTTGATGACTTCATATAGTGATGCCAAAATGTGACGACAGCATCCATCCATGCTGTCAACAAAACACACAGAAAAGCAACTTAAACAAAAATTACTCACAAAGAAAGATCAGGACCACACACTTTTTTTGTGCACATTTCATATCAGTGAGACATCAGCTTTCAAATGATACCAAAAAAGAAAACAAATTTGCCTAATGGTGGATTCACATTCCCAGGGGCTAATGATCATTTATATCCCTGATCTTCCACAATGGATGGCCAGTGGGTCAACATTCCCTGCTCATCACCACCCCCCCCCCCCCCCCCCCCCCCCCCGCCATCATCTGGATCTACCAATTAATGTTTTGTTATACCCTGGCCTTGCCATCCGAGCTTATTCATTATTACATTCAAGTATCAATAAATCATAGTCACACTTACCCTCCTTTATATGAACAAAAAGCCGAGAAAATTCTGCTTCATAACTCATAACTCATAACATTTTATTGATCCAACAAAGGAAATTAAATTGGTCATCCGCACATATAGGTCATTAATTAATAATTATAAAAGAATAAGAGAAGAAAATTCATAAAACCCATGATAAAAAACTACAATACCCTTTTTTCTTGCACACATGACACACCGACACACCAACACACATGCATACATACCTACATACATACCTACATACATACATACATATGTAACAAGGGGAAGGAAAACTCGAACATCTTGCATAGAGTGTGCATGGGTTTATTCATCTCCTCACACCTCACACCTCACACCTGGAACATGCCAGTATAAAACAACATAAGAAAATGTACAAGATCAAAGTATAAAAATCAAAAGAAAAGTATTTGTCATGACTGTCATAAAGACAGTGAACACACAAATAGTTGCAGAAACATCAACATGTGATGAATCGCAATCATCCAAAAAGAAATAGTCATAACTATATACAGAGAGATCACAAAGAAAGAAAACAACTCATGAACATTCGTCTAATATTGTTAAACTCGACAAACAATCCCAGTAGACACACCTTCCGCCCAATCCGATGCTTAAATTCTCTTATAAAATCATCACTTTCAAGCAGACATCCAGATTTAGGTTTGTAATCACACACACACACAATTAAGTATTTAGAGACATATTATAATAACACAGGCACAACTGTCCTTCCACAATCAACAAAACTAAGCTGACAGATTAACAAGACAAAGTAACCGTAATGTTGCGAATTTGCAGGTAAACAAACCTCAGAGCAGAAAATAAACCAATAAACAGGCGGCCATGGGTCGCCTCACATCATCAGCTGGTACCGGTAGGCATCAGCTTACATACTGAAAATCCAAAGACCTGAGGTCACTAATCCACACAAAAATAAACTAAGTAAAAGAATTTAGAAAAAGAATCTAACCTGACAGAAAGATATAATCAATAAACATAGTTTTATCAAAAAGCATCAAAAATAGTTACACAATTATATACATTATATACAACATATTATAATTTGTTTGCAAAAACAATGCATCAATAACTTTAAGTCAAAACAATCCACACAAATCCAAATAAACTTTCATCTAAATCAGTGCCGGAAATTCCCCAAAGTAACCTACAAGAATCAGCTGTAACACTAAACAGAAAGCGGATAAAAACAATTATAATTACAAAAGGAAACCCAAAGCTGAAGTTTCAAAACAAACGGGCCAAGTCAGAGCAGAAGGGGTTCCCTTGTTTACCCTGGAATACCGGAAGTGATGTAAAACTTCCTTATATGGGAGGAGACTCCATATCCCTAGCTAAAAATAGATCTCCCGCGTGAGCTTCAGCAACTGACTGACGGGTTTGACCTAGTTTGGAAACCCACGCTTTGAGACCGGCCACTTTGAATCGGACCAATTCTAGAAACAATCAAAGTTCTACAAAGACTGATAACAGCAACGTCCCTTCCAAAAGTTACAGGAAAATACCCCATGATCAACATCAGCAGTTAAAGTTGATTTAAACAAAATGAGTTAGACTCGAAAGGGAAATAAAAGATTCTGGCACTGTTCTGTCTCCGACAGTATTTTTAATCTTCTTTTAATTTCGTTTCGTTTATTCCAGTTGAAAGAATATGTATAGAAGTATAAGGGAGATCATTGTGCTTTGTAAAGTTTTACTTGGTAGTTTCCCCTGAATCTGTCCTTGGACGGTTTCTCTCTCCCTCTCTTTTAAGAGGTCTGGTGGCCCACGAAGTGTGAGTAATTTTCATTTCTTTTAATAAAGGATCCGACTCTAGTATGATTTACATTGTTTTTGAGGTTGTAATCATTTGTGTGATCGCTCTTGACACACATTTTTTGGTAGAGTAAGATTTGCAGTCTTCCACGTGGTTGTCGAGCTATTCCGCCATTTTTTCCTTGTTGTAGATCTGGTTTAGTTTTCTGAATTTGTGATTTTGTTCATTTGAGAGTGTTGTTAGTGTTGTTGTAGGAATTGTAGTAAAAGTAAGAAGCGTGCCGACTTCGGTCGATGTAGTGTTTTCTTGGTTTTAAGTTATGGTAAAGAAAACGACTCGGAACGAAGGCCCCAGTGCTCCAGTTGTGTGTTTGGATAATTCGATTTTTTGTGTACCCCATTTGCCACCAAGCGTTGGTTTTTTCGGTCGCGACTGCGGTGGTTTAGAGGTTGCGATTTTGTGTTTTGATTCTTTTCATATTAGTTTGTACTTTTTCTTATGGTTTCTTTTGTTTACATATGTTTCAGTTTTTTACCGTCTTCACTTCACTTTACTTTACAATAAAGAATCTTGGTAAAACTATCTGGGGCGTGAGCGCAAGAATCCGCGAGCCAGAATAGTAAAAAAACTTCGCCACTATGATGTCTCAAGAAAAGACTGCTCGAGCCCGAACCCTCTCCGTCACCAACCAACGACTGGCAGAGGTGGAACTCGAGCTCCAGATTGCAGAGGAACAGTACCAGCTGGCAAAAAGGAAAGCCTATCTTACCAAGGAACTGACGGAGCTGAGCGCCCTCAGGCTGAGGGACGAGCCCAGCCTCCACACTGTTCAAAGAACGATCAAGAAGGAGCCCGCCCTCCAGGACTACTCCACGTCCACCACGCACGAACGTCGATGGCACGAGCCAAGATTGTTGAACGATGATGCTTACAGCCAGCCGTCGGACGCAGCATCTCCCACTCTTTCCAGAGCCTCTTCCCGCCTCAATACACAGGGATCTGCAGTTGGACCCAGGCAGAACCACACGTCCCTACCAGTCCAGTCATCACATGACGCTGCCTCATTGTTTTGGATGAAGCGGGATCTCTTGACTCATCGATTGACTCCGTTCGATGAACGCCCGGAGTCATTCCACGTTTGGAAAGACTGTTTTACATCCATCATGCTCGACTTGGATGTCTCTCCTGCCGAGGAGCTGGACCTCCTGGCCAAGTACCTTGGACCAGAGTCCAAGAGGTATGCCCAGAGCCTGAGGTCTGCCAACATCGGGAATCCTCAGAGAGGACTCCAACTCCTCTGGAAGCGCCTGGACGAGCGGTTTGGCTCACCTGAGCTCATTGAGGCATGCCTGAAGGCAAGACTGGAGGAGTTTCCACCTATCTCTAAAGATCAGCGCAGCCTCTACGAGTTGAGCGACCTCCTTGAAGAAATCTTGTCAGCCAAGATGAACCCTGTCCTCGCCCCTCTGTTTGCCCTTTACGACTCGTCTACAGGGGTCAACATGGTGGTACGGAAGCTTCCTCACCACCTCAGACAGAAGTGGGTCATGCGCGCAGCGACATACAAAAGCAATCACCGCGTTCCATTCCCCCCCTTTGAGTTTTTTGTGGACTTCGTTAAAACTTGCGCCACAATTCAGAACGACCCGGCCTTCAATTTGGAGAACGACAAAAAGGCCAAGCCAGTACTCTCCAGAAAGACCAACCTTGAAGCAAAATCCGAGCTTTGCCCAATCCACACAACCGCAAGGCACTCTTTGCTAGAGTGTAAAGGCTTCGCAGCAAAATCACTCAGTGAGAAGAAGGCAACCCTGAAAGAGAAAGGAGTATGCTACAGATGCCTTTCTTCCACCAGCCACAGGGCAAAGGACTGCAATATGTCGGTCAAGTGCAGTGTCTGCTCTGGAAGGCACCACACCACCATGCATCAGGACAGACCATCAGCATCCTTGAATCCCATCAGAGAGCATGGCGGGGAGGTGTCCGCAAAGTGCACCACCTTGTGCAAAGGGGGTCACCTGAGCAGATCCTGCGGCAAGGTGGTGAAGGTCAAAGTTTTTCCCCCTGATGAGACCAAGGGGATCCAGGTTTACGCGATCTTGGATGACCAAAGCAACGCCTCCCTGGCAACGCCGGAGCTGATGGATCAGCTAGGCTCGTCCCCCAGTGAAATTGAATATCAGCTAACGTCCTGCGGCGGAACACAAGCGATGAGTGGTCGTCAGCTCCGGAACATCACTGTCCAGTCCACTGACGGAAGGTCCTTGACCTTGCCCCACGTACTTGAATGCGACACCATTCCAAACGATCGATCAGAAATCCCTTCTTCTGAAGTGGCCCAACATCATGGCCATCTCAATCGCATACGGAAAAGAATCCCTCCTCTCGACAAACAAATCCCCATCGCACTGCTGATTGGACGAGACCTCCCTGAAGCCCACCACGTGCTGGAGCAAATTGTTGGCCCACCGAAATCGCCATTTGCACAGCGACTGCCTCTTGGCTGGGTAATCATCGGGGATGTGTGCCTCAACAAAGTCCACAAACCATCGACCATCAGAGTTGCCAAGACGAGCGTCATTGATGGAAGAAGGACCATTTTTGAACCTTGCCCGTTCAACTTGAAGGTCGACGTCGCCAAAGATGTCGGAGCTGAAGTTTTCCAGCGAACACCAGAAGATGACAAGGTTGGGCTGTCCGTGGAGGACAAAGCATTTTTGGCTCTCATGGATGAGAAATTCAAGCAAAATGAAGAAGGGCGTTGGTCGGCTCCTCTTCCCCTGAGATCGGAAAAACCAATCCCCACCTGCAATCGGTCCCAAGCTGTCAGTCGGGCCAAGGCCTTGGAGGCATCACTGAAGAAGAACCCCGTAAAAAGAGAACACTTCTTCCAGTTTATGGAGAAGATCCTGAACAGTGGCTCCGCTGAAGAGGTCCCCCAGGGTGAGGCTGGACACAGCTGGTACCTTCCACTTTTCGGAGTGTACCACCCCCAAAAAACCTGATAAAATCCGCGGTGTATTCGACTCGTCAGCGACCTTCGAAGGCGTCTCTCTGAACTCGCTGCTGCTGTCAGGGCCAGACTTGACAAACAGCCTCCTTGGCATTCTGCTGAGGTTCCGCAGAGATGCAGTGGCAATAGCTGGGGACATAGAACAGATGTTCTACCAGTTTTTCGTTGACCAAGAACACCGAGATCTCCTACGCTTCTTTTGGTACCGAGGCAACAACTTTGACGCACCCCTCGTGGAATACAGGATGTGTGTCCATGTCTTTGGCAACAGTCCATCTCCAGCGGTTGCTACCTACGGCCTCCGGAAGAGCATTGCCCACAGTGCGCCAGATGTGAAGAAGTTCGTCGAGCGGGACTTCTATGTTGACGACGGGATCACCTCCGTTCCTGAAGTCGACCAAGCTGTCCACCTCATGCAGCGCACGCAAAGAGAGCTTAAAAAAACCGGCGGGATCAATCTCCACAAGGTTGTTTCAAATAGCAGGAGTGTTTTGGCAGCCTTTCCCAGAGAAGAACTGTCCACGGAGCTGCAAAACCTCCAGCCTACTGACCCCTTACCAACTCATGGATGTTTGGGTTTGAGCTGGAACTTGGAAAGAGATACATTTGACATTCCCCCCCAGGTTTCCAATGGAGATTTTTCTCGAAGAGGGATCTTATCCACCATCAACGGGATTTATGACCCTCTTGGTTTCCTCGCTCCAGCAACCATCAGTGGCAAGATTTTCCTGCGAGAGGTGTCTCCAGATGGCAAGGCCTGGGACAAACCCATCCCGGACAACTTCCGCCACCGTTGGGAGCTGTGGAAACAGTCCCTCCAAGACATCAAAGGGCTCGAAACACCTCGCATGTTTCTTCCAACATCCCTTACCCAGTCACCCGATGCTAAATACCACGTCTTCTGCGATGCTTCAGAGAAGGCTATCTCTTCAGTGGCCTACGTTCAGGTGCCCCATGAACAAGGCTTTCACCTTGGGTTTGTGATGGGAAAAGCCAAGCTTGCCCCATTTAGCGGCCACACCATCCCTCGCCTGGAGCTCTGCAGTGCGGTTCTTGCCACAGAGATATGGCAGTTGATTGAACAAGAGCTTGATTTGAGTTCGCCCACTGTGACTTTCTACACTGACAGCAACGTCGTGCTCGGTTACATCAAGAATGAGAAGAGACGTTTCTTCACATACGTCACTAACAGAGTAGAGAGGATCAGGCGATTGACATTCCCAGACCAGTGGCATCATGTGCCCACCAACCTCAACCCTGCCGACGCGGCAACAAGGAGTTCACCGGAGAACCTGGGTCAGAAACTGCAGGTCTGGCTTGGCGGCCCTAGTGAGTTCCTACAAAATAGACCCACACCCGTCGATCTACAAACCTTCCCATTAATCTCACCTGATGCTGACAAGGAGATTAGACCACAGGTCTGCAAGACCGAGGTATCTTCCAAACCTCACCCCTCAACCCTCTCATCCCGGTTTGAAAAGTTTTCGGAGTGGACTGCATTGGTGAGAGCCTTCAGTACTCTCAAGCACATCAGCGCTAGCTTCCACTCTCCTGACGGCGCTTGCACAGGTTGGCATCGCTGCGCTCACCATGGTGGTGTCAAAAACGATAAATTGACAGAGAATTTCATCATCCACAGTGTTCAGGCAATCACCTTTCCGGAGGAGATACAATGTCTGCGGCAGGGAAAGAAACTCTCAAAATCAAGTCAAATCCTTTCCCTTTGCCCCTTTTTGGACCAAGACGGCTTGCTTCGAGTGGGTGGCAGACTGCGTGTGAAGCGACAGTGATCCTTGGACCTTCGAGCACGCACCCTCTGATCATGCCTAAGAACCATCATGTCACCACTCTGCTTGTCCGACACTATCATGCCCAAGTTAACCACCAGGGTCGTCACTTTACCGAAGGTG
>NC_090254.1:25851703-25971703 GCF_037325665.1 Littorina saxatilis
TGTAGGTGATGAGGGTATGTTTGTTTCCGCAACAGCGGTGGCAGATGAGGTTTGTATATGGGCAACAACCAAAAGGTGCTAATCAGACATGACATTTAATTTTTGTTATTTTTATTTTGTGTTTGGTGTTTTTAGCTTGCCCAATGTGTAAGCTGTTCATAATGTTGACAACAAAGAAGGCAAGTTGCATACATTCTATAGAAAATGATATCTCTTGGCGTCACTTTCAAAATGTTTCTAGTGACACGTGACACCAACAATGCCATCAGTTGCCACATTTACAGCAACAACAAAGGTGAGCACTACTTTGATGTAAAGAATGTAATGAATTGCTGTGGAATTGCTAACCGAAAGGTGTGAATACACAACAACTGGACAAAAATATAGAACATTATGATGTCACGTCACCAGAAACATTTTTCTCAGACCAAAACAAACTCATTCACACAAAAAATACACCTTTTTGAAGACCAATGCCTTTATTTTTTAACCTTTACCTTTGACCGTGGGTCCTCCAGGACCCAGAGACACAATAAATCAAAGATTTCTCCTAAACTAATGAACAGAAATCAATGAAACTTTATGTAATTGTTGATCACCTGGTTGTGCACATGCACACATGAGGACGCTAATCTAGGTGAAGTGGTAATTAGGTAATTAAGGTGTTAATTTGATTATAACACTCACGACGATACGGGTCGTGGAGGACCCATACATATTAAAGAGTGCCCTACGTGACTATTCCTTAACGGAACGGGAGTCGGAAGTGAAACCTCTGTTGTTTCAGCAACAGAAACGGGTGTAGGTGATGAGGGTATGTTTGTTTCCGCAACAGCGGTAGCAGATGAGGTTTGTATATCGTCTCCCTTTTGCAGATGTTTTGTCACTACATCCGCCTGGTCTGTGGCGATGAGAGCATCGCAGAAAAGTTGGAAAGCGTTGGGGCCTCCCTTGGGCAGCAAGTCCAGAAGCTCTTCCACTTGTCTGTCTGGAGAGTTGTTATACTACAACAGAGGATGAGACAGTGGGATGTATTATTCTCTCAATGTCATGCTCCATAAATAACACATCCTTGCTTGTTATCACACAACGCACACATGCGCACAGTGGAAGCTACCTTAAAAACAAACAAGTCGCGTAAGGCGAAAATACATTTAGTCAAGCTGTTGAACTCACAGAATGAAACTGAACGCACTGCATTTTTTCAGCGAGACCGTATACTAGTAGCATCGTTTGTTTGTTTGTTTGTTTGCTTAGGCCAAAAAAAAAAATAGGTGTGGTTACGGTAACATAGCCAAAAAAAATAGGGTAGGTAGGTAGGCAATCACTTTTTTTTTTAAACTTTTTTTTCTAATGTGTACAAATTAAACCTACCGTACTTTCCGGGTGACAAGGCGCTTTGTTATCTAAGACGCACCCCCTTCTTTTTAAAAAAAAATTGTAATCCAGTCAGGGGCCAATAGGGCGCACCAAAATGACCCAGTTTTTGCCATGAGAGGTGGTTCCCCTGTCATATCTGAGAGAGGAAACACTTCCTGCATCGGGGTCAGTGACCGGTCAGTGACCAAAGGCATTGTGATAGCTGGGTGGCCTTGTTAAAAGACACGACCTTCTTCCCAGGGGTCAATGACCCAGTTTTTGCCATGAGAGGTGGTTCCCCTGTCATATCTGAGAGAGGAAACACTTCCTGCATCGGGGTCAGTGACCGAGTTTAACAGAGTGGAAATCTGTGTGTGCGGCCAGATCAAAGGCAGGGCAGTACCTAGTAGCTGAAACATGCATTATCACAAGTTGTTTGACTGGTACTCAAGCGGTCTCTTTGATTTTTTTCGTATTTCATACACGGATTAGGCACTTGACAGGGAAATAAGTGTGCGACACGGGCGCTTTCGCTTTCATTGCGTTTTTTGCACTCGTTTTTTTTTTCTTTTTTTTGACAAATGTAATAAAAAGTTATAGGATCGGCCCCTAAAAATAGGGTAGGTCGGGTTACCGTAACCACACCTATTTTTTTTTTAGGCCTTAACGCCCAGCCGACCACGAAGGGCCATATCAGGGCGGTGCTGCTTTGACATATAACGTGCGCCACACACAAGACAGAAGTCGCAGCACAGGCTTCATGTCTCACCCAGTCACATTACAGTGGAGTCCGGGTACAACGAATCTCAAGGGAGATACATTTTAGTTCGTTATATCAGTAATTCGCTGTAGAGTTTTCAACCCTAAATGGCCTCAAGACAAGTTTTCCCAATCACCTTCAAATGATCGTCCCATCGATCTTTCCTTGGAGAGTACAATCTCTGCATGTTTTCAACAGCTTCATAATATAATCCATAGAGAGAGGCAAACTAACAGCGGGAGGTGCATCAAAAGCGTCAGTTTTCACGATAAAACTTTGACTCGCTCATTCACGGGACATAACTGCACTCCGGACTGTCCACAGTGTTGAGCAATTTAGGAGACTTCACCGCCTGAGGAGAGTATTGATTCAAACGAACGCGTGGTTGTATATCGCGTCACTCGGTCACGGATCGGAGAAAACAAAAAAACAGTTCCAGATTTCGAAACCATGTTCGTCAGCCATTGTTTTTAGCAAGACAGACCACATGTGTACGAGCTTCGCTGACGTACATCGCAAAATGTCATGACGTCACCACAACTTTCGGTTTTGGTTCGATCTGTTCCGTGCACCTCCCGCTGTTAGTTTGTTCAGAGTTCGCTCATCACGCGATGTGCACTTGTGTTTGTGTATTTTTGTCTTTGGAGACAATTATTGACATCAGTTCGTTGTAGCCTTGTGACTTTTAGAGACAAAACGGCTCTGGGGCGATGAAAACGTGTTTGTTAAAAGAGGGGTTCGTTATGCAAATGAGTTCAAAAGGTTCGATGTAGCCGGAAAGTAACAAGTAAGAAATAGAAGGCTGTCTGCCGGGAAATCAATGGCAGTTTGTTAAAAGAGGGATTTTGTTATACCCAGGTTCATTATAGCTGGACTCCACTGTATTCTGACACCGGACCAACCAGTCCTAGCACTAACCCCATAATGCCAGACGCCAGGCAGAGCAGCCACTAGATTGCCAATTTTTATGTCTTAGGTATGACCCGGCCGAGGTTCGAACCCACGACCTCCCGATCACGGGGCGGACGCCTTACCACTAGGCCAACCGTGCCGGTCGTAGCATCGTCAGTCCACCGCTCGTGGCAAAGGCAGTGAAATTGACAAGAAGAGCGGGGTAGTAGTTGCGCTGAGAAGGGTAGCACGCTTTTCTTTATCTCTATTCTTTTTAACTTTCTGAGCTTGTTTTTAATCTAAACATATCATACCTATATGTTTTTGGAATCAGGAACCGACAAGGAATAAGATGAAATTATTTTTAAATCAATTTCGGAAAATTAATTTTAATCATAATTGTTATATTTTTAATTTTCAGAGATTGTTTGTAATCCGAATATAACATATTTATATGTTTTTGGAATCAGAAAATGATAAAGAATAAGATTAAAAGTGTTTTTGGGTCGTTTTATAAAAATATAATTTTAATTACAATTTTCAGATTTTTAATGACCAAAGTCATCAATTAATTTTTAAGCCTCCAAGCTGAAATACAATACCAAAGTCCGGCCTTCGTCGAAGATTGCTTGGTCAAAATGTCAATACATTTCATTGAAAAATGAGGGTGTGAGTGTGACAGTGCCGCCTCAACTTCTACAAAAATCCGAATATGACATCATCAAAGACATTATAAATCGAAAAAAATAAAAAAACGTCTAGGGATATCCTTCCCAGGAACTCTTATGTAAAATTTCATTACGATCAGTCCAGTAGTTTACTCTGAATCGCTCTACACACACACACACAGACACCACGACCCTCGTCTCGATTCCCCCTCTATGTTAAAACATTTTGTCAAAACTTGACTAAATGTAACAAGTCGCGTAAGGCGAAAATACAATATTTAGTCAAGTAGCTGTCGAACTCACAGAATGAAACTGAACGCAACGCAACGCAGCAAGACCGTATACTCGTAGCATCGTCACTCCACCGCCCGTGGCAAAGGCAGTGCCCGTGGAATTGACAAGAAGAGCGGGGTATTCGTTGCGCTGAGAAGGATAGCACGCTTTTCTGTACCTCTCTTCGTTTTAACTTTCTGAGCGTGTTTTTAATCCAAACATATCATATCTATGTTTTTGGAATCAGGAACCGACAAGGAATAAGATGAAAGTGTTTTTGAATTGATTTCGAAAAAAAAAATTTTGATAATAATTTTTATATATTTAATTTTCAGAGCTTGTTTTTAATCCGAATATAACATATTTATATGTTTTTGGAATCAGCAAATGATGGAGAATAAGATAAACGTAAATTTGGATCGTTTTATACATTTTTATTTTTTTTTACAATTTTCAGATTTTTAATGACCAAAGTCATTAATTAATTTTTAAGCCACCACGCTGAAATGCAATACCGACGTCCGGGCTTCGTCGAAGATTACTTGACCAAAATTTCAACCAATTTGGTTGAAAAATGAGGGCGTGACAGTGCCGCCTCAACTTTCACGAAAAGCCGGATATGACGTCATCAAAGACATTTATCAAAAAAATGAAAAAAACGTTCGGGGATTTCATACCCAGGAACTCTCATGTCAAATTTCATAAAGATCGGTCCAGTAGTTTAGTCTGAATCGCTCTACACACACACACACACACACACACACGCACACACGCACATACACCACGACCCTCGTTTCGATTCCCCCTCGATGTTAAAATATTTAGTCAAAACTTGACTAAATATAACAAAAAAGACATCCCCTATTCTAAGACTCTTGTCTCCTTGGATTTTCTGTTCATAATCATAACATCTGTAAATGTACCCCATTTGAAGACTCCCTCCTTTTTGAGACCCGATTTTTTAAGGGGGGGTTTCCACGGTATACACACAGACGCACATATCATTCACAGTCACACTCAGAGATAATGAACAACTACAGCCCACAGACGCACACATCATTCACAGTCACACTCACAGATAATGAACAACTACAGCCCACAGACGCACACATCATTCACAGTCACACTCACAGATAATGAACAACTACAGCCCACAGACGCACACATCATTCACAGTCACACTCACAGATAATGAACAACTACAGCCCACAGACGCACACATCATTCAGTCACACTCACAGATAATAATAATAATAATAATAATACGAATATTTATAACGCGCACATATCTCACCAACAGGCGACTCAAGGCGCACATACACTCGTTCACACACACGGAGACTTAAAGTCACTAGCACACACACACCATCAACCATTAAAATATGTACAGTTATTCAGGGTGGGATGGGGTGGGCAGTGTAGAATGCATGGATTATTTGGAAAAAAGGAATGTCTTGAGTGCAGATTTGAATGATTCGAGGGACTGTTGTTGACGGAGGGGGAGAGGTAGTGTGTTCCATTGGCTAGGTGCTTGGAAAGAAAATGAGCGTTGACCTGCTGTTTTGAGTTTGGTGTGGGGGGTGTTGAGCTTGAGGGAGTCGGCAGATGATCTGAGTGTTCGTGAAGGGACATAGAGAGAAAGAGAGTCGGAGAGATAGGCAGGGGCGAGACCATGGAGGCATTTGTAGGTGAGAGTGTTGATTTTGTAGGTGATACGGGCAGGAACGGGCAACCAGTGGAGCTGATTTAGGAGGGGGGGTGATATGATCTCTCTTTTTCTTTCGTAGGACAAGACGGGCAGAGCTATTTTGAATGCGTTGGAGACGAGAGATAGAAGAAGAGGGAAGACCCGCCAAGAGAGAGTTACAATAGTCAAGACGTGAGAGAACGGTGGAAGTGACCAGTTTGGCGGTAGCATCTGTGGTGAGGTACTTGCGGATAGTGGCGATGCGGCGGAGTTGGAAGTAGCAGGTGCGAGAGACAGAAGAGATGTGTTGTTTCATGGAAAGGGTGTTGTCTAGAGTGACTCCGAGGTTTTTGACAGCAGAAGACAGAGGGACAGAAGAGTCAGAGAGTTGAAGAGAGTCGGAGGTGGCTTTGGAGAGTTTGGATGTAGTGCCTATTAGGATAGCTTCAGTTTTGTTGCTATTGAGCTGAAGTTTGTTTTCTGTCATCCAATTCTGCACGTCAGTGATAGTGTCAGAGATAGAGGAAAGAAGAGATTCAGACTGGTCAGGGGAAGAGCTGTTGTGAAGTTGAGAGTCGTCGGCAAAAGAGTGGTGGAGAACGTTGTGTCGGTCAAGAGGTTGAGTGTAGAGAGTAAATAGTACAGGCCCAAGGACTGAGCCCTGAGGGACTCCGCACTCAAGCCTGATGGGGTCAGAGTTCAGTTTGTCAATCGAAACAGTCTGGTAGCGGTCGGTAAGATAAGAAGAGAACCAAGAAAGAGCTGTGCTATGGATACCAAAGGTGTGCTGAAGGCGTTGAAGGAGGATGTTGTGGTCGACTGTGTCAAAGGCCGCTGATAGATCAAGTAGAGCGACGGCAGAGATTTCAGCTTGGTCAGTGGCAAGGAGGAGATCATTAGTGATTTTGAGAAGGGCAGTTTCGGTGGAGTGGTGAGGACGATAGGCAGATTGAAGCGGAGAGAGAAGATTGTTGCAAAGAAGGTGAGAGTTGAGTTGTTTCAGGACGACTCTTTCAAGGAGTTTGGAGATGAAGGAAAGGTTTGAGACAGGGCGGTAGTTGCTGAGGGTGTTTGGGTCAAGCGATGGTTTCTTCAGTAGAGGTTTGACAATAGCAGTCTTAAAGGAGTTGGGGACAGTGCCTGTTTGCAGAGAAGTGTTGATGATTTTGAGAATAGAAGGGAGGAGTTCAGGAAGACAGTCAGAGTAGAGTTGTGTGGGAAGAGGGTCAAGGTCACAGGTTTTCAAGGTCATTTCTTTGGTGACTTTCTCCAGGTCAGTGAGAGTGAGAGGCTGAAAGTGTGTGAAGGGAGTGCCTGTAAATGCAGGAGGAGTTTCAGAGTTTTGGTGTGGGATTTTGTCTAGTTTGTCACGGATGGTTTGGATCTTGTTATGGAAGTAATCAGAGAAAGCTTGCGACAGTTTGGAGGGGTCGATGTTGTTGGGCAAGGGAGAAGCAGAAGAGCAGCCAAGAAGGTCATTCATTGTGGAGAAGAGTGTTTTGGCAGATAATGAACAACTACAGCCCACAGACCTACCCCAAGCTACAGTTACAAGTATACGTGGTTCTTAGAATCAACTCACAGTGATACTCTGCACCATTCGCTTGTTGAGCACTTTACGTGAGAGGAGATAAGTGAGAAGGCCATTTATGATGTCGATGTCTTCCACCAGTTCTGGCCGCCGTAGAATCAACAGATCTTTGTCTGCCGGATCCATTCAACCTGTCAGATCTTCTAGTATGGCAATGGTGACACCGTTTTGATGCTCCTGGATGGACGGAATACTGAAATCATATATATATTTAATTAAAAATTTTAAGAGTAAATTTTCATTTAATTAATATACTTACCCAACTCACAAATAGCAATTAACTCTAGTTCAGTGCTGGTAACGCTGTACGCGTCCCCTTGGTAACCAAGGGAGACCACTCTAAAAAAGAAAGTGATCCATCCCATAATGCCAGACTATCAACAGTCCGACATCCGTATGCGCGCGCATACGCCGCCATCTTATCATTCCAAAACGAAGCCCAACTCACTCTTTTTTAGACCCCAGTACCAACCACAGCGGGGAGGTGGGAGGGAATAAACGTTGTGAGTTGGGTAAGTATATTAATTAAATGAAAATTTACTCTTAAAATTTTTAATTAAATTACATATCCATACCCAACTCACAAATAGCAGATTGCTACTATAGGTGGCGGGTACTCACCAAAAATCAAAGTAGAAGGGCTTGTCCTGCTGCCACCATAGAAGGTAGTGCAAAACTGCCGTCCCGTCTCAAGGAGGCGATGTCTCTGAGATAATAACTCAGGAAGACATCCTCTGATTTCCAATAGGCCGCCTCCAAAACATCAGCCATACGGCCTGATCGGAGCACTGCCACAGAGGAGGCCCATGCCCTTGCCTCATGAGTTCTTGCCGAAGTCAGGGGAAGAACCGCCCTAACCTCTCCGGACTGAGTATGCCACCAGGAATACGCTTGTCTGATCAATGTGGAGACCCACTTGGCTAAAGTCACTTTCGCAATGTCTTTGCACCTTGCTGTATTGAGCGAAATGAAAAGCAATTTTTGACTTTCTGAACGAATGAACTGCGTTCGAGACAAGTAACTGCTGAGCGTTCTAACTGGACAGTTAACGATGTCGGGGTCTCCAGGAGCAAGAATGTTGCTCAAGGCAGGAATGTTAATGACAGGTGAAATTTGGCCCGGTTTCTGATTTTAGCTAAAACTTCTGGCCTGAATTTGAGAGATATAGAACCATCTTTTCCGGTTGAAATATCTTTAGCTAAGCCGGATAAAGCATGAACCTCACTTCCTCTACGAGACGTAGCGAGCAAAGTTAGAACAAGAAGGGCAAAGCCCATACGACTCACATGCTTTACACATTTTTCCTACCAAAATACATGTGACCTTGACCCAAGGTCAAGGTCATCCAAGGTCATGCAACACAAAGCTGTTAATTCAAGACATAGGAAGTACAATGGTGCTTATTGGCTCTTTCTACCATGAGATATGCATATGGTCACTTTTAGTGGTTCACTACCTTATTTTGGTCACATTTCATAAGGGTCAAAGTGACCTTGACCTTGATCATATGTGACCAAATGTGTCTCATGATGAAAGCATAACATGTGCCCCACATAATTTTTAAGTTTGAAACAGTTATCTTCCATAGTTCAGGGTCAAGGTCACTTCAAAATATGTATACAATCCAACTTTGAAGAGCTCCTGTGACCTTGACCTTGAAGCAAGGTAAACCAAACTGGTATCAAAAGATGGGGCTCACTTTGCCCTATATATCATATATAGGTGAGGTATTGAATCTCAAAAACTTCAGAGAAAATGTGAAAAATGTGAAAAATAGCTGTTTTTTAGGCAACATTTATGGCCCCTGCGACCTTGACCTTGAAGCAAGGTCAAGATGCTATGTATGTTTTTTGGGGCCTTATCATCATACACCATCTTGCCAAATTTGGTACTGATAGACTGAATAGTGTCCAAGAAATATCCAACGTTAAAGTTTTCCGGACGGCCGGACGGACGGCCGGACGGACGGACGGACGACTCGGGTGAGTACATAGACTCACTTTTGCTTCGCATGTGAGTCAAAAACTGCCTTGCGTGTCAAGATAGCCAAACTAGTTGACTATCGGCTCAACCTCGTTAGAAGCCAAATATCTAAAAAAATCTGCCCTTTAATTCAATGATCTAATTACATAATTATGACGAGCTTACCTGAGTAAGTGAAGTCTAATTGTGGTTTTATCGACCACAATGTAGAGAGGAAAGGGATTACGTGAGATAGAACGCGGGAATACGTCACTGTTTAACGACGTGTAAATGGTGCAGAAAAAAGAGAAAGAGAGAGGAAAGGGATAGGGAGGGAAAACGGTTATCAGTATAACTCTGAAGACAACTTATAGGGCGAGGCACGTAATCCCTTTCCTCTCTACATTGTGGTCGATAAAACCACAATTAGACTTCACTTACTCAGGTAAGCTCGTCATAATTATGTAATTTTATCTCCCACAATTCCGAGAGGAATGGGTCACGTGAGACTTTAAAATCTGCAACATTTACACCCTAGCACTGTCGATGAATTGAAATACATATAAACCTACCCCAATTCTTCATGACAGAACAGCCTGTCCAAAACTCCTCCCACTGTCCACTGGTTTCTTGTAAAAAGTTGTGAAGGTGTTAGCCCGACGCCAACCAACAGTCTTCAGAATGGTTGCCAGAGGAATTTTACTTGCAGCTTTACTAGATGCAGCGGAACGAGTTGAATGCGGCGTAAATATTGTCATGTCAATACCCGCTTTTTGTAATCCAATCTTTGTCCATCGACGGATAGTATCTCTCGACACCGCTTTGTGAGGGGCTGTCCAACTGATAAAGAGTCTCGTTTCCGTTCCTCCAAATGCACGAGTTCTTTTGACATATTGTTTCAAATAATGTACAACACAAATTGCCAAATCAGACGGAAAAGCACAAATTCCACTTCATTCTGATGTTTGTTTGGGCCAGAAGTTTTGAGCAAATCCCCAAACCTACATCGTACATCTTCCTTTGTCCAACTCATGTTACGCAAGTCCATCAACCAAATCGCCTGTCCCCTTTGACTAGAGACCAACAAGCACAACAGCACAGTTTTAAGCGTCAATTGCGCCAGCGATAAAAATTTTGCCGGTGACCATTCTTTTAAAAAATTTAGCACTAGATTAGCGTCCCAGGTCACACAAGTACGGGGCAAAGCTGGCCGTCTGTTGACAGCTCCTTTCAAAAACTTCTTCACCAGTGGATGACAACCCACTGAACAATTATCCTGAAGGGACAATGCGGAAACAGCGCTTCGTGCCATGTTCAAACTGCTGTATCCTTTGCCTTCTTGGAACATGGAACATTCGTTAAAAACCTTATCAACTCATGTGGAGAGGCACAAAAGGGATCTCTATCCCGTTCAAGGCAATGCTGAAGCCAGCGTTTGAAATATGACTCGTAGTTACGCTTCGTACCCTCTCTCCAGGCGGACATGATAATGTCTGTTGCTTCATCCTGAATTCCCTGTTTCTGGAGGGCTGTCCGGACAAGGAACATGCTACTAGTTTCATCTTCTTCAGTAGTGGATGGTGCTCCCCTGTCAGTGGATGACTGAGTAAGTTTTCTTTCCGGGGCAACATGACCGGCAGTTCTACTAGTAGACGCAACAGTTTCGTGAACCACACTTGCGTTGTCCATAATGGCACCACCAGCACACACTCCGCCTCTAAGACTTCTATCCTTTGGAGCACTCTTGGAATGAGACTGAAAAGGCGGAAAACAGAACGCCTTGAACAATGACCAGTCTAAGGAAAATGCATCAATGGCAAATGCATCTGGGTCAGGTTTCCATGAAACATACTTTCTTAACTGTGCGTTAACACGAGAAGCAAATAAGTCTACATCACAGAGACCAAACCGATTGATGACTTCTGCAAACACTTGTGTGTCCAAATGCCATTCAATGTTGTGTCTATCTACACGGGATTCTGCATCTGCCTCTATATTTAGGCAACCCGGTAAGTGTGTTGCTGTTACACAATTACTATGTGATAAGCACCACAACCAAATGTCTCTGGCAATGTCGTTGCACAAAACTTTTGTGCTGCCCATGTTATTAATACAAGCAACAGTGGTGCTATTGTCTGTAAGTAACTGAATGTAAGAGTGACATAATCCCCTGCAAAGGGATTTCAAGGCAAAATAAGCTGCTTTAAGTTCCAAACAGTTAATATGTTCAAAAGCTCCTTCCTTGGTCCACATTCCACCTGTGGTGCTACCCTGACACTCCGCCCCCCACCCTATTTTCGAAGCATCTGATTTTACTATTACAGTAGGTATGCCTCTGCTAACAGGGGAAGGATATTGCTTTACATTATCAATCCACCAGAGAAGGTCTGAACGAACTTGTTCTGAAACCACAAGTTCTGCATCAAAGTCACCTTTCCTAACAGCAAGGGCTTCATTTTTTGCGATCTCTAATCGTTTAAAAAAGAGAGGTGCAACCCAAACACCCGGTTGGGCAGCCACTAAATATCCGATAACTTCAGCCAACTGCCTAATTGTACATTTCTTTCTTCCAGCCAAATCAGCGCACTTAGTACGAATTTTATCAACTGTCCGGGGGGTCAGAGAAACTAACATGTTCTGAGAATCAAGCTGAAACCCTAAAAACTCAATGCATTGAGTAGGTGTAAATACTGACTTCACAGGATGCACAGTAAAGCCCAAACGATCCAACAAAGCACATGTATCTGACACTGCTGCCTGGCATTCTTCAAAAGTGTCTCCTTGCAAAAGGGTATCATCAATGTATATCAGAAGGGTATGGCCAGATAAACGTAAGTGGGCCAATACAGGCTTTAGTAGTTTCGTGAAAATGCGGGGAGAATCACGATATCCCTGTGGAAGAGCCAGGAACTCAAAAGTTTTGCCATGAAACTGAAATCTGAAATATTTTCTGAACTTGTGAGCGATGCGTATGGAGAAATATGCATCTTTTAGATCAACTGAGGCAAAAAAGCAATCTTTTTTCATTAATGACACTGCGTTTTTTAATGTATCCATCTTGAAGTGAATCTTTTCAATTGTCTGATTCAAATTTCTTAGGTTTAAAATCACCCTTTGACTACCATCTTTTTTCTGACGCAAGAAAATACTTGATAAAAGTTGATCTGGCCGTTGATCCACCTCTTGAACAATCTGTTTCTCCACTAACTTCGCTACCTCATTAGCCACTAGCTCATCCTCGGAAGAAGAAAATCTAATTTCTTTCCTGTCTGGAATGTGTTCACCAGTGATCATAAATTCAATTTCAATTCCTGCGACTTGCTGAAGGATCCATCTATCAGAGGTTAACTGTCTCCAACTATTCAAATGATCAGCAACTTTTCCACTATGAAAGTTCTCAGGAGTATTCACAAATTTTGAACTGACCTGTTCCCTAAAAATAGAAACCGCTGGCGCACAAATATCAGATTCTAATCCCGTTTTGTTTTCTTGGAGGGAATCCCGCTCTGTTGGGAGTGGAACTTGGGAGAGAATTTGTGTCCTGTCTGTCGGTTGGAGACACCTCTTCTCTGCTGGTACTGTTGTCTCTGCTGAAACTGTTGTCGAGGTCGCCCTTGGTAGAACTGACGACCTCTGGTGGCGTTTTTTGAAAGGGGCTGTGACAGTGTGGATGATAATTTCCTGTTCTTCACTGCATCGTCGACCCTTTTCGCTAGATCCTCCCCAAACAAAAACTCGTTAGACGTCAGTTTGAAATTTAGCTGCGCATTGCATAAGGCCCTGCAGTCTTGGCTAAGTGTCGGCCTGAGTGCTTCGCGCCGCACTTGTGACAGGTCCTTGTGTGAAGCCATAAGAAGTCGAGCCGCATCGGCCAGTTTGCTAAAGCTGTCACGCTCACTCAACTTCCGACTTGCTGGTTTTTCTTTGAGGTCGGACATAAGCTGAGCGATAATTTTCAGCGTACAACCTACTTGTTCCTGAACAAAGGACAGGTTCGAGTCTCTTTTCTTTGCGAACTTGTCTAACAGTTTGCCATCTAATTCACGATTGAGAGTCGGCGTTCGAAGCGACGTGACATTTTTGGGCCGCGGATAGTTCTGAAGAGTGTCTCGCACACGTGCCCGATCTGATGGAAGAAGAAGTCCTTCCTCAAAACGATCTGCCAGAGATGGATGAATCCCCTCGCCAACTGTATCCACTACTATGCCTGCGTCAAAATCATTGTCCGAAGCAACATCCGTGTCTTCAGCCGAATCAAACTCATTTTCGAACTGCTCATGAGCAAATCTAACCGAAGCACCGTCTTCTCCATCCGCTTGCGACTCTTGCGCCGAACTGCTTTCGGTTCCATGCGACTCGGTTCCACGCGATGTTGAAGCAACAGGCATCGCATTAAGCTTACCAACTTTCTCCAAATCAGATAGTCTGCCAGACAAGGCAGTCATTGTCTCCAAAATGTTGTCCATTTTCAGAGTAACTTCACAATCACGTGGGCCAGACGAGCTCTTCTCTATTGAAAGAGACTTATCAACTCCCGTCTTCTCTGACGGTAAGCTTATCACTTCAGAAGGTTGTGCTTTCGCCGGTTTCTTGCCGGTTTTCTTCCCGCCAGCAGCACATTCACCACCTCCCGAGTCCGCCATATTCCGAACAAAAACCACACGAAAAAGTTATGTTGATTCCTGCGGACGAGCAAGCGCACCCGTTACAGTATGAAAACAATTTAAAATCCACTGCAAAGATTTTCAAATCTTCAATGGACTAGTGCCCAGCCTTAGCACAGCGGACCTTCTGTGGCCCATAGTTCGCCTCAGGCGATAGTAATTGCTGTAATCGAGACAGCTGCTGAAAAAACAAAGAGGCTGCTTCAGCAAATCGTGACTGACTATGTCAGCAAATCGTGACTGACTGTGTCAGCAAACGTGTACTTCATTTCCGTAGCCAAAATAATATGTCATCCTACCAAAACAAGTCACAATTCCAACTGACCTTAGGTCACACGTGCAAAAACAAGTAACGATCCCAACTGACCCAAATATAGTAGGTCACACCTGCAAAAACAATGAACGCGCCGACTGACGCCTACATTTCCATGTGTTAGCTTCCACGAATAAAATTCATACGCGAAACAACAAGTTCCCGGTTCAAAAAACCAACAACTCCGAAAACTCCAAACTGTTTCCTTACCTTGCAAGTTGACACAATGATAAACAATCAAAATAGTCAATACACTTCAACTAACCTACAACTAAAACTTGTACAGAGAAAGGTTAGAGGAAAATGAAAGCAAAGCAAGAGAGACAGTGCACCAACACGTCTTCACAGGACGGAAACCATTCGTTCAGTGACGTATTCCCGCGTTCTATCTCACGTGACCCATTCCTCTCGGAATTGTGGGAGATAAAATAAGATCAGTGAAAGTCAGAAAAATTTTCGAAACTCGCAATATTCAAATGACTAAACCTGACTCTAAAGGAGCCAAAATATTGCTTCATAAATTGAAAACGCAATTGGAAGCTAGTTTCCCCGTTTTCCGCATAAACTGCCTGAAAATTTCGAAGAAACCCAAAAGTCATAGATCAGTCTTTCTTGAGAAAGCTGTCTATATTCAAAATAGCCAGAAAGTACGCTTACTCCCACTTCTCACAGAAGCTACAAGAGTAAGCTTGGCCGTTTTCCGTGTAGATCCGCCAGGCTAGTCTTGAAACGGGTTAAAGCAACACTGTACCAAGCCGTAACAATGTGACAGAAATTACATAAAGTCTTAAAAGTAAGACATGGAAGAACAAGAAGGGCAAAGCCCATACGACTCACATGCTTTACACATTTTTCCTACCAAAATACATGTGACCTTGACCCAAGGTCATGCAACACAAAGCTGTTAATTCAAGACATAGGAAGTACAATGGTGCTTATTGGCTCTTTCTACCGTGAGATATGGTCACTTTTAGTGGTTCACTACCTTATTTTGGTCACATTTCATAAGGGTCAAAGTGACCTTGACCATATGTGACCAAATGTGTCTCATGATGAAAGCATAACATGTGCCCCACATAATTTTTAAGTTTGAAACAGTTATCTTCCATAGTTCAGGGTCAAGGTCACTTCAAAATATGTATACAATCCAACTTTGAAGAGCTCCTGTGACCTTGACCTTGAAGCAAGGTAAACCAAACTGGTATCAAAAGATGGGGCTTACTTTGCCCTATATATCATATATAGGTGAGGTATTCAATCTCAAAAACTTCAGAGAAAATGGGAAAAATGTGAAAAATAGCTGTTTTTTAGGCAACATTTATGGCCCCTGCGACCTTGACCTTGAAGCAAGGTCAAGATGCTATGTATGTTTTTTGGGGCCTTGTCATCATACACCATCTTGCCAAATTTGGTACTGATAGACTGAATAGTGTCCAAGAAATATCCAACGTTAAAGTTTTCCGGACGGACGGCCGGACGGACGGACGGACGTCCGGACGTCCGACTCGGGTGAGTACATAGACTCACTTTTGCTTCGCATGTGAGTCAAAAAGCGGAAACCCAGAATAGGTGGAACGCCACCTGCATTAGACGGAAAGAAGAGGAGTTCTTTCCGTAAGAAGTAAGCGCTTTGTACCAAGCCAGTCTAAGTGACAAGTGAACAAAAACGCCAAATCCCCTATAAAGACCCTGAACCAAATCCAGAGTTGAGGGGGAAGCCCATAAGTATCTCAAGGATACCCTTACAGTAGACATCCGTGTAATTCGAATGTGAGAAAGCAAAAACGCCTTCTTGCCAGCCTTAAGAGGTCTGGAACCCAGATTGCAACGACCCGTACTGTGCGACCAACCGGCCGCCAAAACGATCTATGAAGAAGACCCTGTGAAAACGAGGGTATAGAGCCAAAAGCTAAAGTAGAAAACAGCCAGCCTGAAGCTCTTCGTTTGGAAACAAACAACAGCCAAGGCCTGCCTTGCGCTTTCCTTTTACCGTGAGCGTCTCTTTGATAGATAAAAGCCCGCGTGCCTAGAAGCGGCCTCAAAAAGAGACCTTTCAAACAAGAGAGAGAATAAAAGCAAGTTTTGTTCGAAAGTGCCGATCACAAAGAACCGAAGCCACAATCTACCCGAGCTAGGAGATCTTGATCTTACAGACAGTTTCTCCTAGCTATCAAAATCCAGATGGGTGTTTGCCAAACCCGAGGGCGGTTCCGTAGAACCTAAGTTCTTAAGCTTGGAGTTAACCGAAGCCTACAGAAAGCGCTCCGCGAGTGACACGCTACTTGAGCGTAAGACACAAACTAAAGCAACACCGCCGCAGGTATAAGTCGAACGTAGTCCACAAAGATAGTGGAGACAAAGAAACTCGCTTGTGAAAACTTCCACAAGTACAAAAAGACCCCGCCAGAGGATCTTTCTTTCTTTATTGGATGTTTAACGTCGTTTTCAACCATTCAAGGTTATATCGCGACGGGCCAGAGGATCTAAGAACTTAACACTCAAAGATTCTCCTCAGAAGGCTCAAAACAACTATAAAATGCCGCGAACAGCGACACAGCTGACGTATGAGCCTCCCCTTGATCAATAGCATCATAACGATCATCGAAATGATGAGAACCAGTCACCAACCCCGATAAGGCAAAACTTGCCAAAAATCGGAAAGGTTTGAAAAATTTTAAACACCGGAACTCCATGACCAGATACTCCATCCACCTGCTCCTTCCAGCCGGAAAACTGGAAGAGGAAGTGGATACAGCCTGTAAAACAGCTAAGGAACCGCAGTAACGGAACCGGAAGCCAAAGGCTAAAAAGTGCCGACTACCAACACCACAGTGTTAACAGTAGAAGGCTATCCCATCCTGTACCAGAAGACACAGCCGCAAAAGCGGAAGCGAAACCGGCCGTGGATTAGTAAACATCCGAACCAACCGGTTGCATATAAACACACCGGACGAACCCGTTGCACCTCGAACCATTTCAGCTGCGAGCGCCACTGCACTTGCTAACATGAAACGGAACCTGAATTCAGTGCTTTTCAGTCAAGCGGAAGCACCTTCATCTGAACAGCCGTCAAGCACAACCGTGCAATCGGGAAGCTGACTCCCTGTTTGACTTAATTGTCCAACAAAGAACCAGCCCTACTGCTCACTTCCTGCCCCCCGGGAGGAAGAGGAAGTCAAACTTCAAGACATTTGCTATCTTCAGGGCAAAGAACGACGATTCCCGGCAGCGGACGTGAACCTTCCATTCCTCCGAACTCCGGAAGTCGTCGAACGAAGAAAGAGGTGGACGAAGTAAAGAAAATTTCTTCTCAGCCACCCCTTCCTGTCAATATCCAAGTTAGAAAGGTGACCCCCAGAGAGACTCGCATGGTCAACCCAAGAATCACCCAGCCCAACAACTTCCTGCCCCCAGGGCGGAAGCTTACGTTGCCCAGCCACGAAAATGCGTGCTACATTCCTCCTGCGAACGTACACCACTTTCACCGGAGAACCCGGCTACACGCGGCCATTTGCCAACTCCAGGGCAAAGGACAACGATTCCCGGAAGCTGAAGCGAACATCCTGTTCCTCCGAACTTCCGGAAGTCAGAACCAGATAGAGGTGGAGTAAGTAACGCCTAGCTCTCAACCACCCCTTCCGGACAAAACTTAAATGCCGTTCTCCGCCGCCCACGTCACTGCGCTGGACAACTTGAACGGCAAGTTAAGCTGGGTGTCGTCCATCCCCATGAACCACCCTCATATGGAAGTACCCTCGTTATCCTTTCCTTCATGCTCGCAATCGCAATCAGGAAGGTGACCCCCGGAAAGACGTTCCCGGCCAAGCCGTTCGCGGTCGATCCTAGAATCACCAACTTCCACAAAACCTAAATGCCGTTTTCCGCTGCCCACGTCACTGCGCTGGACAACTTGAACGGCAAGTAAGCTGGGTGTCGTCCACCGTGGACGCACCCTCGTTATCCTTTCCTTCATGCTCGCAAACGCAATCAGGAAGGTGACCCCCGGAAAGCCGCCGTTCGCGGTCAATCCCAGAATCACCAACTTCCACAATACTTAAATGCCCTTCCTGTTAGCCCACGTCACTGCACTGGACAACTAGAACGGCAAGTAAGCTGGGTGTCGTCCACCACCATGGACGCACCCTTCCTGCTCGCCATCGTAGTCAGGTAGATGCGCACCAGAGAGACTTGCAGACCTGCAGCGGTCCTCTGAGTCACACCCAACTTCCTGCCCCCAGGGCGGAAGTAGAACCGGCATACCCGACACTGCATCAGAGGTATATGCCGCGTTCTTACGATTCACAGGGCTCCCTGCAACCGCTGGGCCGGCGCGATGCCAATGGCCAGAGATTGCAGGAGGGCTTTCACCACGCACGTGGCTTACTCTCTCCTGTGATCGCACCCCACTGTCACCAGAGAACCTGGTAACTTGTGGGGAAGACATACCTTTAGAGAGCACAGGCTCATGCAGAAGGGACACCAGCCGACCATCAGCATGCTGAGACGCATGCACTTCCGCCCGAACCACAGAAGAAGCAGCCACAGCGGAAGCCGCAGCGGGAGCTGAAGAGAAACCGGAAGTGGAAGGAGTAGGTGAAGAACTGACTCTACCCAACGAAGAGGCATCGAAGACGCCAGCCGGAAGTGCGCGAATCTCTACTTTCGTCGACGACAAATCGGCCGCCAAAGTAGAAACCTGTGTACTTAAAGTCAAAAGCAATGACGCAATATCGGCGGGAGACACACCTGAATCACCAGGAGCCCCCGACGAAACAACCTGTTCAACAACATCCTTATCTTTTTCACTACGCGTGACCTTGTCCTTATTCACGGACAAAATGGCGGACGAAGGCTTGTCAACAACAACATCAACATCACATCCTACATTTCCCGATTCTATCTGAGAAGTGGCGGAAATTCCATCACTCTTTCTTCTAGACGAAGAACTTCTCTTAGAGGAAGAAGTACTAGCAGCCGGAGAAGCTGTAGCAGCAGCCTGTCTCGAACTAGTTCTATTCTTGGCGGTCTCCGCCATGTCAAAGCGAACTCACAAAAAATTTTCGAAACTGAAAAATTTTACAAGTTCACAAACGTGCGACAGAACCATCGCCAAAGTTACATAAAACAAGAAAGCTCTCACCCAAAAACAGCCAGGGTATCGACAAAGCTCGGCGGCAGACCAAGGGGCGAAGTCAAAGTCAGGAAACAAAGACCAAGGCTGAACACAGCCGGAGCGTACAACAAAACGCGACCAGACACGTTGGACGCTGAGAGTGGAATGATAAGATGGCGGCGTATGCGCGCGCATACGGATGTCGGACTGTTGATAGTCTGGCATTATGGGATGGATCACTTTCTTTTTTAGAGTGGTCTCCCTTGGTTACCAAGGGGACGCGTACAGCGTTACCAGCACTGAACTAGAGTTAATTGCTATTTGTGAGTTGGGTATGGATATGTAATTTAATGATGTATATATATCACTATATCAGTATATGAATCATGACACCATCAATGTGTTAAACAAAGTTAATAATCATCAACTGGTTTGCGCTTTGTTTTCTTCTTTTTTCCTGTGGACTTGGTTGCTTGATAAAAGGGGATGGGAGGAGGTAGCTGAGACTTTGTTAACGATGTTGATTCCAATTTCGTAATTTCATGCATACGTATAATTTCTTCACTCTGATCTGATCAGCGCTGGACATGCGATCCTTGTTCTGACGTGTTCATGGCGATGTAATTTGTCTGGGACCAAGAGGTAATATATACTGACTACTTAATTATATCAATTCTATTAAAATGATTGAAGAACTGAAGCACAAACATGCAAATAGCATCAGCAACATTTACTGATTTCTATGAGTACTAGCAGTCAGGCCCAGCTTCGCCCGGGTGTTTCTGCTCTCCCCTCTCTCAGAAACCTCTCGAATCTTATTCCAATGTGGATAAGAAAAATGACAGTGTGAGCTCATACATTTGGATGTATAGGCAAGGCAAGTTTCTATTTGGTTCAACGTGTTCTTCGTGATTTGTTTACCCCTTCTCACACCCACTGTAGTTACCGTCTGATCAAAGCACGCATACCTCATGAGGGAGAGAAATCTGTAAATTCTCGTGATCTTTCACTGAGGCGATCGTTTCGTAAACATTATTCGCGATGATCTGGAAGGCAGGGAGGGGGAACAGGGGGCAGGGTTAGTGTGTGTGTGTGTGTGTGGGGGGGGGGGGGCGGCGGGATGATAGCGGGCAGGGGGTAACCCTTGAGAATAACACGGTATACTGGTTTGACGAGAGTTACCTCCCTTCCGTGGGTGACAAACCATGACTTACCTCCCTTGCACTATATAGACTGTATTGATAGACGGGGAGGGTAATTATCCGAGGAAGGAAACAATGTCTGGAGAAACTAAAACCCAGGTGCACATTTGTGGGTCCAGGGCAGTGTGCATGCAAAATATCTTGTGCTTATCTTTTGCCATCTCTGAGGTATGGCGACCACAGACAGACAGACAGACACACACACAGACAGACAGACACTCTCTTTTATTTATATGTATATAGATGTATATCAATCAATCAATCAATGAGGCTTATATCGCGCATATTCCGTGGGTACAGTTCTAGGCGCTCTGCAGTGATGCCGTGTGAGATGAAATTTTATACGGCCAGTAATTGCAGCCATTTCGGCGCATATTTACCTTTCACGGCCTATTATTCCAAGTCACACGGGTATAGGTAGACAATTATTAACTGTGCCTAAGCAATTTTGCCAGGAAAGACCCTTTTGTCAATCGTGGGATCTTTAACGTGCACACCCAATGTAGTGTACACGGGGGGGAGTTCGGACACCGAAGAGAGTCTGCACACAAAGTTGACTCTGAAATAAATTTCCGCCGAACCTGGGATCGAACTCACGCTGACAGCGGCCAACTGAATACAAATCCAGCGCGCTACCAACTGAGCTATATCCCCGCCCCGTATAGATAGATAGATGTATAGATTATGTTTCTGATTTAGGTAATCACTGAAAATCAGTTTCAGTATGAATCTGCACATTCCTTTCACTGAAATAAGTACCATCTTGATTATAACAAGTCACCAACTTTTTCATGGGCTTTACAGCAACCGGCACGGTTGGCCTGGTGGTAAGGCGTCCGCCCCGTGATCGGGAGGTCGTGGGTTCGAACCCCGGCCGGGTCATACCTAAGACTTTAAAATTGGCAATCTAGTGGCTGCTCCGCCTGGCGTCTGGCATTATGGGGTTAGTGCTAGGACTGGTTGGTCCGGTGTCCGCTGGACTACAGACGTTCGGATGAACCCAGTCCACATCAAGAAAGAAAGAAAAAATGTGACTGGGTGAGACATGAAGCCTGTGCTGCGACTTCTGTCTTGTGTGTGGTGCACGTTAAATGTCAAAGCAGCACCGCCCTGATATGGCCCTTCGTGGTCGGCTGGGCGTTAAGCAAACAAACAAACAAACAAACAAAGCTTTACAGCAAATTTAGAGTAAGACTTGTGGTCGCTGCTGGGTCTTCATTTATGGCTTGTTTGTTGTTCAAACTTAGCCCAAGTTCAAAAAGACCATCGCTTATTCAGCCACATAAAGCACAATAGAGGCTACTCTGTCACCACCCGACATAATCTTGACTACTTGAGAAGCGATCTGCGTTTCAAGACGATAGAAATGTAGGTAATTGGTACAATACCTGGTTCCTTACCTTCTCTGCGATGCCGTTTTCTGGCGCGTTCTTGCTTGCAAGAGTTGCCTCGCTTGGCAGTTCCGGAAACTTCGGAAAAGTGAAAATTTGAATAATGCCTCCGAATAAATTCCTGTATGATTTTGAATAGGTTTTCAAATTGAGTATCGACGCCCTCTGCAATGCTTTTTGCAGCTTATTATGTCTAGATAAAAAAAAGAACACCGTCCAGTTGTGACGTCACACGCACCAGCCATGCGTTGCTCAGAATCAGAGAAAAGTCGCTCTGGATGCGTGTGACGTCACAACTGGACGGTGTTCTTTTTTATCTAGACATAATAAGCTGCAAAAAGCATTGCAGAGGGCGTCGATACTCAATTTGAAAACCTATTCAAAATCATACAGGAATTTATTCGGAGGCATTATTCAAATTTTCACTTTTCCGAAGTTTCCGGAACTGCCAAGCGAGGCAACTCTTGCAAGCAAGAACGCGCCTGAAAACGGCATCGCAGAGAAGGTAAGGAACCAGGTATTGTACCAATAGATTAGATACCTACATTTCTATCGTCTTGAAACGCAGATCGCTTCTCAAGTAGTCAAGATTATGTCGGGTGGTGACAGAGTAGCCTCTATTGTGCTTTATGTGGCTGAATAAGCGATGGTCTTTTTGAACTTGGGCTAAGTTTGAACAACAAACAAGCCATAAATGAAGACCCAGCAGCGACCACAAGTCTTACTCTAAATTTGCTGTAAAGCTTTGTTTGTTTGTTTGTTTGTTTGCTTAACGCCCAGCCGACCACGAAGGGCCATATCAGGGCGGTGCTGCTTTGACATTTAACGTGCACCACACACAAGACAGAAGTCGCAGCACAGGCTTCATGTCTCACCCAGTCACATTATTCTGACACCGGACCAACCAGTCCTAGCACTAACCCCATAATGCCAGACGCCAGGCGGAGCAGCCACTAGATTGCCAATTTTAAAGTCTTAGGTATGACCCGGCCGGGGTTCGAACCCACGACCTCCCGATCACGGGGCGGACGCCTTACCACCAGGCCAACCGTGCCGGTTGCTGTAAAGCCCATGAAAAAGTTGGTGACTTGTTATGATCAAGATGGTACTTATTTCAGTGAAAGGAATGTGCAGATTCATACTGAAACTGATTTTCAGTGATTACCTAAATCAGAAACATAATCTATACATCTATCTATCTATACGGGGCGGGGATATAGCTCAGTTGGTAGCGCGCTGGATTTGTATTCAGTTGGCCGCTGTCAGCGTGAGTTCGATCCCAGGTTCGGCGGAAATTTATTTCAGAGTCCACTTTGTGTGCAGACTCTCTTCGGTGTCCGAACTCCCCCCCCCCCCCCCCCCCCCCCCGTGTACACTACATTGGGTGTGCACGTTAAAGATCCCACGATTGACAAAAAGGTCTTTCCTGGCAAAATTGCTTAGGCACAGTTAATAATTGTCTACCTATACCCGTGTGACTTGGAATAATAGGCCGTGAAAGGTAAATATGCGCCGAAATGGCTGCAATTACTGGCCGTATAAAATTTCATCTCACACGGCATCACTGCAGAGCGCCTAGAACTGTACCCACGGAATATGCGCGATATAAGCCTCATTGATTGATTGATTGATATACATCTATATACATATAAATAAAAGAGAGTGTCTGTCTGTCTGTGTGTGTGTGTGTGTGTCTGTCTGTCTGTGGTCGCCATACCTCAGAGATGGCAAAAGATAAGCACAAGATATTTTGCATGCACACTGCCCTGGACCCACAAATGTGCACCTGGGTTTTAGTTTCTCCAGACATTGTTTCCTTCCTCGGATAATTACCCTCCCCATCTATCAATACAGTCTATATAGTGCAAGGGAGGTAAGTCATGGTTTGTCACCCACGGAAGGGAGGTAACTCTCATCAAACCAGTATACCGTGTCATTCTCAAGGGTTACCCCCCGCCCGCTATCATCCCGCCGCCCCCCCCCCCCCCCCACACACACACACACTAACCCTGCCCCCTGTTCCCCCTCCCTGCCTTCCAGATCATCGCGAATAATGTTTACGAAACGATCGCCTCAGTGAAAGATCACGAGAATTTACAGATTTCTCTCCCTCATGAGGTATGCGTGCTTTGATCAGACGGTAACTACAGTGGGTGTGAGAAGGGGTAAACAAATCACGAAGAACACGTCGAACCAAATAGAAACTTGCCTTGCCTAATACATCCAAATGTATGAGCTCACACTGTCATTTTTATATTTAGTCAAGTTTTGACTAAATATTTTAACATCGAGGGGGAATCGAAACGAGGGTCGTGGTGTATGTGCGTGTGTCTGTCTGTCTGTCTGTGTGTGTGTGTAGAGCGATTCAGACTAAACTACTGGACCGATCTTTATGAAATTTGACATGAGAGTTCCTGGGTATGAAATCCCCGAACGTTTTTTTCATTTTTTTGATAAATGTCTTTGATGACGTCATATCCGGCTTTTCGTGAAAGTTGAGGCGGCACTGTCACGCCCTCATTTTTCAACCAAATTGGTTGAAATTTTGGTCAAGTAATCTTCGACGAAGCCCGGACTTCGGTATTGCATTTCAGTGTGGTGGCTTCAAAAATTAATTAATGACTTTGGTCATTAAAAATCTGAAAATTGTAAAAAAAAAAATAAAAATTTATAAAACGATCCAAATTTACGTTTATCTTATTCTCCATCATTTGCTGATTCCAAAAACATATAAATATGTTATATTTGGATTAAAACCAAGCTCTGAAAATTAAATATATAAAAATTATTATCAACATTTTTTTCGAAATCAATTTAAAAACACTTTCATCTTATTTCTTGTCGGTTCCTGATTCCAAAAACATATAGATATGATATGTTTGGATTAAAAACACGCTCAGAAAGTTAAAACGAAGAGAGGTACAGAAAAGCGTGCTATCCTTCTCAGCGCAACGAATACCCCGCTCTTCTTGTCAATTCCACAGGCACTGCCTTTGCCACGGGCGGTGGAGTGACGATGCTACGAGTATACGGTCTTGCTGCGTTGCGTTGCGTTCAGTTTCATTCTGTGAGTTCGACAGCTACTTGACTAAATATTGTATTTTCGCCTTACGCGACTTGTTCTTATCCACATTGGAATAAGATTCGAGAGGTTTCTGAGAGAGGGGAGAGCAGAAACACCCGGGCGAAGCCGGGCCTGACTGCTAGTACTCATAGAAATCAGTAAATGTTGCTGATGCTATTTTCATGTTTGTGCTTCAGTTCTTCAATCATTTTAATAGAATTGATATAATTAAGTAGTCAGTATATATTACCTCTTGGTCCCAGACAAATTACATCGCCATGAACACGTCAGAACAAGGATCGCATGTCCAGCGCTGATCAGATCAGAGTGAAGAAATTATACGTATGCATGAAATTACGAAATTGGAATCAACATCGTTAACAAAGCCTCAGCTACCTCCTCCCATCCCCTTTTATCAAGCAACCAAGTCCACAGGAAAAAAGAAGAAAACAAAGCGCAAACCAGTTGATGATTATTAACTTTGTTTAACACATTGATGGTGTCATGATTCATATACTGATATCTATATATATACGACTTCTGTCTGTCTGTCTGTCTGTCTGTCTGTGTGTGTGTGTGTCTGTCTGTGAGTTCGCGATGCACGGCCAAAGTTCTCGATGGATCTGCTTCAAATTTGGTGGGCATATTCAGGTAGATCCGGGACAGGACACAACCTGGTCGATATTTGAACACGTGCTCTCAGCGCGCAGCGCTGAACCGATTTTGGTTCCACCTCAGCTATTTTGGTTCCACCTCAGCTACCCGGGCCCCCATACCGACACACCAAAGCCAAAGTTCTCGGTGGATCTTTTTCAAATTTGGACACCGTATTCAGCTACACCCCGGACACAATATCATCGATGAGATATTTCAACACGTGCTCTCAGCGCGCAGCGCTGAATCGATTTTGGTTTTTGTGTTCATTTCACCATTATAAGTAACTCTTCCTTATCTTCTCATCTTCTCCAGGTTTTCAGCGTTTACCTCCCTTCCTTCGTATGGTGCACTATAGTATGAGTGGAGCGTCTTCGGATATTCCCGGCGTTCTGTTACTATTTTTAGAAGGTCACCGCAGTGTCCAGAACGTAAATTGGACCCGTAAATTATCCTCACTGTAAAAGTGCAAAGGTCGAATCAATTTATAGCCACGCGAAAAATACACTGTCATCTATCTGTCTATAGATCCGGCTTCTCTGTGTTTGTGTGTGTGTGTGTGTGTGTGTGTGTGTGTCTCTCTATGTGAGCAACACCTGGGGATTGTTCAGTTCTGTTTGTGATGTGGTCTGGCGGCTTTTGTGTATTTGTATGTACTGGCCTTCCTTTGAAAAGCCATAACAGTTCAAAAGGGCTTACAGATAAGCTATAAATTGCTCAATCCTGTTTGAGTGGAGTTCGCCTCCAAAGGTGATTAACACGGTTACATTCGTCGACAAGGATGGGACTCGATATGGTCAGGAATGGCATTATGGCCACTGAATCATTTTCGTGCTGTTCCCATTCCACGAATCTGGGAGGGACCTAAGCTTGGCGGGTCCATTGTTCGGACCCGGCAGAGCCGGCGTACAGCTCTAAGTACTTCTTCCCGGCGAAGCCGGCTACCCGGCGAAGCGGGTATTCATTCTAGTAGTGATATATATACATCATTAAATATATGATTTCAGTATTCCGTCCATCCAGGAGCATCAAAACGGTGTCACCATTGCCATACTAGAAGATCTGACAGGTTGAATGGATCCGGCAGACAAAGATCTGTTGATTCTACGGCGGCCAGAACTGGTGGAAGACATCAACATCATAAATGGCCTTCTCACTCATCTCATCTCACGTAAAGTGCTCAACAAGCGAATGGTGCAGAGTATCACTGTGAGTTGATTCTAAGAACCACGTATACTTGTAACTGTAGCTAGGGGTAGGTCTGTGGGCTGTAGTTGTTCATTATCTGCCAAAACACTCTTCTCCACAATGAATGACCTTCTTGGCTGCTCTTCTGCTTCTCCCTTGCCCAACAACATTGACCCCTCCAAACTGTCGCAAGCTTTCTCTGATTACTTCCATAACAAGATCCAAACCATCCGTGACAAACTAGACAAAATCCCACACCAAAACTCTGAAACTCCTCCTGCATTTATGCTGACAGGTACATTGCTCTCGTCTGCATAGTTGTCAGCAAGACGGTTAGCTGCTCGTCTCCCTGTCAGCATCTCTCCGTTCTCTTCCAGTGTCACATTCTGGCTTCTGTTTTCCTCATCATTGAGCTGTCCGACGACTCTCCACAGCTTCGTTCCGTCTCTCTCAAGATTCAGCGCAGCGGTTTTTTCTCTCCAGCTTTTGCGTCTGACCTGAGAAATTCTTGAGAAATTCAGCCTTTGTCTGCTGGAGCCGTAGGTGGTTCTCATCTGATGGGCTACTTTCTGCTGCCTGTCTGGCAGATTCCATCTCATCCTGCAGTTCTTGTAGCTGGTTGGTCCAGTATGGCTTGTACTCTTTGCGAGCACCTCGTGGGATAGACTCGTGGGCTGCTTGCAGGATGCAGGCGTTCAGGTCTCTGACAACGTTACTGATGTTTCTACCTTGGACATGGAGGTCCTTGGTAAGAGTGTTTGTTCGGTGTCTGAAAAGACTCCATTTAGCCTTCTTGTAGTTCCAGCGATGGTGGACAGGGTAGTTCATGGTGTTCCTGTTGATGGAGAGGAACACTGGCCTGTGGTCACTTCCTCCTAACTGCTCTCCCACCTCCCTGGTGACGTCTCGGTGGACATCTTCGGTGCAGAGAGCAAGATCTGGAGTGGAGGTAGTGTGCCATCGTCTGGAGTAGAAGGTTGGAGTATCATCTGGGGAGTTTATGAGGATGAGTTGGTGTTCATCTTGCCAGTCTTCCACTTCTTCACCCCGGCGATCCATCTGACTGTAACCCCAACTCTGGGAGTGAGAGTTGAAATCACCTACTGCGAGAAAGCTCGAGTCTGGGACTTCGATGGTGTCAAGGGATAGTGGACGGTCGTTGGGGCAGTACAAGTTCAGGATCTGCAACTCTGTGTCATTCAGTTTGGCCCGAATCATCTGGTACTCTGCTCCCTCCATGTGGACGGCTGTTTCGCAGGCTTGGATGTTGTTCCTAACTAGTGTCAGGACTCCGCCTTTGCGTCTGTCAGCTCTGTCCTGTCTGAAGCACTGGTAGCCTCTGACCTTGAAGGTTTTTCCCATCTGCAGGTGGGTTTCTTGAATGCAGCAGACGTTTATGCTCCTTTCATGCAAGATATGTTCTAGCTCTGTCTTCTTGTTCATGACTCCTTCTGCATTCCACTGCATCACCATAAAAGGTTGACGCTTCTTGGATGTTGAAGTGGTTGTTGTGCTACCAGTCGCATTCCTCCTCCGTCCCCTGGCGCAGCAAGACGGACGAGAGGGACCTCCCGTAGCTGAGGTTGGACTCCTTTGAGGCTTGGAGCCCGGCGCTGCCTCACCCTGGAGGGACCTCAGTGGGCGAGCGCCATGAGTGTCGCTTCTGTCTGATGGTGTCATGGTTGGCGTTGGTGCGTGGTACCATGGTTTATTAGAGTGCGCCGTGCAGCCCAGTACCTCCGTCTTCAGCACTCGAGGTTTCTGTCGGGGTTGCCTCACCCTTAGCTCATGGCCCGTACGTCCTACCCTGAGAGCACAGGGGGGAGGATTTGCCAGTTTGGTCCTCGGCCGCAAGCGGCTGGTCTTCATATCTGAAGGCCGTTCCCCTATCCGCCACTCGGGGACGCGCTGGGTTGAGGGTGGTCGCCCCACTGAAAATCCCACACTGGGTTAAAGAAGTTGAGCCTGTCCCAGATTTTTTGTGTCAAGCCTCACGATAGTCCACTATTTGACGGCATGATTTTGTATTGAACGTCATATTGCCAGGAGCCTGGATTCTAAATAATAATGGAACAGCCCTCGTATAGCACAAGAGGAGCAGACCAAAACAGAAAAGTCATTTCAATCTTCTTTCCTTTTACAGGCGGTCACTTATTTCTCTACATTATGTGACGCTGTGCATTATCTGGTTTTATTACCTCATGTTTTTTTGTTTTTTTGCACAGGTCAACTCTGATGTATCTCGCAAAGTGTCCAGAACGCCCCAGAGTGAGATGGACCGTATGTCACAGATGTCTGAGTACAAGAGTTCCCTGCGTCAGCCCTACCTCTTTTTCTACCCTGGCATTGGTGCTCCTTCTGTCTGATGATGGGTAAGTACCCCTCCTTTCCCTTTTAAAAAAAAAATGGTGGTTGATTGGTTGTTTTGTCATTGTTTTTTGTTTGTTTGTGTGGTTTTGTTTTATTTTTGTTTCTTCTTTGTTTGTCGATTTGATGCCTTGAAAGTCCCTTTTTACGACCTAAAATTCTGAGAAAATCAGAGGGAGTCTTAAAATGGCGGTAGATTTATGGAGGTTCTGAACAGAAAATGTAGATAAGAATTGTCTCTAAATTTGAGGGGGGGGGGGGGGGGGGGGGGGGGGCACTGTATGTATGTCACCTATTAGCTGACTGTCATTTGCATTGGAATTTGCATTTGTTCATGGGTAATGCAGTTGTAAAGTCATCACCCCATTCTTGTAATTCATTTGATTTACTGTTGTGACTGAGTGTCCAGTTTCTATTGGAGCAAGGCCTGAAGTTTCTGACCTTGTTCCAGTTTTTACAGTGGTCATTAGGCCCCCCCCCCCCCCCCCCCCCCCCCCCCCCCAAAAAAAAAAAAAAAAGATAGTCTGTTTACGGTAACATAGGCAAAAAACCCATATTTTTCAGTTATTTTGCCAAAAAACAAAGGTTTTTTTCTTCTTTTCCAAATGCCAAAAAAAGGCTAGGGTCGCGCGAAAAAATAGGGTCGATCGGGATACCGTAAACAGACTATTTTTTTTGGGGGGGGCCCTTAGGGTTACTCTATGAAAGTATGCGAGAATTTAGTTTGGTCATTGGCGATATACAAAAAATTGGAAGACACGGGTGGTTTCCCTTTTAGTAATTGTCTTTTATATAAAAGACTGGGTATGAGCTTATTTAGAACACCTTTAAAAATGTTTTATGTAAATTTGGAGTCTTGTTGTTGTTGTGTTTTTAACTTGTATTGTAGTAAGTGTTTTGGATTGTGACTTCTATTTTTGAGAAAAGGAAATTATGCTTCAATACAGTAGAGCAATTATAGTTCTACATTCTGAGACTAAATGACTCTTTCTGATTACCATATTTTACACAATTTATTCATTTGCAGTGACCTGATCATCGAAATGGGGTTGCTCTTACCAACCACATCTTCTCCGTCCTGTCAGCATTATTGTTATTGCATTTTCTTCATCGTTCATCTCATCTTGGGTGCAGCTGTGCTGTGCTACTTCAAGACTTGTCTGGACAAACTGCTGCCACTGGTTACAAGAGTGGGATTTGAACACTGATTCACGTAAATACGCTATAGATTGCACATACTCTTACTTACTTACTGCACATACTTGTCTGAACAATCGCCTAACCCCAGGAGGTTGAGGTGGGTTACACCCAGAGAATTCATAACATTTCATTCAATGTTGGTAGTATTGCTGCTTTTTTGCGGAGGCCACAACCATGGAAGCTTTTTTCGTTTTTCCTCAAGTCCTTCTTCTTCTTTGTTCATATGCTTAGACTCCCACGTTCACTCATGTTTTTAGCACGAGTGGAATTTTACATGTATGACCGTTTTTACCCCGCCATTCAGGCAGCATACGCTGATTTCGGGGGAGGCATGCTGGGTATTTTCGTGTTTCTATAACCCACCGAACTCTGACATGGATTACAGGATCTTTTCTGTGCGCACTTGGTCTTGTGCTTGCGTGTACACACGAAGGGGGATAAGCCACTAGCAGGTCTGCACATAAGTTGACCTGGGAGATCGGAAAAATCTCCACACTTAACCCACCAGGCGGTCGCGGCCGGGATTCGAACCCTCGACCTTCCGATTAAGAGGCCGACGTCTTACCACCACGCCACTGCGCCCGTCTCTCCTCAAGTCCCATTCCTGTGGTTACTAAAAATATGAGTACAGTGAAACCCCCCTTTTAAGACCTCCACAAATCTGAGAAAATCGGGTCTTAAAAAGGAGGGAGTCTTAAAATGGGGGTTTGTTTGTTTGTTCGTTCATGGGCTGAAACTCCCACGGCTTTTACGTGTATGACCGTTTTTACCCCGCCATTTAGGCAGCCATACGCCGCTTTCGGAGGAAGCATGCTGGGTATTTTCGTGTTTCTATAACCCACCGAACTCTGACATGGATTACAGGATCTTTTCTGTGCGCACTTGGTCTTGTGCTTGCGTGTACACACGAAGGGGGATACAGACCTGTTTACCCTTACGATTTTGGCGTAATTTATTACGATTTTCTGCAAAAAATACGCCATTCCGCTATCCGTGTCAAGACTACGATTTTCATAAATAAAAAAAATGTAAACTTTTTATTTTTATTTATTTTTTTTTTTTTAATCAATTCACATGTTTGGCATTGTTTTTTCAATGGCAAAATGGGGTAAAAAAGCACAGGACTGACCAGAGATCATGTCTGTCTGATAAGACGCTGGAGAGCCTTAGTAGTGGTGAAGTCTCGCCCTCACTCATTCGGCAAGCGCAAGTACAGTAGAGAAGCGCTTGACACACTGAAAAAGGCCTACTACGAGCAAAAGAAAAAGAATCAGTGATGCATGTGCTTTTGATGTGATCTTCGTTGAAATTATGATGACTACAAAAACAGACTGATGTGTTTTGTTTGTGAATGATGAATATATGTGCATGATTGCGTTTCGCAGACACAGTTGTCATATGCGTTGTAATTGGCGATGAATGCTGGATGATTACTATTTTTGTGCCAGGATTACTATTTTTGGGGCTGAGCATTACTCCAAAACACTTATGGGGGTAAACAGGTCTGGGGATAAGCCACTAGCAGGTCTGCACATAAGTTGACCTGGGAGATCGGAAAAATCTCCACACTTAACCCACCAGGCGGTCGCGGCTGGGATTCGAACCCTCGACCTTCCGATTAAGAGGCCGACGTCTTACCACCACGCCACTGCGCCCGTCTCTCCTCAAGTCCCATTCCTGTGGTTACTAAAAATATGAGTACAGTGAAACCCTCCTTTTAAGACCTCCACAAATCTGAGAAAATCGGGTCTTAAAAAGGAGGGAGTCTTAAAATGGGGGTTTGTTTGTTTGTTCGTTCATGGGCTGAAACTCCCACGGCTTTTACGTGTATGACCCGTTTTTACCCCGCCATTTAGGCAGCCATACGCCGCTTTCGGAGGAAGCATGCTGGGTATTTTCGTGTTTCTATATCCCACCGAACTCTGACATGGATCACAGGATCTTTTTCGTGCGCACTTGGTCTTGTGCTTGCGTGTACACACGGGGGTGTTCGGACACCGAGGAGAGTCTGCACACAAAGTTGACTCTGAGAAATAAATCTCTCGCCGAACGTGTGGACGAACTCACGCTGACAGCGGCCAACTGGATACAAATCCAGCGCGCTACCGACTGAGCCACATCCCCGCCCAAAATGGGGGTAATTTTACAGAGGTTATAAACAGAAAGTCTGCGAAAACAAGGAGGAAGTCTTAAATTGGGGGGTCTTTAAAGGGGGGGTTGCACTGTACAATGTAATTGGCACGTAAGTTGTAATTGGCAAATTGCTGTTATGACGCTAAATTTTCTTGCTACTTTTCTTTCTTGTTTGCTTGGTTTTAAGTATGTATGCTATCTTACTCTTAGCAGTGAAATTGTTTGTGAGGATAAGCAAGTGTAAAGTCATCAAAGCTTTGGGAGATAGATGCTTCCTTTATTTCGACCATCATGTGAAGTTGAAACCTCAATCATCTCTTCTTGTTGTGGTTAAGCTTAGCTGTTGTATGGCTCACTTCAAAAAAATAATTATCTTGTGTGATGGTGATACTGTGTGGTGTTGTGAGCTTAGGAAGCAGTGTTTTGTCCAAATCGTGCACATCATGTACAGTGGTGCCAGTGATGAGAAGGCACCCTTAGGACCGACTAAAAGCGTTCCTACATTGCAGGTGGCCTGTCATGACAGTTATAATTGGGTCAAGATAATAGACAAGAACTACAGAAAGTGTCCTTTATTTAATCAATCAATCAATATGAGGCTTATATCGCGCGTATTCCGTGGGTACAATTCTAAGCGCAGGGATTTTTATTTTTTTTTATGTTTTTTTTTTATGCAATTTATATTGCGCACATATTCAAGGCGCAGGGATTTATTTATGCCGTGTGAGATTGAAGTTTTTTACACAATACATCACGCATTCACATCGGCCAGCAGATCGCAGCCATTTCGGCGCAAATCCTACTTTTCACGGCCTATTATTCCAAGTCACACGGGTATTTTGGTGAACATTTTTATCTATGCCTGTACAATTTTGCCAGGAAAGACCCTTTTGTCCATCGTGGGATCTTTAACGTGCACACCCCAATGTAGTGTACACGAAGGGACCTCGGTTTTTCGTCTCATCCGAAAGACTAGCACTTGAACCCACCACCTAGGTTAGGAAAGGGGGGAGAAAATTGCTAACGGCCCTGACCCAGGGTCGAACTCGCAACCTCTCACTTCCGAGCGCAAGTGCGTAACCACTCGGCCACCCAGTCCTTTATTGAGAGATGTCCTCTGATCGGAGGGGCCTCACATCACAGGTACCACTGTACTTCTGATGAAATTGTCTGTTACTTGAGTCTAGGCTGAGCCGACTCAGAAAGCCCGTAAAAGTGTCATTTGCTGATAAAATATCCTGCACTGGTATTTAACTGCACACCTGATCTATATCAGAACTGCTGCAAAGTGTAATTGAGGTGCTAGCCAGGAGTGTGGCTGTCATAATTAACATTTTCCACAAAGTGTGCACCTTGACAGCTATGGTATCACTGAGTTTTGGCCATTTATGCAGAGGTACCAACCATCCCATCGTTGACATTATTTTACAGTCCCAAAATAAATTATATTGAATTCAGATAACCACAAATAATACCACAAAAAATTCCTCTCATCAAAGATTTGACAAGTACAAGCAAACACGTGAGCTGTTAGTTCAGTCAAGATAGGTTCATGTAAAATCATCAGGTAGTCAAAATGCATACTTGTGTTCTGCTGGTCAAGGCTTCAGAAAAGCATTCTTGAACATAATTAGGTAACAGCAGAAGAATAACAAGACGAAAAGTACTAGATCAAGTAACAGGCTATATATTGAGTTGAACAAAATAGTGACTGAACTTTCAAATGATACAGAGAGAAGAGGTTTGGGGATAGCACTTCTGTTTATATCCCATGTGAGCACATGATCCAATAGACGAATTCCGGAAATAACTATGTCGGGTTTGTATGGGTTGTGAAACGCATGTGACGGGCGCAGTGGCGTGGTGGTAAGACGTCGGCCTCCTAATCGGGAGGTCGTGAGTTCGAATCCCGGTCGCTGCCGCCTGGAGTGGAGATTTTTCCAATCGTCCAGGTCAACTTATGTGCAGACCTGCTAGTGTCTTCACCCCCTTCGTGTGTACACACAAGCACAAGACCAAGTGCGCACGGAAAAGATCCTGTAATCCATGTCGGAGTTCGGTGGGTTATGGAAACACGGAAATACCCAGCATGCCTACTCAACGAAAGCGGAGTGAAGCTGACTATGCTCTCAGAGTATAGTGTGGGGAGCCCAAATGGGCAAACGAGCTCACACGTCACCAGAAAATTCTGGAACGCTGAAGAAGAAGAAGAAGAAACGCATGTACAGGAAGCACATGGCAATGTTTGTCTGTGCAAATCCAAGGGTACTCACTCTTGCAGAACCCATGCAAACCCGAAAGAGTTATTTCCAAAAATCGTTTCCTTTGTGGGTCTCAAGATTTTTGTGCAGGGATTTCATTAGCACATGGTACCTTTGACATGTTGTGTACATACTGATTGCATTTTATTGAGAATATATGCGGATTACATTGTATTGAGAATACATGCTGATTACATTGTATTGAGAATACATACTAATTACATTGTATTGAGAATACATCCTGATCACTGATTGAGAATTCCCCTGTGAGAAAGCTTTATCTGGGAGGGATTTAAAAAGGAAGAAATATGCTATTTTTTGCAGAAAATCCTTATTATGGCTTGTCAATTTTAGCAGAACAGTATTTTAATGAAAATATACAAGTTGGGTTTTTTCAGAGAAGAGGTGTACATGATTGTTCATGTTTGCTGATTTTGTGTGAATAATTAGAAGTGATAATATTGTTAAATGTTATTCATTTTTTTTCTTCTTCTTCTGCGTTTGTGGGCTGAAACTCCCACGTACACTCGTGTTTTTTGCACGAGTGGAATTTTACGTGTATGACCGTTTTTTACCCCGCCATTTAGGCAGCCATACGCCGTTTTCGGAGGAAGCATGCTGGGTATTTTTGTGTTTCTATGACCCACCGAACTCAGACAGGGATTACAGGATCTTTTTCGTGCGCACTTGGTCTTGTGCTTGCGTGTACACACGGGAGTGTTCGGACACCGAGGAGAGTCTGCACACAAAGTTGACTCTGAGAAATAAATCTCTCGCCGAACGTGGGGACGAACTCACGCTGACAGAGCGGCCAACTGGATACAAATCCAGCACGCTACCGACTGAGCTACATCCCCGCCCTGTTATCCATTGATAAATATAGATTTGTACAGAGATGTGTGATAATTACAATCATCTGAGATGAGTTTAGCATCATGTAGAAAGAGATTATTACTAACTTCATTGTTTTGTTTTTTGTGTGCCCTTGTTAAGAAGTCTGTATATGTACTAAAGTCCTGGTTATACAGGAAAAATGCAGTACTAAAACGTTGACCTTAACTCTTTTTTTCCCAAAGGAGCAAATTGGTGTTCTGCTGATGTAACAATATGAATACTTTTCATTCCACTTTTTGATACCATATGTTGTGTTCTATTGAGCAGTATTTAATAATAGGTACAAATAAATATTAATTAGAGCCGTGTATACTGTAAATATAGGAGGGAATGACTAGCAAGAAAATACCAGATTTTTCTGTCATCAAAAATCGGGGATTTAAACCAAAAAATTGGTACTTTGTGTTTCAATGTTCTAACTGTGGCAATAAATTTGGTCAACTAATTCTGCAAAAGAAGTAGAATAAATATAATCACAGCCCTTTTATAAGGATTTGCATGCAAATTTGGGATGAAAACTTTCAGTCAAAGGCATGGCCATGTTGATGAAAATTAACTGAAACAAAAAAACCGAAATTATTCAGTTTAACTTTCTTCCTGCAGTTAATCACTTCATTGTGACAGAGCTTAGACAAATAGATATAGACAACAGTGTTCAAAAGTCCAATGTGCATTAATATATTGAAGTGTCTGGTTAATTATACTGTTACATATTGAAGAGACATGATGTCTCCTGACTCCTCTGGTCAAACTGACCTGTGCCGTCCAATCATTGTAAGAGAAAACAATCATTACACTCACTGCCAGTTGTCACTCTTCAACCAATGTGTGTGCTCAATTTATAAACATTTTGTGTTCTACTTCATGGAAAAATGTCTTTTGATGGACATAACATTAAGACAAATATCACATTTTTCTGAAAGTGTATTCAGTTTGAGCTAGACACTTGCTTCTCTGGTCTCACATGATTTTCACAGATACTGTGTTGCTAACACAAAAGGACAAAACATATAATTTTTGTTGTTGCACAGTGTAACCAACCTTTTAAGACCCCCCCAATTCAAGACTTCCTCCCTTTTTACATTTAGTCAAGTTTTGACTAAATGTTTTAACATAGAGGGGAAATCGAGACGAGGGTCGTGGTGTATGTGTGTGTGTGTGTCTGTCTGTGCGTGTGTGTGTGTAGAGCGATTCCGACTAAACTACTGCACCGATCTTTATGAAATTTTACATGAGAGTTTCTGGATATGATATCCCCAGACGTTTTTTTTCATTTTTTTGATAGACGTCTTTGATGACGTCATATCCGGCTTTTTGTAAAAGTTGAGGCGGCACTGTCACACCCTCATTTTTCAATCAAATTGATTTAAATTTTTGCAAAGCAATCTTCGACGAAGGCCGGACTTTGGTATTGCATTTTAGCTTGGTGGCTTAAAAACTAATGAATGAGTTTGGTCATTAAAAATCGGAAACTTGTAATTAAAATTATTTTTTTATTAAACGATCCAAAAATAATGTCATCTTATTCTTCGTCATTTTCTGATTCCAAAAACATATACATATGTTATATTTGGATTACAAACAAGCTCTGAAAATTAAAGATATAGTTTGCTTGTTTTATACACTGTTGATGAAGAGTATGATTCATAGTGATATTTTGTTGTTTTAATGAATGTACATATCACAATGAACTTTGGTGATCATAATTAGTTTAATAACGAGAAGACATGGAATACAAGTGCTTGATGCAAGTCCATTTCTGAAAGTGTATTTGAGAGATGTTGTTCTCTTGTTATGTTGATTTTATTTCTTTTTGCTTTCTCATATTTTTCAAGGATTTTTGTCATGGTGTGGGTAGTTTTAGATGTGTTTTGAAAGTTAAAAACATTCCTTCTTAATGTTTTTTTGAATGCATTAGTTTGCAAATAGAATGTGATGCGTGCTTTATGCGTCCGTGGGATGTGTTCAGAGCTGGGATTCCTGAAACCTATCCAATTGTGTATTAAGTCTGCATACATGTACGCTTCCTGATATGGCCTCCATTTCAAGCTTACTACTGAGCGAGTTCGTGATTCCTCGGCTTGTACAAGTCCATATGCACTAATCTTACGGTGAAACAAGGTTGCTACAGAGGGATGGTTCGAATGCCCGTTTGTGATTGTACATTTGTGGTACATTGATCGTTTCGTGTTTTCAATTACACACTGTACATTCATATTTCATATACCTAGTGTGAAAACTCTGTACATGTATTAATCAAGAATGATACTAGTTTGATGGTGTTACTCTCCTGTATAATTGGTCAGCTTCAAACCCAATCCTCCTCTTTCCTTGTTGCACACAATATTGGCTAAGGAAGGAAACATAGGATCTGATGTTTCTTTGCAAAACACTATTAATTTTGGGAGGCTAACTCTTAATATTATCTAATATACAGAAATATATAAAAGTTACATACAGAAAAATATGGAATAGACGTTTTCTGGAAATAACTGTCAGGTTTTTTGGCGGTCTAGAGGACAGTGCAAACCTTTGAAATTTGAAAAAAAATGTGGAAACAGCTGAAAAACAATTAGAAACATACTTAAACTTGTCTTTCTGTACTGTGCTGTTCTGACAAAAAGCCAGTCAGAAGTTAATCAGAACTCACTTGTAAATCAGCATAGTGCTTTTAGTTATGCGCTATAGAAATCTCCTTAATAAATAAATAAATAAATTTTCGAAACTACAAGCTGCTTCACTGTACAAGTCACAACCCCCATTTGTTACTTGTAAATTGGGAAAATCCACACAATAGACGCTTCCAGTGTATTAGGCTAAGCCAAAGGAAGTACAGAGTTTGTATGGCCATGTTGGGTTTGATGCGTGCATGCCTGGTTTTCTCCTGTAGATGGGTGTCGGCACAGAAGGTCTGCCCGCTGTCCTCAGCCAACATGCTCCGTCTTCATGGCAGCTCAAATTTTTTATCGAGGTTCTCTCCTCTAGATCCGCCGTGTTTCGCCTAGGGGCTTGCGCTGCCTAGTTGATAGGGTCACCTCGTAGAGGATGTGGTCATAGTCCACGCACGGTCGGTCTTGGGATAGGGAAACGTTATGCTAGTCCGGAGGGATTACGCCACAATGGCCACCTCGCGAAGACCCAGGGTCCTAGACTAGGGAGGTCCAAGGGGGAGCACCGGAAGGGCTACCCCTCTACCCGCACCTCCAACACAATCCCTTCCCCTGGTAGCTTCATCCCCAAGGAGGAAACAGAGCTACCTGCAACACCCCGAAGTACAGAGTGAAAATAGGTTTGTTCCCGGAAATGTGCAGCAAGATCAAAGCCACCGGCATTGTCCCTGTAGATTCTAGGACACTTTCCCCCTGGATTTTTTCCCCCCTGACTTTATCCCCCCGAATTCTTCCACCCAGATTTTTTCCCCCCGTGACATTTTCCCCCTGAGACTTTTTCCCCCCGTGACTTTTCCCCCCTGGTTCACTTTCCCCCATGACTCTTTCCCCCCTCCCGCAGTGGGGCACTGCGGTTATGAAATTAAAGGCCCCTTCTGTTTTTGGAACCGCAGGAGCTTTCTAGTTTGCTGTTAGGTAGATTTTTGGTTCCTCTTTCCTGTCATGCTCTCTTTTTCTTCATGAATTCTTTTCTTTTTTCTGCCTTCTTGCTCATTCACCTGTGTTTTTTCCAAAAATCTCTTCTCTTGCCGCTTGTCTCGCGATTCATGTATAGTTTAATCTGTTAGTGTTCTGATGTAAGTCCAGCAGTAGATAGGTTAAGCCTATTTTAACATACTGGAAACTGGTAATCTTCCAGTAGGTATTAATTTAGTTTTACTAAAGCCTGCTGGGACACAAGTAATGGGTTAGTGCATTTGTAAACAGGAATCGCTTGACAAGTGGCCCCCTTCATCCCCCCCTTCCTCGTCCTGATATGGCTCTGCGTAGTCGGCTGGACGTTAAGCAACAAATAAACAAACAAACAAACATCTTTCCCCCCTTGACTCTTTCCGTTATTTTATTATTTCTATTTTAATTTTTTTGTTAATGCTTAATTTTTTGATAAAATGGATAAATAAAATGTGTATTCTTATACATGTGTGGTTCCTACTTTTAATTCAGCAGCTTTGGTTTAAAACACATACATACACATCTAAAAGAGTCTAAAAGAGTCTAAAAGAAAACACTGTATGCCGCGAAATGCGTTGGTTAGAGTCTTGGTATTTCCTTCTTGTGTGTGGCGGAGGATGACGAGCGACGTGTTGAGCAATCTCTGCTACGTTCACATCTAGAAGCGTCTAAAAGAAAACATTGTGTGCAATTCCGAGTAGGTATGAGTCAAGGTTTCTGTTGTCATATGACCGAACGAGCCGCAAAATGCGCTCGTTAGAGTCTTTGTATTTCCTTCTTTTGCCGGGGTGGTGGAGGATGACCAGCGATGTGTTGAGCAATCTCTGCTCGGTCAGCTGCTTCCTCTCTTCTGAGAACTTCCAGGAACTTCCAGAAGTTGGGGTGATGCGCTCCAACGTTTGACTGGAATCTTCTGTGCCATCCCTCACAGTGGTTATTTGTCCTTGGCATATCGTCATCAGTTCTTTCCTACTGGTTCCACATTTCAGATGGGAACAGCGGGTTTCACACATTCACAGATTTCACTTACAGTGGCTAACACTGCTCACTTCTCACGTGAAAATACAAATGTACGAATAATTTGTAAAGGGGTAGAAATGTTTGTGTCTAACACTGCTCACTTCTCACGTGATAATACAAACGTGCGACCAATTTGTAAAGGGGTGGAAATGTTTGTGTCTTCTCACGTGATCATCAATTGATATAAAAAAACGTTGCTAAAAATTCACAAGAGGGAAAGAGTCACGGGGGAAATAGTCCGAGGGGAAAAGTCACGGGTGGAAAGAGTCCCAGGGGGAAAAAGTCACGGGGGGAAATAATCCGGGTGGAAGAATTCGGGGGGATAAAGTCAGGGGGGAAAAAATCCAGGGGGAAAGTGCCCTGATAGGGTCCCTGTTCTTATTAAACCCAGTGTACTCTACCAGCTGCACACCCTTGTAATTAATTAGACACTGACCTGGTGACCCTGGGTCAATGACTGATATTTTCAACTGAGACAGACCCCTTGCATTTCCGAGAAAAATGGCCCAAGGAGACCCCGACAAGATCAGAGCAGTAGAAACATGCATACGGGAACAGAGGGAGTGTTATGTTTCAATTTGCATCGCGATGTGGTTACATGTGTACTCTTTTTTCGTCATACGCAAGGAGCTACCATCAATAGGGCACAGGGGTCACAGTTAAGGTGCTGAGGTCAGAACAGCAGAAACATGCATATTGGTACAGAGGGAGTGTTATGTTTCAATTTGTATCGCAATGTGGTTACATGTGTACTTTTCTTTCAACATACGAAAAAGGCACTACCATCAATACGGCACAGGGGTCAAAGTTAAGGGGAAAAAGTTGTGCCTTGTAGTCCTCGATATAAGGTATGTTGGGTTGCCATGGTCAGGGTTTGAGGATCACAGCTGTACTGATAAGCACTTTCAGGTGTGCTGCCTTTCTCAATTTGCGTACAGGTTTGGGTTTGGAGCTGAAGTCTTAACAGTTAACATGTTTGCACTTTCACCTGGTTTTCCTATTTAACAGTTTTTCATGCATAATTCTTTCAGTCCATTTTATATTTTAAAAGCACCACATTTGTGTTCAAATCGTGAACGCCGTCCAAGTTAGTTCAAAGCCTGGTATGATAATGCCAGTGAACATTCCATGAAACATCTGTTGTTTTGTGTTTCAAAGAAATCCAACAGCATTTTGCCCGCATATTGATATTGTTTGCTTGCAACTTTTTCTTACAACTTAATGGTCCAGTTTTGTTGAAGCTTTTTTTTGTTGCTGATTGTGTCAGATATAAAGTTCTGTAAGGTAGAGTATCTAGGAGCTTAATGCTATGATGTCTCGAAGAATTGAAAAGCAATGTGAAAGCAATTTATATCTATATATATTCTAAATAAAAATTGTTGACTCAAGAGATTTATTCTGTATGTGCACATGGATATGGATTCTTTCAGCTGGTATTTTGTAAGTAAATGTGGTTGATGAGATTTGATGTTTCTAAAAAAATAAAAAATAAATATAAATATTGTTGACAAAAAGCTGTCGGGTGCATTTGAAAGAGGTAAATATCGTCTGCAACCTATGTAAGCACAATCCATTAAGATTAGACTTTAAACAAAAATAAACAGTAAAATTGAGTCTTTCGTCATTCACAATGAGTCCAAGAACTGGTGTTAGAAGAGGAACACTCTCTGCTGAATTCTGTGCTGAATTAAGCGAATAAATATTTTTGCAAAAAACATTTGAGGCTTGTGTTCATTGGTTCCTGCATGTTTGTATGAAATCATTCCTTGAGAGAAAGCTCTGTTTAGTTGTGTTTATTGTTTGTAATTCAATACCTCAAAAGTGAGGAGGGCAAAGAACTCCCTCACTCACACACACACACACACACATTCAACACACTCAAGTTCAACAAAAAGGAGAAAATGACGAAGAAAAAAACATCTCTCTCTCTCTATCTCTCTGCACACAAAAACACAGGTTCAATTCCGACAGAAAGAAAGAACAAGTCGCGTAAGCCGAAATTACTACATTTAGTCAAGCTGTGGAACTCACAGAATAAAACTGAACGTAGTCCGCCGCTAGTGCAAAAGGCAGTGAAAGTGACGAGCCTGTTTGGCGCGGCAGCGGTTGCGCTGTGCTTCATAGCACGCTTTACTGTACCTCTCTTCGTTTTAACTTTCTGAGCGTGTTTTTAATCCAAACATATCATATCTATATGTTTTTGGAATCAGGAACCGACAAGGAATAAGATGAAATAGTTTTTGAATCAATTTCGGAAATTTAATTTTGATCATAATTTTTAGATTTTTAATTTTCAGAGATTGTTTTTAATCCAAATATAACAAATGTATATGTTTTTGGAATCAGAAAATGACGAAGAATAAGATTAAATTGTTTTTGGATCGTTTAATAAAAAAATAATTTTAATTACAAGTTTCCGATTTTTAATGACCAAACTCACTCATTAATTTTTAAGCCACCAAGCTGAAATGCAATACCAAACCCCGGCCTTCGTCGAAGATTGCTTTGCCAAAATGTCATCAATTTGATTGAAAAATGAGGGTGTGACAGTGCCGCCTTAACTTTTACAAAAAGCCGGATATGACGTCATCAAAGGTATTTATCGAAAAAAATAAAAAAACGTCCGGGGATATCATACCCAGAAACTCTCATGTCAAATTTCATAAAGATCGGCCCAGTAGTTTAGTCTGAATCGCTCCACACACACACACACACACACACACACACACACATACACCACGACCCTCGTCTCGATTCCCCCCTCTATGTTAAAACATTTAGTCAAAACTTGACCTCTCTCTCTCTCTCTCTCTCTCTCTCTCTCTCTCTCTCTCTCTCTCTCTCTCTCTCTCTCTCTCTCTCTCTCTCTCTCTTACACGCACATACACAGAGAAGGACAACATTATAATGTATAGAATCTGGGAGGGGAGTTTGGGCGCAGTTCTGTGCATGCACCCAGTCACCTGATTTCTGTTCATCTTTCTCCCTGCCAACATTACTTGTCATGCCAATAAAGCAATCCGTCAAAAAGCTGCTGCGGCACGTTCACACAACGCTCTCGTCATGCGTAGGTCTATTTGATGCGCGTTGCCCCTGGCAACCAGAGGGCGTGGCCCATGTGATGCGTTGATTAGAAAAGACAGTGACGAGTGATCAAGAAACACAATGCACAGAAAGTGTGTGTTTTGCTGATAGTGTTTTCTCTGCACTTGCATAATGATGATGTCGTTGGTGAGATCTGCAGCATCATGATTATATCGTCCCTGTCGATGGCACATGAAATAGAGGATGCAAAAATCAACTAGTCAGTCTGATGTGCAATATCAATTTAAAACAAGCGGTTTTGGAATTCTTTCGCCTGGTTGCAAAAGCAAAAATCTGAAAAAACAAAAAAACACACCAACGCAAACAAAAAAAGACGGGCGTTTTCGTAGATAGGTTTACTGTACACATTCTTCACAAACAAAAGAATAATGCCGAACAAAAGACAAGACTGCAAAGGTATTTTTCGTTAGTCCATTTTTGTTTACCTACTAAATCGCTCAAGCTCAGCCCCCCCCCCCCCCCCCCCCCCCTCTCTCTCGCACGTACACACGCGAGCGCTCACCACCCCCTTCTCTCTCTCTCTGTCAGTGGTGCCTGCGATTCTGTATCTGTATCTGTCTGTTACGCTGCACTTGTAGAACAAGTCATCCAGATGTCTGGCATTGTTGCAGCGATTGATGAAAGGACACCCTTGGGACCAACCAAAAGTGACATATTGCAGGTAAACCTTTTATAACATGTATATTTTGATATAAAATCAACGGACAACAGAAAGTGTCCTTTCAATGAAGGTGTCCTCTCGTCGAAGGGGCCTCACAATGCAGATACATGCACCACTGTAAGAAGAAAATGTAAGTTTTACGCCCTCACGGCAAAGCCATTAGGGGCACGTTACACACACCACTGTAATCACAAGTGAAACGCTTTATTGAAAACTTTAAATGTCACCAAGACGCAGAAGAAAAACTAAATTTACATGATTGAAAACATCGACATACTTGCTCCCACCTTGGTATGACTCATTGGCCTGACCTTTCAAGCGAAAATCATCAATGCGAATTGAAAGCACAGTTCTTCTGATGGAAATGATTCGGCTCGCTGTCTTAGATTAGGCCAAGCTTTTACACTGAGTAAACCATCTCTCCACTTCATCTTGAACACGCGGCCAGTGTACTGGCCTTGACACGGAACGATTCAAGGGGGGCAATCTCAAGTCATCTGAAAGAGAGAAATCCAAATGCAATCCGCCTTGTTCGATTTTATGGGCTTGGACGATAGAGAAAAATAAGAAAAGCAAAAGCTGGAGTCCAGTCTGGACGAAACTGCTATCAAGAACGCAGAATTGAGTTTTTCTGAGTTTTTTTTAGCCGTAAGCGCCATGTTTATCGGAGCAGGAAACTCTTCCAGAGTGAGGCCCCTTTGATGGTTTCACTGCGGTGAACAGCAGTTATGAGAAATTCGAAATAAGAAATGGCGCTTACGGCTAAAAAAAAACAAACTCTGAAAAAATCAATTCTGCGTTCTTGATAGCAGTTTCGTCCAGACTGGACTCCAGCTTTTGCTTTTCTTATTTTTCTCTATCGTCCAAGCCCATAAAATCGAACAAGGCGGATTGCGTTTGGATTTCCCTCTTTCAGATGACTTGAGATTGCCCCCCTTGAATCGTTCCGTGTCAAGGCCAGTCACTGAGTGTACTGGCCGCGTGTTCAAGATGCTCTCCACTTCAACTCATACCGAAATTCAACAAGCTGGGTGTTTCCTGTGCAGAGCGGGATGTTTTGACGAATTAATTTTGTAACTGACACTAGTGTCAATCTACAAATCGATTCAGTCATTACACACACAAAATTGGCCCAGGAAGCAGCCAGGATGCTCAATTCTCGATTTGCGTCGAAGTGCATAGATGACCTTGGTCAGATTTGAGATAGTGAGAGAAAAAACAAGTCGCGTAAGGCGAAATTACAACATTTAGTCAAGCTGTCGAAGTAACAGAATGAAACTGAACTCACTGCATTTTTACAGCAAGAGCGTATACTCGTAGCATCGTCAGTCCACCGCTCGATGCACAGGCAGTGAAATTGACAAGAAGAGCGTGGTAGTAGTTGCGCTGAGAAGAATAGCACGCTTTTCTTTATCTCTATTCTTTTTAACTTTCTGAGCGTGTCTTTAATCCAAACATCTATATGTTTTTGGAATCAGGAACCCACAAGGAATAAGATGAAATTGTTTTTAAATCGATTTCGGAAATTTTATTTTAATAATAATTTTTATATTTTTAATTTTCAGAGCTTGTTTTTAATCCGAATATAACATATTTATATGTTTTTGGAATCATAAAATGATGAAGAATAAGATAAACGTAAATTTGGATCGTTTTATAAAAAAAAAATTTTTTTTACAATTTTCAGATTTTTAATGACCAGTCATTAATTAATTTTTAAGCCATCAAACTGAAATGCAATACCGAAGTCCGGCCTTCGTCGAAGATTGCTTGGCCAAAATTTCAATCAATTTGATTGGAAAATGAGGGTGTGACAGTGCCGCCTCAACTTTTACAAAAAGCCGGATATGACGTCATCAAAGACATTTATCAAAAAAAAGAAAAAAACGTCCGGGGATATCATTCCCAGGAACTCTCATGTCAAATTTCATAAAGATCGGTCCAGCAGTTTCTGAATCGCTCTACACACACACACTGACACACACGCACGCACACACACACACACACACATACACCACGACCCTCGTCTCGATTCCCCCTCTATTTTAAAACATTTAGTCAAAACTTGACTAAATGTAACAAAACTTGACTAAATGTAAAAAGCAGTCACTGAGGATGCTGATTTCTCAACAAGTGGATAGAGAAGGCTACATGGCTTTTTTAAATATTGAACTGCATGCGAGCAAAAGCGAGCTGTTCACTATTTGAAAAAGCAACGAGTGTAAATCTGGTACGACACAGCAAGCAATGTAGTATTCTGTTTATCCTACATACTGTACTTACGTGTATTTTACTGAAAATGTCTTGCAGTCGAGCCGGGCCGCTAAATTGAAGACGCTTGTTTTTGGAACCTCAATCTCTTCAAAAGCCTCGTGCAATCTAGTACGTCAAAGCAAAGAAACGTCACTCTGAAAGTGTGGCGTGACGTCTTAGTTCTAAAGATTCATCGAGGGTAATTAGCGAGCGCAATTTTTGTTTCTATAATGACGTTTGTCTCGGTGACTTTGGCATCATACGCAGTGGATAAACAGGTCCCTGCCAGACTTGCTTGACATGACCTCATTTACATGATATACACACGTGTGATTTGAACGATTATTATCTCACGGGTGTCTCTCTAACGTATGTAGGATAAATGACCTTACCTCTGTCATGTAAAAGCCTGGTCAGATAGGAGATAGTGAGAAAACAAAGCAGGTTTGTTTGTTTGTTTGCTTAACGCCCAGCCGACCACCGGAAGGGCCATAGTCAGGGCGGTGCTGCTTTGACATATAACGTGCGCCACACACAAGACAGAAGTCGCAGCACAGGCTTCATGTCTCACCCAGTCACATTATTCTGACACCGGACCAACCCGTCCTAGCACAAACCCCATAATGCCAGACGCCAGGCGGAGCAGCCACTAGATTGCCAATTATAAAGTCTTAGGTATGAAACAAAGCAGGCAGGATGCTGATTTTTGGTATGTGTCCAAGTGGGGGAGTGGGTGGGTGGCTCTACCCCATTTAAAAGCCTTGCCAGTTCTCAGGAAGTGAACAAAAAGTTTTGTCCAAGGAATTGACTGTGGAGGGATGGATGGATGGCCTTACCCAATGCATAGACCAAAATAGCCTGGACCGCCAACTCGTCACGTGACGTGACGGGCCTTCGAGGTTACGACGCTCGACTTTCAGGGGCGCTTAGCGTCCGGTTTGAAAGGCCAGCGATTCAAAGACAGTGAAAAGAAAGCACGCTCCAGTTATTTGTGACAATGGGAGGTGACAATGAACTGGATTTTCCAAAACTCCAAACTAAACTTAACAAAACTCATCGAAAAACATGTTCCATATCGTCGGTGTTCAAAACAAACCTCGTATCAACATTTTTGCTGTTTTGAGAAAAATGAAAAAAACTGTTTTAAAAAATCACAAACTCAAATTCCAACATTTTATTTATATGGGATGAATCTGTATGATGCCAGAAGTACGTTCCAGGTAAGAAATTGAGAATTCATGGTCAGATGAAGCCGCCACGCTTCAATGAATGCTGATACGAGGTTTTCTCACGAAACGGTGTCCAAAAAGTGTGGAGATTCGTGGTTTTCAGGGTAACAGTATGTGTTAGAATACATGTTTTCTTCGTAAATGAGGTGTAAAATTGTCCACTTTTACACACACAGGCACACACAACGCACGCACACACACAGATGGGGGAAGTCAATCAAAGTTGGAGAAACAAAATTATATTTGAATGCAATCATTATGAATATGGTTTCTTTTTGTAGCCTCTCAAATTTGACATCAAAAACTGAACAGAAAAACAATGGTAGGGTCACATAATTATTACGGCAAATTAAAATACGCAGCATGCATAAAAAATAGTTATTGGACAAAAATCGTTTAGTTATCCGGACCATAGATAACAATTACTGCTCTTCACTGTATCCCCCTCTGAAGCATGATACAAATAAACGAATAATCTATGTTGCTTTTGTATAGACTTGATTTGTATCATGTTAGTGTAACTACAACGTGTGGGAAATGAAACAAACGACAACAACATCTCGTCTGTATTCTTGACAGATGTACAGAACACGGTCAAATCATTTTAAATGTCAAACGATATCAAATTCAACTTGAGAGTCAATGAGGTTGCTGAGCAATGAACACAACTCACTTGTGTGGCTAGTAGTGTTTGAACAAACACAAACTTGAACCAACGGTTGTTTCCTTCAGAAAAAGGTCACTCATACTGCAGTGCGATGAAGAATGAATGGTACTCTGTGGGGAGCACCAGCTTCAGCTCCTGCAAGTCTTGCCACTTCTTCTTCTTGATGCGTCCAGGCTGCTGGTAGAGGTTCGGATCACCACGTGTTCAGCAACTTTGGCTGGTCTGTGGGGCAAGACTTGCCATCTGTCAGCAAACATCAGTTTGTAACTGATGGTGCTACATGGGCTGTACAGAGGGACCTGATGTCAGTAACGTGTGGATAACACTGGAGAACTTTTGAAAAGTCTTTAAAAAACGTGGAGATTTTTCACTTTGTACGGCGCCTGCTGCCAGGCCGAGCAAGTTATTACCTCCACGTACTCAGGGGGCCAGTAGACCTGACGGTCTCGATCAGCTTTCTTTCAATGGCACTGTGGACTGAATCAACCTCCATCCTTAAATGACCTTTTTCTAGATACCTCTGATCCCCTTTAATCCTTGTACGGATGGCAAAGTGTAGAAGACAGTTCGAGAGTGTGACATTCCTGTTTTGATAACCACAACTATCTGAATAGATGATGATTGTACGCAGAGGGGTCTCACGACGTCCTTGGACATTCTGGAGAAAATCAAATAAGCAGGACGCAAAGTTACTGCTGTTCACTTCACCGTTGCCCTCATGCCAATAATAACACACACCACCTCGTGTTGCCACATCATACAGGGTGTAATTGTGGCAGCAAGGTTTATTTTTTATAGTAGTTCTCATTCGTAAACAACCTGGGGGAGAGAAGCACTACCTGCAGGTCTGCTGGGATGACCAAAGTTTCACTGTCATCCTAACGTATGAGAGCGCCCTGTGGATAGTGTCACCGCTACCAGACACAGGGCTCTCAAGTGGCGTTGGAATTTCATAGGAATTTGTGGATTCATTTTCGTCGTCACAAGGGTGGTAGAAGTCGTCGCTGCCTGTGATCTCATTAATATTTAGAGACCTCTTCAGCAGTCTGACTATGTTCACGATCTGACAGCGTACGACTAGGCGCGTCCTGTCGAGAAACACCCAGACCAGATTCAGGTGGGCTGAGGGACGGTGACCCGCTTTGACATGATACAAAAGGGATAGCTAGGGGACAATAGCAGGTCCTAAAAAAGATCAGGGGCTTACGCATCCTCATGGGTAGGCAGGACAGGAGACAATGACTCTGCACCGTCTTCAAGAGTGTCACTGCAGATAAGAATTTTGTCTGAAAGTCCTCCTAGTATTTGAAAGCTCCTAATGACGGTTCCTTGGATTGAACAGTTCATGTTTAACGTTCTTACTGTCTGCAGATTGTACAGACGTAGTGATTGCCAGAGAAGATAACAATCTCGACTGTGTCGAAGTCAACACATCTCACATGAAAATACTTGTGACAGCGGATACAGTAAACCCATGGTGTGTCGTCTGTGTCAAACACAACTCGCTCATCTTTCAGAACAAAGTCCATTTCAAGGCTATCACTGTCTTTGGCCATTTCCCCACACACGCCGCAGATCCAAAGGTCGTTTTCATCACTGCTTGATGGCGGAGTGATGTTAATCATTTTCTTAAACTGTAAATCAAAAACATCGGTTCAGTATTCCAAAAGGAAAATGAGTGTTGAACGTTACAAATAAACATTCAAATATCGTAAATAAAACGCTATCACGAATGCACGTGTACCCCTGTTCGCTCGCGTGTGCGTGGCGACGTGTGTGTGTGTGTGTGTGTGTGTGAGAGAGAGAAAGAGAGAGAGAGAGAGAGAGAGAGAGAGAGAGAGAGAGAGAGAGAGAGAAAGAGAGAAAGAGTGAGAGTGAGAGCAAGAAAGAGAGAGAGAAACAGACAGACAGATACAGAGAGACAGACAGACAGATACAGAGAGAGAAGGAGAGAGAGAAAGAGAGAGAGAGAGAGAGAGAGAGAGAGAGAGAGAGAGAGAGAGAGAGAGAGAGAGAGAGGGAGAGAGGGGCGGTAGGGCTATAGCGGGAACCAAATTTGCTTGGAAGAAACAATTGTGTCTCTCTTTTCTATATCATGGACGGCATAGTCAATCAAGCACAATTAACATTGCTCAATTAGGAATGGAAAAGCCAAGTTAAATGACTTGTCTTCGTATTTTCAGCAAGGAAAATGGAGCACTTACCTTTGTCCCATTCAGTTTCTCTCAAGACCAGGCTGCTTTCGTGTAGACGTAAACCTCGTAACCCGGATGTTTTGATCAATTTCCCACCAAAACAGTTCACGAAAACCTCGTAAAAGCCAATACGAGGTTTGTAAATTACCACCACTTTCCGAGAAAACCTCGTAAGATCCCTTAAGTGGTAAAGTTGAAAGCCCGCGCAAACGGGTTTGAGTTATGAGGTTTGTTTACAGCAGCTTAATTAACTAATTAGGCAACATATTTATTTGATTTTTGTTTCAGAAGGTAGGAAAAAAAATTACGATTTTAATGATGCAAAAAAACGAAAATCAGAAAAATGGTGGTTACGAGGTTTGTTTTGAACACTGACGATATGCACTTTAGGTGAGTTTATTTTAGCATTTTCAGAACTTACCTCGGCAACTTCGTCCATGTTTACAATCGACACCGGATATGACACCTGATTTCTGAAAGGCCATGTAAGCGTAGGTTTCTAAATGCGAGAGGCCGCTACCTCGTAGAGAGAAAGAGCGGAGAGAGAGCTAGTTGGCGGTCCAGGATAAATCTGTGCCCAATGTAAAGCCTGGTCAGATCTGAGGCCCGCACTGTCGACACCTTTGTGTCGCGCGCCTCGCACTAAACCAGCAGCCACTGTGACTCATGTCCCCTCCCCCCCATACTCCCCAACCTGTGAACTTTTAATGGACTTTTGGATGCTGGAAATGCTGCTTTACTGGACTTGCGCAACATCCCATCAAGTGCCGAAATAATCACTACTGTTGATTGTGGGCAGTAATAATGGAAAGACAAGACAGAGACAGTGAGCAGAAGTGATTTTGAGGGAAGAACTGCACGTTAACATATAAGATACTCCCCGTTTGCTGCAGCCCATTGATTTTCTTTGCGCAGAAGTAGATCTACTTCGCCTAGGTGTGGTCATAGATGTGTGGTGGTACACTATCGTCCCTGGCTCATAAACTCATGCTCAGTTATCCATATCATGTAGATTTTCGGGCAGGGGCGGAGCAGTTACAGGGGCGGACGAGGGGGGGGTTTCTGGGGTTTCCGGAAACCCCCCCCCAGCCAAAAAATAAAAATATTTTTGTGTGTTTTTTTGGGTTGAGTTTCAATTTTGTGGGTATTAATCAGTGACAAAATCTGCTGCCTGGAACTGGTAATGATCATCCTCAGAATGCACCAGCTTGCACCATTTTGCATCCTTTTTTTCAAAATTTTCCGGGGGCCTCTGAAACGGTTGACACTTACCGCCTTTGACAAAAGGCTACATAAAGACTAGAGAAGTCAGGTGCATAAAACAAAATGTTCTGAACAGGAAATTGAATGGCCTTTCCAATGGATGTCCGAAATGTTTGGTTTGTGCATATTCTGATTTTTTGCAGATTTTAAAATACGGGGCTATGGTTTTTGTCAGGTCCATTTTAGGGGTGACCTTGTTTGACAGGATGTCACGGGATGCCTATACACAGTACCATCAATCGGACAAATGCTATGTCGGTACAGCTGACATAATTACCTTTTGAAGCATATAAAGTTGAACTAAAATGAATTGCGTTTTTATGCTTTTCTTAGCGTGCGAAAATTGTTGCAATAATTTTTTGGCCAAGTTTATTAACAGACAGAAACAACAACATTCACAAACATTGTTTTTGTTTTTTTTGTACAGCCGAGGGGGGGGGGGGGGGGGGGGGGGTGGGGGGGTCCGGAACCCCTGTAACCACCCCCCTAATCTGCCCCTGTCTGGTAGGATGATTTTTTTTTTTATCCCAGGTATAACTAAGCCTGAAACTTACACGATGGTTTCTGGGGGATGGTATGTACTATATAAAGGCCGGGTTCTGAAAGCGTACGAAAATAACTCGGAAAGGCCATTTTGTGCGAAAGTTCAATTAACATGGTAAGGCCGGTAAATAGCCTATCATTGTTATTTAAAGTAAAATCAGTCACCTCCAACCAGGAAACTCAAGAATGACTGCTCCGAGGTTAACTTGATAATCTAATAGAAATTAAGCAATGTCACGTCCCCCCTACAGTGCCTTTGTCCCTCTCAGTTTCATGGCCGAAGTCGCTGTATTGTCTTGACAGTCCGGCTAAGAAACATCAGCCTCGGCCCCCCCCCCCCCCTCCCTCCACACCCCTCTCCTTTCTTCCGGTCCCCTTGCCTGAACTAAATTTAGTTTGGAGACAATGCATTTTCCAATGTTCAAGTATTTGTTTATTCAATAATGTGTGTGTCCTTAATGCAAGGGTTCTGCCGTTAGAATACAGCTGCACAAACAGACACATTCATTTTCTAATAATTAATCTTTTTTTCAGGTTTTTTTCAGTTTTTACATTTAGTCAAGTTTTGACTAAATGTTTTAACATCGAGGGGGATTGACGTCATATCCGGCTTTTTGTAAAAGTTGAGGCGGCACTGTCACACCCTCATTTTTCAATCAAATTGATTGAAATTTGTGTAAAGCAATCTTCGACGAAGGCCGGACTTCGGTATTGGATTTCAGCTTGGTGGCTTAAAAATTAATTTATGACTTTGGTCATTAAAAATCTGAAAATTGTAATACACTTTTTTTTTATGAAACAATCCAAATTTACGTTTATCTTATTCTACATCATTTCCTGATTCCAAAAACATAAAAATATGTTATATTTGGATTAAAAACAAGCTCTGAAAATTAAAAATATAAAAATTATGATTAAAATTAATTTTCCGAAATCGATTTAAAAACAATTTCATCTTATTCCTTGTCGGCTCTTGATTCCAAAAACATATAGATATGATATGTTTGGATTAAAAACACGCTCAGAAAGTTAAAACGAAGAGAGGTACAGAAAAGCGTGCTATGCAGCACAGCGAAACCACTACCGCGCTAAACAGGCTCGTCACTTTCACTCCGTTTTGCACAAGCGGCGGACTACGGTCATTGTGAAAAAATGCAGTGCGTTTAGTTTCATTCTGTGAGTTCCACAGTTTGACTAAATGTAGTATTTTCAGTGTACCAAGTAACGTATGATCGGTATAATATTCGCGGATTTAACAAGAAGTTGGGTGCGAAACTGAACCGGCGTACCACACTAATTCCACACTGCAGTTCGCACCGGCTGTAGCCAGGCTGTCTCTCTCTATCGCCTGCTCGTTTTGGAAAGCTAGTCTCCCAGGAGTTGAAAATGGAGACAATGTCCTTTACAGAAATGGAGGTGTTTTTCACTTTACGGCCACCAGCTGACAGCAGGACGCATCAATAATGTATCTCAAGTACAGAGATGCTGATCCTTTCATGGTCTACTCTGAATTGTTTTCACGAACAGGAAGTCTACAACTGAAACGCCGGTCTGAAGTTTGACCACAGGCGGAAGGTATCGTCCACTGGACTACTACTATCACAGAGTAGTCTTTCTGTGATAGTAGTAGTCCAGTGGACGATACCTTCCGCCTGTGGTTTGACGTCAAACGTTTTCGCAAACAAAAGGCGTTACGTGGTGTGGCGAGCTGTTAGGCTGCGAACGCATCAATAATTTACAGCAACTGCCTTTTGAGTGGAATACTAGTTTTCAACATTTAGAGCGGCTCTCTCTAGAGAGAGAGAGAGAGAGAGAGAGAGAGAGAGAGAGAGAGAGAGAGAGAGAGAGAGAGAGAGAGAAAACGTGTTGGGTCATGATCGCCCCACCCCCACGCGTCTGTCCGCGCAGCTTACCCACTGTGGTCGCTGTCTCGAGAGTATTGATCGATTTTCTCTGATGACCCTATCAATGAATGTTGTTCGTGTTTCAGATTGTTTTTGAAAACTAAAATTGTTGTTTTATTAGTGGGATAAGGTGAAGTGGTTTCCGTGTGTACACCAGACTGTGCGTCAGTGTGTGTGTGTCTGCGAGTGTTTTAGGGGAAGGGCTCCTAATATGGACCGGCTCCTAATATGGACCACCACCAACTAACGGCGCTAGAGCGCTCAAAACAGTTTTATTCACTGTATTCACCCTCTTTGGATAACCTGCACATGTCAAAACAGTTGCAGAAACACAAATCTCAAAACCGTTAGGCTTTTTCTCTTTTTTATATTTAGTCAAGTTTTGACTAAATATTTTAACATCGAGGGGGAATCGAAACGAGGGTCGTGGTGTATGTGCGTATGTGTGTGCGTGCGTGTGTGTGTGTGTGTGTGTAGAGCGATTCAGACTAAACTACTGGACCGATCTTTATGAAATTTGACATGAGAGTTCCTGGGTATGAAATCCCCGAAGGTTTTTTTCATTTTTTTGATAAATGTCTTTGATGACGTCATATCCGGCTTTTCGTGAAAGTTGAGGCGGCACTGTCACGCCCTCATTTTTCAACCAAATTGGTTCAAATTTTGGTCAAGTAATCTTCGACGAAGCCCGGGGTTCGGTATTGCATTTCAGCTTGGTGGCTTAAAAATTAATTAATGACTTTGGTCATTAAAAATCGGAAAATTGTAAAAAAAAAAAAAAATTTATAAAACGATCCAAATTTACGTTTATCTTATTCTCCATCATTTGCTGATTCCAAAAACATATAAATATGTTATATTCGGATTAAAAACAAGCTCTGAAAATTAAATATATAAAAATTATTATCAAAATTAAATTGTTCAAATCAATTTAAAAACACTTTCATCTTATTCCTTGTCGGTTCCTGATTCCAAAAACATATAGATATGATATGTTTGGATTAAAAACACGCTCAGAAAGTTAAAACAAAGAGAGGTACAGAAAAGCGTGCTATCCTTCTTAGCGCAACTACTACCCCGCTCTTCTTGTCAATTTCACTGCCTTTGCCATGAGCGGTGGACTGACGATGCTACGAGTATACGGTCTTGCTGAAAAATGGCAGCTACTTGACTAAATATTGTATTTTTGCCTTACGCGACTTGTTCACTTTTAGCGGCGTTCACTCTAAATTTGCCGCCTAAAACGGACTCGTTTCTGTCTTCAGCCAAAGCTTTTATCAAACAGAAATGGCTATATATGACAGATAAAACCGTATTTGTTACATTTTAGCAGTGTTGACCCCGAGTTTCTACTGCAAACAAAAAATAATAGCAAAACCTCAAAGTATACATGTGCGAGTCCCCTAATATGGACCACCTTTAACAAATCGAAGAAAATAAAAGCTAAAGGCTATTTTCATTCATTCATTAAGAAGCTTGCTGGTAATAACCTATAACTAGCCCACGAGATTTTAAAAAAATGCAACGAAAAGTCTTCTTTTCGTGGAAGTTGATAATTTCACTTATTTTCACTCTGTTTTTGATAAGCTTCTTTAGTTTCCTGGTGTGCTTCAAATAATGCTCTCATCAACCCGAAACAGATAAATCTAGAGCATATTTTAATTAGGCTGACTTGCACACTAAGTTGTATCATGTTATTTTGAAATATAGGGGGCTTTTTACAGTGATTCGTGAAGGCCGCTTCACTGGTCCATATTAGGCGCCCAGGCTCCTAATATGGACCCTTTGTGATTTTTTCTGTATTTAATTTTTGCTGAATGTGTATCAAAGCTATTTTACTCTAATTAGGCCTAACGGTTAACCTAAGAAAGAAGGACTACCAAACACAAAATGAAACTTCTTTGCACGAAAACAAGCTAGTTATTAGCAATAAACAAAAAGTGGTCCATATTAGGGGCCCTTCCCTACATAGATATGCGGTCATCAAAATAGCTCTTCCTGGCAACTAAAAGATTAAATCATCTTTTGAGTTCGATGAACATTCTTCTTCTTTTTTTTAGTATCGAAATCATTGCATGTACTTCGAAGAAAAAGCCTAGCATGTCAAAGGAATAATTTGGGTCATGAGAAACTGGAATACCGGAATTCATTGTACATGTAACAGATACCAGACCTGGGTCGGCTACCTTAATGCTGTACCTAGGTACAAGCCTACTTTTGAATACAATATATCTTCACTGGGATAAGGCATTTTGCAAACTATGGAATGCAAATGGAGGCTACAGCTTATTTTGTCAATTGAGTATTCTACCCCAAGAGACTTTCTTTCTTTCTTTATTTGGTGTTTAACGTCGTTTTCAACCATTCAAGGTTATATCGCGACGGGGGAAGGGGGGAGATGGGATAGGGGAAAGATGGGATAGAGCCACTTGTTAATTGTTTCTTGTTCACAAAAGCACTAATCAAAAAATTGCTCCAGGGGCTTGCAACGTAGTACAATATATGACCTTACTGGGAGAATGCAAGTTTCCAGTACAAAGGACGTAACATTTCTTACATACTGCTTGACTAAAATCTTTACAAACATTGACTATATTCTATTCAAGAAACACTTAACAAGGGTAAAAGGAGAAACAGAACCTGTTAGTCGCCTCTTACGACATGCTGGTTAGCATCGGGTAAATTCTTTCTCGTCCCAACCAATGGGGTACCCCAAGAGACAAACTGACCTGATCAGTTCTACTGCAGAGTAACACAAGCATACTAGAAAACGTGTTGAGGAAAAATTCAAGTTAAAGGTACTGAACTTGTCAAATCCAGGTGCACAGAGCCCCTGGGGCTTTTAGTCATACCTCAGGCAGCTATCCGTGTGAAGAACTACCAAGTTTCATTGACTTGCACCCAAAGAGTCAAGAACTGCGATTATTTTACGAATTATTTCGTACTCGGACCCGGCTGGTCTTGGCCTATTTTTGGATCTAAATTTAGATCAGGTAGATGACCACATCATGCACAAAACGACACGTCACTTGCAAACTATGTCAGACGTCATCATGAGTTTGTGTAAAATGGAGGCCGGAATCACTCAGTTGAATCGAACTCCGACCAAACACCACGTAATAACTAGGTTAATTTATGCACTCGCGTGAACAAGAAACTGTCGAGCTTCACAGATGTTGTCGTTGGGTAGTTTTGGGTTTGTTTTACTACCACAGGAGGATTTTTGAACTGTAAATGCACTCAGCTGCAACAAAAACGCAAAACGAAGGCTGTGAGCTGCACTGTGCCTTTAACAGTATCAGGCCTGGGAATGAGTAAAAGTGGTTTGGGCGTACTGACGGAAAAATGTTGCGTTTTAAGCATAAATGTTGCGTTTTAAGGGCACACGGAGGCTCTTTTCTTACACAATTAGAAAAGGACTTCCGTCGTAAATACGACGAAAGGCGTATCATTCCCAGGCCTGAGTATTGATGTGTCACACACAAAAAACACCAGTGAGCATGGTATCAAAATCAAACTTGCACTACGTCACAGTTGGCTTTCCCCAGGAAGAAAGCAACCAGTTTTCATGAGGGTAACCTCATAGAACTTTCTAACATAACCTCACCCAAGGTTTTAGGTACAGTACTGGCACTTTCATCAGAAATAAGTTCCACCTTCCGTGAGGTACTACATGTACTACCATTGACTAACGTCGGCTTTTAAACGGGCACACCCGACCGATGGTATGCGACTTTTCATACCAGTCACAACCCACTCTCACCAATTCCAACAAAAAACTTTCTAATGACACCATTTATTCAAATTACAATCACATTGAACGTTGTAGTTAATACATTCTGTGAAACAAGCCCTTTCATTCATAGCAAAGAAAGTGTAAACAAAGCAAATAGTTAAAGACAAATAGCTTTATTTGACAAATGAAAATTACATGTACACATACGAAATGAAATGTCACAAAAGGTGAGAACTGTCGACTAGTAAATATACAGAAGTGGTGTCAGAAGTAGAAGAAACAATAGCCTTAGCTTTTTTTGTGTCACCAACTGTTAGCGTTTGCCAAATAGAAAAGAAGAAATTCACAGGTCAGGGAAAATGTTGTTGAGAGCACCAACTACAGTTCTTACATCTCCCTGGATGGATTTCTGGAAACAGAATTTGCACTTTCAAAGACTACAAAGCTTGCTGAAATTTCTCTTGAAAAATTTGATACAGGAACAGACCTGGAAGGTGTGAAGAATCACCATTTATGTCCTTCCATAATATCGATTGAATCACCAGTGTTTGCACCAGAACAAATAAAAACACTCATTTCATATAGGATCGATTAGATGTTCATAACAAACCACACAAGCACCCTACTTGCTCTTGTTTGTATATAGCCGATGAATCTTTTCAATGGACAAAACTAGTTTCAAAAGAACAAAAAGAATGCAGAAAGAAACTGACTTCACGGAGCAGTAAGCCAGGGAGAGAAGTTATTCGATTGGCGCTAACATTTGCTGTTGACGCACTACAAAATTGTTTGAACATAACAAGGGGTGTAGGTAAAAAGGGTACAGCACACAAAAGGGTTACAGACAAGCAAGAGGACTGAAGGTTGGTGTGAGCCCAGAACAGCAGACAGTGAGAAGACGTGCCATTCTGCAACGCCCCTGCCAACCTTCTACATCCACGCTGCTGCTGATGCATACACACGCAACTTGCATGCTGCTATTGCACAGACTCACCTTAGTACACGGGAGATACAAGTCATCAAACAAAAACACTGTCAAGATCACAAAACCTTTTAATTCAACCACACCTTAGCCAGAGAGAAAAACAATCCTGACCCCATTATTGGAACTTTCCCTCCCCTCATCGTGTAGTTGACCACCTCTGCATTAGGAACTACTCTGATCCCCAAGTAATGAAAATAACCAAACATGGTTTGACTGAACTAGGAGGGTACCTCATGCCTCGCACTTTACTGTATGCGCAGCATGAATCCCCCAGAATAAATAATAACATCAACACTGATATCATTGAAAGCTGTTCTTTTTTTTTGCAAACACACATGCTTCTGAAAATGAACAAAACAAGTTGGGAGTCCTGAAAAATAGTTTAAATATGACTAAACCAACAGAAAAAAGATGTGACTATCAACAAATCATACATTTATTTACTTACTGTACACACAAGAGTACAAGTGACAAGTTGAGAGGAGCAGATTTACAAGTACGCCCACTCGCTCTACAGTCAATGAAATGCGTGTACACACATATCAGTCAAGAACAAACACAATCCGATCAGAATAATCTCAGCCATACACTGACGTCAACTATGGTGTGTTTAGTATATTTCTTATTAAAGGTGCAAGATTGGCCGAACTTAGACGGTGAATGGTAATACGTCTCCCATTCAGATCATGACACCAGATGTAATGAGCGAAAGGCGAAAAGCACTTATCAATGATGGGCTGGTGCTGATGCCATGTGGGCTACCCATCAAATGGGAACCCACTGGAAATGAAGCGATCCACTTCCTAATTACAGACCCAGGCCTGCCTGCAAGGAGCACCTTCAGACTGGCTACTGTGCAAGAAATTGAAACGCGAAGGGCAGCAAATGCCCGACACTTCACAGAGCCGTAAGTCTCTGCCACTTCTGAGTTTTCCCACAAGATTTATTCGGATCGACCAATGAGGAGCATACACACAGAGGCACATCTTGAGAACCGCTTTGATCATTCACAGCCCAAGGAACACAAATATGACTACGTCATCACATTTAATCATACAACACAAGTGTATCAACTGTACACTGAGAAAAATGATAAGATCAATCAACAAGCCAGGCAGAACTGTGACAGTAGTATCAAAAAACAGACAGAGATTACACATTATGTACGCTGTGGGCGTTATTGGTCTGTGTGCTACTTGCTTTCCCCCCTTTTTTTTGTTCTGCCGTGTCAGCCCATGTAGTGAAACCACCAGCCTGTGACAAATGCAACATGTTCTGTCCTCTCTCATATGCACAAACACCCACAAAGATTTAAGCCAAACAGAAAGGAAACGGTACATTTCCCCAAAGAACGTACCTAACGATACTGACTGCGAATCCTGGCTCCGTGAGAAAGCGAACATGGTGACACAAACACAACACCCAGTTATGCAATGTTAGAACACTGCCCATGTTACAACCAACACGAGCACAGACACACTAATACACATGCACACACAAATGAGCAAGATAATTAAACATGGTCAAAACATTCTGCTCTCAGATCTCCCAAAAAGATGGTTAAACACATGACCAGTAACACAATGATGGCTCATGTTCAACCAATAACGAAACAGAAATTGTCAAGAAAGATTCCAGCATTCAGAAATACAACCACTTCCAATTGAATGCAACTTTTGTTCAACTGAACACACGCTCACACACAACTTATTCTGACAAAACACATCTATGTTGCAGACAACCTTGGCAGAAGAGACAGTACACAATTCACAATTATTGTGCAACCACAGACTGGACCAAAACCAGAGCTTTAAATCAATATTAATCCTATTTGATGGCACATGCTGGCTGACCAACATGGCATTCTGATCTCATGATGAAAAATAAATAAAGGCATGTGACACCTCACTTTGAATTCACGTTTGTGCATGTCTAACTTGATCTTTCTATGTTGCTACAACCAAATCCGAATTTGTGTGTTGTTGCTTCCCTGAAAAATGCAAGTAAACTGGTCAGGCAGTTTCCAACTAAGGAAAGAAAAATATTCATTGCCGCCTAAGACCAAAAGAGTAATTTTTCACACGCACCACCTTCAGAATATTGCTGAAGACTAGGCTGAAATTGAGCTCCAGACAAACAAAGCAGAAGGGCAAATTAAATGCAAAACTGTTTGGGGGAGGGGACTGAAAGTACCACATACATAAAGCATGAACATCTAACAGACACATCCGTCATCAAAGTAGACTATTCTTCAAAATGCCAAGTAAATCATTCCTGCGAGCGATTACGGCGCAGTACACTATCTCAACTTGCAAATTTACAGCCTACATCATATACATTGCTTTTTTTGTCCTTTTTCACTTTTTTTTGTTTTAAATCAATTCATGCGTACACATGAAAATTTTCAAAATACATTGCACAAATAAAATTAAACACAAAATTAAAACAGAAAAAAAAAGATTTCATGACATCATACATATGAAATATATGCTCAAAAGTCCACACACAAGAGTCCTGGATAAGTGAATGATGGGTGCATATTCATCCAGTCTTAGAGAAAGTCAGAGCACACAACTGACCACACAAGATTTCCACAACAGGGAAGGTGGGGGCAGACAGAAGATGAGACATCTCCACAGCTGTTGACGAGACCTGCCACTGCCCGTTTTGCAAGGATAGATTCTGCTTGCAGTCCTTATCCACTCGCATTTCTCTTTCATCGGCCGACGCTTTCCCTACCATGGCTTCCTGTTGCTTTACCACCGACTCATTAAATTGATGTTTGAAACTGTCAAAAAGATGTCATCACCACAAATACACTCTTCAAATAAAACTTGGATCTTGTAATATGGATCAGATCCACTCAACATTAACAACTCCAAAAGCAATTTCTAATTTTCTGTCAAAACAGACCAAAATGTTTACCCCTAAAACAACCATTTGTATTATTTCTTAGTTTAACTTGTTCTGCTCTTGCAATATGAAATGAGCAGTGTTTAGTACATTGCTTAATTGGAATTCATGAACATAGTGATGTACTTTCGAGACTAAATTTGAAAAAGAAGAAAGTACAGCCCCATTATAACTTTTGATTATTCTTAGAACAATTAGTATTTATACCTGTCCCTAGTACGCTTCTTATGAAGGAACAAAACAAATGTTCTTTTACGGGGTAGAGCTTGGCACTATTCATCAATCAAAAATACTTTGACCCTACCACCTTGCAATGACTAAAGTAGAGATACGGACTAAAACAAGCATGCAGGCCTCTCATTCCAAGACCAGAAGACAATGTCCCGATATTCTCAAGACAAGCCAGCCAAAAGTGGTGGTGCTCTGTTTCACTTTCGCTTTCCATCGCCTACCAAACCACAAGGCTTCCTGGGAAAGTCGCAGTGGGGTTTTTCCTTAGTGACTCTGACGAGTTTTGATATAGTTCCCATCGTGGCTTTGTGCGGATGATCTGTAGTATTACATGTATCCTGGACACTCGTGTTGTAGTGGTAGTGTACATGGATCCTAGGATGGTATTTGAAGTAGTTCACCAATGAAGAGTGCATTCAGCTAACAACCAGTCATCCTCCATCCAAAAGAGAACCAAATAGAGTTCAGTCACACTGGAGAGGGTGGTAGTGGAGCTGTGCAGGACTCAGATCACAAGCTTCCAGAACCAGACACGGAAATGTGAAAGTGGGCGAAGATGACGTTTACTCTCGTATGCTAACAGGAGGTTTGGCTGATAACGGATTGGATGTCTTGTGCTGCACATGCATGTTGCTTATGACCTGGTGTCTGTGTGATGCTAGCGAAGGTAGTAGTTGTCGTAGTCAAAACTTGTCAGGGTTGTTGTGTTGTTGATTTTTCAAATGTGGAGAGGCTTGCGTGAAGGAGAAGGAGCCTGGCACAACTCCCCCAGGGGTGGTGAGGCGAGAGAAAAGGGACAGGGCTGGTGAGGCGTGCTATCAATTCCAGATCTTCAGGAAGCTGTCCCAGGAGCCTGTAGCCACTGCTGAGCCGTCCTCTGTGACTCCCAGACAGCTCACACGGTTGTCGTGGCCCGCCAGCACACCTGCAACCACAAACACAGTTTTTATTATTATTATTCTCTTTATCTATATAGCGCCTTATCCGAAGTTCAAAGCGCTTTATGCCGTGTGAAATGGAATTTTTTACACAATATATCACGCATTCACATCGACCAGCAAACCTCAAGCCTGTTGGGCAAATTTTCACCTTTCGCGGCCTTTATTCCAAGTCACACGGGTATTTGATGGACATTTTTATCTATGCCTATACAATTTTGCCAGGAAAGACCCTTTTGTCAATCGTGGGATCTTTAACGTGCACACCCCAATATAGTGTACACGAAGGGACCTCGGTTTTTCGTCTCATCCGAAAGACTAGCACTTGAACCCACCATCTAGGTTAGGAAAGGGGGGAGAAAATAGCGGCCCGACCCAGGGTCGAACACGCAACCTCTCGATTCCGAGCGCAAGTGCGTTACCACTCGGCCACCCAGTCCCTTAGTTTGAGCTAACTTTTCAACACACACCCTGACAGAGTAAAGTTTGTTCTGCCAGGACATGTTTTGACAATTAAAAACCCAGTGAAGAGCAAGCTTTGATTCACTGCTACATAACCAATTATCAGACCTGTTTACCCTAAACCTGAGGCAAGAGTACTTTTTCAAAAAGTTAAGTGTATTTTTCAAAAAGTTGGTGTACTTTGCAAGCAAAGCCATATGGGCTAAGCAAAACGTACGCCGTGGGTGCAAACGTGTTTGTGTAAGAATAGCATGTCTTGTGAACATCTTCAGAATTTAACTCCTTCCGATACAACAGGGATAAAACAATTTTATCCCATGACCTGCCTCTTTGTCTCTGTTAGCTGAGGAGGTGATTATTCTGAATTATCCATCGCAACCATATGAATTATCCATCACAACCGAGTTTCAATCTCAACTGTCGTTGGTCATTGTCTTTGATTTCAGAGTACAATTGAATAATTTATAGAGGTCATCTGCATATTCAGAGTTTACAGATGGACTACTTTTTTCAACATACGACTGAAATATTTTATGGTGTCAAAGTCAATATCACGTATAGGTACAGGCCTACATGTGTCAATATTGAGAAAATAAAGAATACTTCATACGATACGCACATTCTGCATGGATTTAAAGAGCGGAGTCGAGATATTTCGCTGGCTGAAGCGACTGCATGGTCAAAGGCATGTTCAACGAGTATCGCGAGTGGGATCAAGGGACGATACTCCCTAATTTTTACACAGACAGCCATCTACACAGAACCGTGAGTGAGTGAGTGAGAGAGAGAGAGAGAGAGAGAGAGAGAGAGAGAGAGAGAGAGAGAGAGAGAGAGAGAGAGAGAGAGAGAGAGAGAGAGAGAGAGAGAGAGAGAGAGAGAGAGCAATCAAAACACAACCCAGTCACCTGGTAGTTTGAAAACTCAATCTGAAACTGACATCGATTGTCGAAGGCATGCCTGCGGTGCATAACTCTCGAAAAGTTGTCGTAGCTGGGAACCCGTTGAGATCCATTCCAACGCCCAAAAAAATTATCAGAAGAGTCACCATGAAGTCAAATCAAACGTTAGGTTTTCTCATTTGGTTATTTGCTTTGGCTTTAAGTGTATTGCTTCGATTGATAGCTGAATCTGCTTGCAACCGTGCTGTTCAAGACTGTTCGAACTGTCGTCTGCTAGACGGGCTTGTGTGAATCCGAGTCGAGTAAACTGCGGGGTTCATGATCAGCGACAAATGAGGGAATGGCATCAAAATGAAAAGAAGAAGACGAAAAGAAGTTGGAGATACAGTTAAGATATATGGGGAAGAGAAGAGGATGTGAGGTGTTGAAAGCGATGTACCGCGACCGACTCTCAGTGCCGACATACAACTTCCAAGCTTTATTGCTTAACGTCTACAACAGGCGAAGTATTGAAGCTTTGGCTCACCTAAACCCGACGACTGAATATGTAAGTGATCCACGTGTGAAAACCGAAACAGAACAGCGCGATGACAGCCAACATTTCTATTCCCGACTGACAAACAGTAACACTGCATGCGAACTGACTTGGGTCAACGATCAAACCAGCACGGCCCGAACTGAATTTGTTGCGCTGCCATTATCGTGCGCAATTCTGGTAAAAATATAAACCCGGTATGCCGAATTGAGTATAACGAAAGCCGATGTCAAATATACACAGGGATATTTTAAAATGACTTTCAAAATGTAAATGCAGACAGCAGACCTTTTTATAAGCAATATGAATGACTGAATGTCCACATACAAGTCGAATGACGCCGTCCATTATGCTGACAAATAGGAACTAGCTTTGCGCATGAATTCATTGACATGAATGTCAACTGCGGAGGCTTTTGGCAAGCTGAAAACAGGCACGGGCAGGTTTTAGTGGAAAAAGTAAGTGTTTTTAATGAAAACGTCGGAGTAATGGGATAAATAGCTTACACACCTCGTCCTGATTATCTTGCATATTTTCCCTCGGGTCGATTTTCAGGTATTACCTCGCCAAAGGCTCGGTAATACCTGAAAATTGACCCTCGGGAAAATATGCAAGATAATCAGAACTCGGAGTGTGTAACCTATATTTATTTACCTGTCAGGTTATAACATTATAACCAGTGTCTTCCAAGCAGATTGATAATGAAAAGACGAAGTTCGTGAAATAACATCTGCGGTTGACAGTGGCAAGTTCATTTTTACAATCATCTCAGAAAACATTGCTTCAGCACGGACTACAGCCTTTTCTTCTGGCAGGATTTGCTTTGCGGGAATGAACTTAATAATTCCTTGGCAGCTTTCAGCGGATTTCTTTGCAGCAACCTTGTCCATGTGAGTTTTGGAACTGCAGTGTCGTTTTTCCCATAGTAGACTCCACAATTCCTGGCTCTTTCTTATATTTCTCCCAGAAAATCTGCTGCTTCTGCTGTTTAGACTTGGTACAGTCATCCGAAACTGGCACATTTTACCGCTTCATTTTGCCACGATTGTCCAGACGATCGCACGTGCCAACAACTGAACAAGGTTTCCACAGCTGAAGACTCGCTGTCATAATTATCTCCCTTCGACCGAAACCGGTATCAGTTGTACCATCCCGTAATCAGCACACCAACACCGGAAAATGTATTCTTGACTTTTTCTTATGCGTATTTTGTGCGTGTGTCGCGTATTTGCGTACTGATAATAATTTGGCGTACAAAATACGCCCAAATCGTACTGGTAAACAGGTCTGAATTATGGTTTTCAACAGTAGAACACAAGATAAGCAAGTGGCAGTTAGAATCAAGATTAATCTAGTACTGCAAAAGATTTGATTTTTAATTTTTTTTTACCTCAGTTGCATGCAGGCTGCTTTAATCCTTCTGTTTTGCCTCTTATTGAAATTAATTGATGTCATATAATGACTAAATCTCTTCAAGGTTACTCAAAATACAAACCAGCGCGCTCTTGTTTCAAGACGTCCCAGACATTACAGTTGAAGTCGTCATAACCGCCCAGTAGAAGGCGACCACTCTTAGAAAAGGCCACCGATGTTATGCCGCAGATGATATTGTCGTGAGAATACATGCCGATCTCCTGGTCTGCTCGGATATCAAAAAGTCTGCATGTAGCATCGTCAGACCCCGTGGCAAACGCATGTCCATTGGGGAAGTACTGCAACCAGAAACACATGAATGTCACTTGTGCTGACAATGCAGGACACAATATACTGCCATTGATAAAACTATAAAATAAACAAGAACAAATCCTCTAATACTTTACTCAATGCATCATAAAATGAAATGTGTTTGGTTATCTCAACTGCCTTACTCATTCAACATTCAAATCACACTGAAGTCATTCCTAGTTGTAGCATTTCCTTAAACTTTTCAAAACTAGTTGGCTCAAAACACATAACAATTAAAGACTATTCAAGAGAGAACCAAATAATGAGCCCTCAGAACTACATGACCCTTTTCTTGCCCACATTGTATTTTCCCAAACTCCATCAATGTTATGTGTAATTTACCTAAAAGTACAACCTACTTATTACAGAATAACCACTGTGTACTTACAGTAATTGCATTAATATCTGATTCATGGCCTGAGAAAGTCTGCTTGCACATGCCATCTCGTATGTCCCACAGCTGAAACAAAACAATGGAAGAAAATTGAGAAAGGAAGACATTAATATTATTGTATGAAGAGAAGGAAGGCACTAACAACTGACAACAAACGGTGAACACAAAGCTCTATGCACTAAATGTGATGTACGCAACATTTCTAAATAATACTAAATATAACACATACAGAGATGATTAAGAACAAAGGTTTATCATAAGCTTTACCTTCACAGAAGCTTGTTGCACATTATAGTAATAACATTACATCCTCATAGCAGTATCTGGTCACTTTCTTTTAATTTTCCATGACTCTAACCAGGACCGGTTTGGGGAACATCTCACCTTAGCTGAAGCATCGCAGGCACCCGAGACAAATGTGCGCATGTCTGGGGCTAAGGACAGACTCATGACGTCACCAGTGTGGCCAGTAAAAGATGTGGTCTGTTGGCCGGTTTCTATATCCCATAAAGCACTGAAAGATGACAGAGAGAGAACGTTTATAATCACTGGTTATTAAGCAACATTGTACACCTATCAAAATATATTTTCCTTCATGCTTTGTATCACTAAGCTTTCAGGAAAGTAACCACAATTAAATGAAGCTGAAGAGGAAAACAAGCGCTGGCCTGTCACCACGCAAAAGTTTTCTGCACAAATTTCTCAACCCAATCCCCTGCTTGGGATATGTGCCAATCCAACACAGTAAAAGTCATGATTATAAGCAAGTTGTAAGCCCAGAAACAGCAAAAGGCCTCTAATAACCCTCCCACAAGTTTGCACACTAACCATGTCATGTCACCAGAACTGGTGACGATCTGGTTGTCATCGATGAAACGACAGCAGGACAGGTATCCTGTGTGTCCAGGCAGCTCACGGGACACACGGACATTGCCCTCGCGTGTCTTCAAGCTGTAGATGGAACAAATATTGTCCAGGCCACCGCAGGCAACGTAGCTGCCAGACGGTGCGTAGGCACAGGTCATCACCCAGCTGGAGCGAAGTGGAATGGCGTGCACCTGAAAAGGATCAGTTTAAAACTGTTACAGAATACTAGGCTAACTCAACTGTTGGAAGAAACTTTTCCAAACCGGAGGGGTATTACAACAAAAGAGCACACAGAGATTGTACAGCCTTTCATTCCTTTATGCGATTTTGTTCTGTGATTTCTGGTGAGAAACTGCACATGATCACATACATTGCAAATGAAAATGAGGCGAGATTCTTTTCCTCCCAGATAACAAAATAGACCAATATGAGATGGAACCAAACTCCATCCACCCATGCAAAAAGGAATAGCATATCTTGCATTGGGAACAGCAATAAATGCCAAGATCTATCAAGACATCCCAAAGTCAAATTCAGTATTATGCTCAGTCAGGAGCGTAGCTTACCAATGTAAACCTTTACTTTCAGCCCTGCTAACAATGTTTACCCCCACCCAAAGTAACAACACATGTGGTGGCGTTACGTTTTATGCATTAGAATGATTAACCGTACACAATATGGCTAAGCTTACCTTGTTTGTTGTGTATCCATCCCATACTATCAATTTACCATCTTGAGAAGCTGACACCAGATTCCTGAAACAAATAAAATGGGTACATCATGATTTTTCACAAAAAAAGACAAAATAGCACTGAAGACTCCCTCTGTTTTAACGACCTTGCCTCTTTAGGCTGTCTTTAATGAAGTTGTAAGACAACATCTTTGATAAAACATTCTTTCCTCACATTTTCAGATGTCCTAAATCTGATAGATAAACCCGGTTTTTACTGTATTTTCAAAACACTTCTTAACATGGTCACATTGAACACTTTCTTCCCCTGTAATTGAAAATACCCAAAGTTCATATTCTGACAGTCCACACTTCACTGATTTGTCACTCATACATACTTCCATTTATACCAAAACACACAAGTCTCTGAGAGATAGAGGTGAAATAATTAAGACAGAAGTCATTGACGGTATTTAGGGCTGTTCAAACATTTCCTTGCACAAGTTTTTATATTCATTGTCTGAGGCCATGCCAATACGATATTAAAGTACCACAACAACCATGACCTGTGACCTTTTCAGCTTTTGAAGGTTTGTTTTTGTTATGTCTACTTCAACATGTTACCCATAAACATGGTACAGTGGAAACACACACACACGTTAAGACCTCCAACAAAATGAGCATAGCAGGTCTTAAAAAGGACGGAGGCTCAAAATAGGAGTAATTTTACAGAGGATGTGAACAGTCTGAAAAAGAAGGGTCGCGAGTCTGAGAAAGAAGGGTCGCGAAGGGAAAAGTCTTAAATTTGGAAGTCTTAAAATGGGGGTTCCATTGTAGCACATGTACACATCCTGACAATCAAAACTTGAAGTGTTAAAGAAACTTCTCTTTGGGGTTTCAAGCAAAGTTAGCCTCAAATCTGAAATTACCAATCAAAATAGTCAGAAGACTAAACAAAGGAAAGGTAAGATAATGCGAGGTAAGGAAATGGTAATTTCTTGTAGAACTTTGATCAAAGTTTGAGTTATTTTCTCCCTGGGAAAAGTGAACTGCCACATAAGGCACTGCCCATTGTTTTTCTTTTTCCCTGCATGGGGCGTTTTCATAGTCTGGAGACTTTCACTATGGATTTTCATTTTCGCGCAAACCAGATGTTCAGGAAATAAATCCCTTCCCTTCCGTTTGCACCCACATCAAAACGAAACAAATGACTTGTTATGCTCACTGGAGCTACCGACTAATCTATGTTCGAGTCTCATATGATATGAAAGTCACAAATTGATTATAGCGCATTCCATTTGGTATGTCTAAACCAGTTTCCAAAATCAGGCTCTATATCAATCAATCAATATGAGGCTTATATGCGCGTATTCCGTGGGTACAGTTCTAAGCGCAGGGATTTTTTAATAATTTTTTTTAATGCAATTTATATCGCGGACATATTCAAGGCGCAGGGATTTATTTATGTCGTGTGAGATGGAATTTTTTTTACACAATACATCGCGCATTCACATCGGCCAGCAGATCGCAGCCATTTCGGCGCATATCCTACTTTTCACGGCCTATTATTCCAAGTCACACGGGTATTTTGGTGGACATTTTCATCTATGCCTATACATTTTTGCCAGGAAAGACCCTTTTGTCAATCGTGGAATCTTTAACGTGCACACCCCAATGTAGTGTACACGAAGGGACCTCGGTTTTTCGTCTCATCCGAAAGACTAGCACTTGAACCCACCACCTAGGTTAGGAAAGGGGGGAGAAAATTGCTAACGCCCTGACCCAGGGTCGAACTCGCAACCTCTCGCTTCCGAGCGCAAGTGCGTTACCACTCGGTCACCCAGTCCATTTAGCGACAGTAAGGACTCATACTTCCTTTTAAATACAATTATTTTTGGTACACTTGAGATTGACGAAGTTCTCAAATGTCGTATAGTTGTGTTCTTTTATTCTACGTGGCCCGTCTTCACAGCAGCAGACAAAAACTCGTCAAATTGAGTTCGAGGATATATTTAGCATTCCATACATACAACTGCACATCGTAGCAGAACTCAAAGTAGAAGCTTTTTAACATACAAATCGCGCTGGCCTATATAGTAAATACTCAATCTCGAGAATATTCCAGACCGAACATGATAGAACTAAAATTAGATGAACTGTCCATGGACTAGAATAGTGACATTCTCTGTGACGTACATCAAAAGTGCCGACGCACTTAATCCGAGTGAACACCACGAAGCCACGACTCAAAACAACGTGGTAAACAACTTGTTTTGACAGGACTAGAAAGTTCACCTGCATTCTCGTCCAAACATAAATATTAAGTTTACAAAATATAATATCGGTACTTTCCCACAAAGTACAAATAAGTCAACTACATGCAACACACAAAACTGAACCAAAGTTCAGCAACGGCAGCGTTTACTAACAGGTACACCTGATGATAAATCAATTTCAGCACATTAGGGATGTAACCATCTGCAGTTTTATACGTTTGCTTGTTAAGCATTCCTTCTTGCATAAATGAAAACACAGGATGTATTCATTAGGAACTGTTTCTAAGGGAATATGGTCAATTTAAAAAAAACACAATTCCACAAATGTAATCAATCCACAAATTCAAATCAAACAAATGGAATACAACATTGATATGGGAGTCCACAATTCAAATCATACAATTGGAATTACACATTAATATTTTAGGTTCCAAAGTACATCAGATCTCATGGGAATAGACCTTTTCGGTATCTGAGCAGCTCTCGCGAGACATGCTCTTTGTTATGCTTTGAACATCGCGAGAACTTCGAACCTTGGCTTGTGCAGCTCGCACGAGATCGCTGTACCGCATGCTTTGCTATGCTCTGAAGTTTGCGAGAGCTTGGAATACCGATAGGGTCTATTACAGAATTATGCAAAGTAAAAGTTTTGTGAAACTTAAAGAGAGCTACCTCATTAGCATCCTGCCACAACTTTCTTGAATGAAACACTTTGTGAATGGAGGGAACAAATCACACGGGTATGACCGTTTTCAAAATTATGTCCATATTTCCCCATACTGTCACAACATTCTCTAACTCTGAATCTCCCTTCTTTAGAAACTATTGCACTTCCCAAGGAAGAATACAAATTAGGGACTATTGAGCTTCCTTCAGCAAGAATACAAATTAGGGGCTATTAAGCTCCCTTAGAAAGGATACAAAGAGAAATAAATATTCTACTACTACCCTCAGATGCTTTCCTTCCTCAATAACCTTTCCGAAATGAGCGTTTGCTGTGTTGTGCTCTTATCGCACTGTTGTACTTTTGGGGGACGTTGGCTTGCTGGCCAGCTATATGAGTAGACTATCCCATTTACATTGTTTTAATGACACTTCCTGTAAATGCATTGCATACTTTTCGACCGTGTGTTTGGTTAGTACAGAAACTACACTACAGCCTCACATAACATGTGATTCCATTAATCAACAAGGGAAAAGTAATCAAAACGGCATTTTCACCAATCAGGCGGCATTCAGTCACAGTGAATACACTCATCAAAAAGAAACTGTTTTGCTACAAACAAAAGTTTTCACTTACTTGCTATTCGAGTCAGCAAAGACATGAAAAGAAATAGATCTCATATTAAGTTTGCTTTTACATCGTTTCAGTTCTCAATGTTTTGAACCATACCAACTTTACTAAAATCATCTAGCTATTAAGTTCTAGGTTTCTTCTACATCTAACAGTAACAATTCAGAGTCAGTCAAGGGTCTTTGTCTTGTCAATACGAGCATCAAGAAGTTAACAAACATATACACACACACACACATGACTGCAAACAGAGAGGGTGCAAATCAGTCTAGGCTGCCTCAAAACCAGCTTAAAACAACACTGGCATCAATAGCTCAGGAAGAATGCATCTGAGAACATTTAAAAACAACAACTGAAAATGGGGTCCGTAGGGTACAGGGGCAGCACCCTTCACGTGCCGACAATTCATAGATTGAAATAGAAATTAAATGGAAGCAGCAAAGCATTCTGTAAAACTCTGTTAACCCCTTCACTGCCACAGTATAACAGCATTTTGGTATTTCTGTGTGGCAGGGCAAATTTTGCTTTCTTCGGTAGGTTCACTAATCTGTTCACTGCTCAATCATTTATTGAGATATCTCTTAGATCTTTGGCATGTGGTTTGCTTACACCCTTGGCTATTATGTGATAACATGATCATTGAACTTTGTGATTGTTATAGTAAAAATCCATATAATGACCATTTTTGTCAAAAATTAGTTTCCAAACTTCCACACACACACTGTAGCACGTAAAACCGCAGAAAACACAGCTAAAACTGGTGTCAAACATCAGGTACTCACATTACAGCCCATAACAGTATTCTTCTGTGTGGTAATCCATAAATCACTTCTTGTGTTGAAGGTATCACTTGTTCACCATGTTTTGCTATCGGAATGTGTATTGATTATTCAAGAACGTGTCCATAAGCAATCTGCTTGTTAACGTTCTTAATGTTGTTATTGTTTGAAACGTGTGTATGAGAAATTGAATAAAACACGCTTAAACCAAATCACTTCTTGTAGAGTTTCCAGAACACTGTATCATTTGAAAACAGGTCTACGAGTTGATGTCCAACTTTCGACCGCCAATTTTGAATCTTATAGATCGAAAAAAAACTTCTAAAAGATTTCTTCCTGCCATTTCGGAACCCACTTTTTCTTCACACCCTGGTCGATCTTCGACGCCAAAACATGTTCGCTTTCCGTCAATGTTCTCACCGACGCCATCTTTGTTAAGCAGGCTAAAGCCGACAGCTGAATCAGCCCGTTTATGAATTTTCAGAATGAAGACACTCGGTGAAAGGGAAACTTAGTCCCAAATGGAAAGTTCATATTCGGGTCAAAGGTCCACTTCCTTCGATACGGAGGTTATGTTGTCATTATTTTATCGGAGATTTGATCTGGAAAATCGACTTTAGGGTTGTAGGTAGGACTTTACAGATCGAATCCAATGGAACCACAACAACTACTCTACCCTACCCCCCACCCCCCCCCCATTTTTTCTCAACGGATTTAGACGATTCAGAAAAATGGTCCTGGGAACGAACTTTTGGGCGGAATTCCGCCAATTGGCGGAAGAATCTCATCCCTGAGAAGCAGGTGCACCCTTGGTTCTGCCAAAGGGACAGAAATGCTGTTCTTGTGTTACTGGCCTGACACTTTCAGCTCTTTAATGCTACACCTATTTTCTTTATCACCCCTCCTTACACACAGGTGTTGCATGTGCACCAGACACAAAGTGAAAGACTCCAAGTAAAATCTGGCATGGTTGATACTGACATCTCTCGTGACTTAATATGAGGAGTAAAGGCATAGTATTATCTATGAAAGCAAAAATAAATGCACCATTCACAGTACTTTTTGTGTGTGAAGGGTTGGAAATCGTAAAATAAGTCCAGGACATTTTGTACAAAATTGTACTGCAAAACTAACAAGAAGGGCAAAGCCCATACGACTCACATGCTTGACCTTTACATGACCTTGACCTTCAGGGTCAAGGTCAAATAACTAAACCTAGCAATGACATCATACACTAAGAACGGCTTTACACATTTTTCCTACCAAAATGCATGTGACCTTGACCCAAGGTCAAGGTCATCCAAGGTCATGCAACACAAAGCTGTTAATTCAAGACATAGGAAGTACAATGGTGCTTATTGGCTCTTTCTACCATGAGATATGGTCACTTTTAGTGGTTCACTACCTTATTTTGGTCACATTTCATAAGGGTCAAAGTGACCTTGACCTTGATCATATGTGACCAAATGTGTCTCATGATGAAAGCATAACATGTGCCCCACATAATTTTTAAGTTTGAAACAGTTATCTTCCATAGTTCAGGGTCAAGGTCACTTCAAAATATGTATACAATCCAACTTTAAAGCTCCTGTGACCTTGACCTTGAAGCAAGGTAAACCAAACTGGTATCAAAAGATGGGGCTTACTTTGCCCTATATATCATATATAGGTGAGGTATTCAATCTCAAAAACTTCAGAGAAAATGGGAAAAATTTGAAAAATAGCTGTTTTTTAGACAACATTTATGGCCCCTGCGACCTTGACCTTGAAGCAAGGTCAAGATGCTATGTATGTTTTTGGGGGCCTTGTCATCATACACCATCTTGCCAAATTTGGTACTGATAGACTGAATAGTGTCCAAGAAATATCCAACATTAAAGTTTTCTGGCCGCGGACGGCCGGACGACTCGGGTGAGTACATAGACTCACTTTTGCTTCGCATGTGAGTCAAAAAGGCACCAGTCAGCCATTGTTTGGACACATGTTTGCTGACTGTTCAGTGTCAGCAGCAGGAATGACTGTGTGTGTGTGTGTGTGTGTTTGTCAGTGAGTGCGAGTGGGCAGCTAGTGTGAAGGACCAGGAACTAGAAACCATTCCAGTGACAGTCTTAGCTCAGCATTAGATATCTTAGGTGAAACCATCAGCTCCATGTTGTCCTGAGGATGATTATAGAGTGTGAGGTTTGGGGTGAGGAATCTACCTCTTATCTTGCCTACACAGTCAGATGAAGAATGATATGCTTTTGTACCTGTGGTTAGGTGTGCTTATCAGTGAAGTAGACAAAGCCTTCCTCCTAGCAGCCTGAACTCACAATGACCCCATTCAGAGAGAATCAAACAAGACATGCAATGCTGTCTGCCATAACTTGGTTCATAATGCCAAGCAAAGATGAGCACCCTCCTTGATATAGTGCGTGGTAATCTCTGCTTTTCCTGCAAATCACCAACAGTATTTGGTTCTAACAAGAACTCCTGATAGGGGTGACTAATCTGTGTTCATTACCAGGCAAACAGGCTATGCAAGGAAAATCCTTGAAGGAGCAATTCACATTGTTTGAGTCAAATAGAATAGAAACTGGAAGCGGCAGAAGCTGAGTAGCTAGCTATCCCTGAGCTGATTTTTATAGGTATTTATGAAATATGAAAGAAAACATGCCAGAGCTCTTAAGAATGAAATGTCAGGACCACACCCTATCCAGACCTTTCTAGCTGAGTCTGCCTGGGCCTTCAAGTCAAGGGAATAAAACAGGAAGCGAAATGATACTTCTGTCTGCCTGCACAACAAGGTGCTACATTCCAATTCAAGCTCTCCCCATGTCTTGGGTGAAGAAATGTGGGCTAGTTAAATTGCTGCACCAAGGCCAAGAACAGGTCAGAGCAGCTCAGACCGGGCCTCTCCATTTCCATAATAGCTGCAGGCCTAGAACCAGGGCAGAGGGGCTTTTGCATTGTGGCACAGAGTGTAGTGACTGTGAGTGCCCTGTCTGCTGGCAGAGAAACAGCCGCAGCAGACTCCACCGGTTCAGTGCATCATCAGCCACACACACACACACACACCGGCAAGCAGTCTTCAATCAATAGTGGTCGGCACCACTCTCTTTCTCTGCCTCAAACTTTCAATCAATAGTGACGTTGTCAGGGAAACCAGCACACTGGCCGACCACTTGGCCAAAGACAGATGGTCTTACAAAGGCAAGACCCCTCTGAGCCAGCAGGTTTTCTCCTTCCTTCTCACCAAGAAAACTCTTCAGTTACTGTGTTATTTCACTTTACCACTATCCCTGTAACTAGCTATGGAACTCCATTACCCATCTTTTCTGGTGAGGCAAGTCACAGAACAGTCATGCACCTGTATTTTGATACACCAGGCAAAAGCTTTTTTGCTGTACTTGTACTTGTAGTTACCAATATTATTACCTATATAATTTATACTAAATGTGGAAGCTTAGCAAAACTGTTCTCAAATGAGTATTCCACATCACTGTCTTGAAAAATTAACTGCAATCCTCAAACTAGATACATCTGACATTCACTACATCTTGTAACACACATAAACCTGTTATCCAAAGCTAAGCTGTCAAATGGTGCAGTAGAGTGTGATCAGATTATAGCTTAACTGTGCAGAACGAACACAAAATGTGAGTGATGCATACAAGATCTACCCAAAACAGCAATGGGAACTGCCATCTGGAATGCAATGTGGAAATGGTACGAATACTGCTGAATATTGAAAGAAACTGTTGAAAAAGTCAACTACCTGAGGTAAGATCACACTCACTGTTATGAAGTACTGGTAGGAAAAAAGGATTATGTGAGTTGTTCCGACCAAAGACACTAGAGAGAAGTTAGGACAGGTTACAGAAACTGGTGGAACAGAAGGTACAGGAGTCACAATATTAGCTACTCTCTACAGTTTCAATTGGAAACAAACAGACCTAGTCTTGTACTGCTTTTTCCCACACTAATTATGCAGTCCTCACAAACAGTCACACTAACAGTACATGAAAAGCATTTCACACCTTCATCTACAGAGCTGGAAGGCAAGTAGGTACTAGGTTACTCTTCTTACTATGGTTCAGTAAACTGCCACAAAGGAACTGAAGCTAATCTAGAAACTGTCTTAATACTGGGCACATTTTGGTGTGTGAAAACTAACATAACAAGCTTTCTGTAAGAAGTACATTCACTAGGAGTAGGACATTCATTTTTCATATGAGCTTTGAATTTCTTTTACACCTTATGTGAAGTGACTCCAAAAATCATGAAAAAAATGCGTGCATTTTGTACAAATTACACTCCTCTCACATCATGTGGCGTTACCCTGACACTCTGTTTACCCCCCCCCCCCCTCTCCCCCAAACTAACATGCCTCATTTGCCACGAGGGTTAAAGTTATGGAACTGGATTAAGCGACAACATCCTGCTGTCATATTTACACTATTAGATAAATCACAACAATTTGAGAGGACTGTGACATGACTTAGTTATCAGCGCAGTCAGGAGAGGAACCCGGTAATTAAACCTTGAGTTTCTGAAGGAGACTGAACACTGCGCCTTCTTGCTTTTGTACATCTTAAACTGCACTTTTATGAGAAACCCAGAAAAAGATGAACAACAAATACCAAGAACAACATGCACAGGGCACAAAGAAAACACCCCAATAGCAAACAGTAAAACTGTAAAATATAAAATGAAAACCTACAATCACTCTACGGTCACCGAACACCAAGGACAACATGCAGAACAAGTTGTAAATGGTTACAGCACCAAAGATTTGTGCACACAATTTCATCTAACACAAACAGCATCTAGTCAATTTAGGACAACATAGTACACATTTCTTCTGGCTTTATCTCTTGGACTGTTAATCCCCCTCTCTCCCATATCTATTGAAAGACCCATCTAACTTTTTTGCCTAGCTTTTGAGCAGTAAATGCCTTAATCCTGTTACACTCTTCATGGAAAACCTTTGGGTGTTCACCTCCTTTATGTGTAATGGTTAAAAATAAGCATCAGGCTATTATTCTTACTACCAACTGAATTTAGGATATCTGCAAACATTCAATGAGCTGGGGGAAATGTCAAAAAACAAGAAATGACTTTAAATTTCATTAACATTAACTTGTTTAAAAAAAACAAAAAAACACTGAAAGTTCTAGCTATAGCCGTCTCATTAATCCAGCAATGCAACCTCAGGCGTACATTATGGCTGCCAGCAATAAAAAAAAATCGTCATGTTCATAGATCTGAGTCAGCAAAACAGTATGAAACAGAATTTGAGAAGTTAAGATAAACAGGCTCTGGAAATGAGTGGTGTAGTGTGATAAGTCACACAACAAAGAACACAACAGGCTCCCTAGGCCTGTGGACAACAGCACATAGCCTGACTCCGGCTACAAACACACATATATTTGGCTCAAAACACAGTGCTTCTAAAAGATTGTGACTTTCAGGGACGGCTTGGCAGTTTTTTTCACTACGCTGAGGCATGGGAATTCCAAAATAGAAAAAACTCTGAAAATAGGCCACTGTCCAGGGGCCGTCCAGGCCCTGGCGGGGTCCAGGAGCAGAGCCCCGTTGGGGGGACAAGGGGACCCCCGGGAGGAAAACAATTTTTTGCATTAAAGACCAATATTTTGATAGTTCTTGTGTAAGCAAATAATGGATTGCCAAGGACAGTTTTTATTAAATTTTCGCTGAAACATAATTTCCTTTTCGCGGAAATCCGAGTTTTTACAGACGATTCCCATGCCTGTAAGCTACAACTTGTACAAGTGCCAGCCAGAGTTGTTAAATGAATGTAGACATTTGTAAAAAAAAAAAGACACACAAAATAGATTTTTTTTTATAAATACCCAAAACACACAATCGTTCACCCTTTGGATAGTACTGATGTGAACAAGAAAACAAGAGTAACTTACTGAAGACAAGGGTCGGTGACTTAAATAGTGCAAAAAGGAGAGCACTGATCTTCAAAGATAAGGTTACTGCTTGAAAAAAACATTACAATTCATACGTGTAAACTCAACATCCAGCTGAAAAATTCAGCAAGAAGTTAACAACGTTTAGCAATTTAAAATGTCAGGGGAAAAAGTCCATGCAAATTTCACATGTACGTCACTAGATCATTTGAAAAGGTCTGGCAGCCGCAAATTCAAAATGACAAGTTCGTCATTGCCTTCTCAAAATAGACCTCGGCTGAAACATTCCTTCCCTACCTACTCCTTAACACACAAGGGCTTCGTCACTCAGACTCAAGCTCGATCAAGCATGCTGAAACGTGCAATTGTTTCAAAAGAGAGAATCATGCCCACACCTCTTCACTATACAGTCATCGTGAGATAATTACAATGATCTCTGTTCATGGAAGTTACAACTGAGGTCAGATTTTCAGTCAGCCAGAACAGAACAGGCCACTGTAATTATCTCCAGACAGCTGTCTTTTTGCATGTGAAAGACGCCATGTAATCGAAGTCAAACAAGTTGAATGTATGACCTTAGATGCTAAGAAAGATCATTGCAATTATCTCCTTTGGACACTAAAATAAGCCACCATGTACAGACACATTGTAAAAAAAAAAAGCTATAGTTACCCCAAAATCCTGATGCAAACAGAAAACAAATAAGTGTTCAAAACAGTGATCAGAAAACAAATTAATCAGACTAGTTCATGTATCATTTATGAAAATTCAGATCAACACATTGTTCATATAACAAGGAGTCAAGGCACGGAAAAAGAATTTTCATGTGAACAACAAAACACAGCAAGTCAATATTTTTATGACATCACCAAGTAAAACTCTTTGGGCAAATGTCTTTGTAAGTCTTCGCAGAACTTGCGATGGACAAATAAAACCAAAACCAAAAAATTAACATGAAAAGGCAACAAGATCTTCCAAAAGTACACACCAAATAACCAGGACCTTTATAACCAAGCAGACGGACATCACTTGGTAAAGAAAGTAATTCAGGCATTGCTACTCTCCTGTTAAACATTTAGATGCCCATCCACTTTTTGCAATGACAAAAAGGCTTTATGCACCATTTGAGGATTACAGTCACTACAGACTTCTCATAAGCAGGAATGCCAAATGCTTGAAAACTGCAAGACAGTAAGACATTCACTAGTATGTCCAGTATTTACCTTGAATCTGATGCCCAATGCATGGCATATATTTTTGCAAGATGTCCCCGAAGTGTGCGTCGGGTACGCATTTGTATTCTGCCTACAGGCTCGCATGATGCTGTGGCTTGAGCAAGAGTTGTGTCGCCTGCGGCTTTTCGTGCCTCCTGAAATCAGAAAAGTTCCAATGAGAAATGCAGAATATTGTCCGGCAGTAAATGCAGTAAGGAGCTTTGCATTATACACACTCTTAAATCAGCACTTCACAGGTAACGCAAAAGCCTTACTGACCTAATATTAGTAATAGATGAATTCCGGAAATATCTATGTCGAGTTTGTATGGGTTGTGATAGAGTAAGTACCGTTGTTTTTTTTGCAGACAAACATCACGTTGGCTGGAAATGGAATTCATACCCTCTACTGTACTCAAACCCACTTCAAACTACAGGCCAGCCCTATCATATCCACCTCTCTCGGTAACGTCTCTTTTTCTGCACACCTGCATAACCACTCTCTTTATTGTCTAACCTGACGTTTATGCCCCCCTCAAATGACTAAACAAAACGACGACGGTAGACGCGATGAAGCAAACTTGTTTAAATCGTTTGGAACCAACACGTCTGATTCGCCTCAACAAAAGGAAAACTGCCCTGTCCATCCCCATTAAACAGCAATTGTTCAGGAGAATAACAAGAGACGTCAAAAATCTTTTAACTTCGTTGGCAACAAAACAAGGAGACTAAGCCGATACCTGCCCCAAGGATGAGAAGGGGAAAAAAAAGAAAAAGAAAAAAAAACCACACACGATATTTTACAATCTGCCAAGTGCCACATATAAAAAGAGACGAGTTTATTCCGTTGAACATCGTGTACATGTGTATGTCTATTTGTGTGCGTTTGCACGAGTCTGGATTCCTGTGTATGCGTGCATGCATGATAGTTGAAGTGTGTGAATGTGAAGTGTGACACACGTGCAAGAGCGTTTCTGTGCATTGGGATGTTTGCCAAATGATGACCCTTTCCATAAATACCACCTGGCTATAAAGACAACTTTTGCTCAGTCCATTGGCTGGTCTTTACAGACAGGTAGGACTCTAAGTGTAAGTACTGACCGGTCTAGAAACCCAAAACTAACACAGCCTGGTGACCTAAACCCTCAAGTGAACCAACGTGTGTGTGTGAGACAGAATTGCGTAGGCAGTTGCCATAACCTGAACATTTTGGGGGAAACCCTAACCAGGTAGTAACATTTTAGTTGGGACAGAACAGCAGAAATTGAAAGCACAACTTTTTTGACTGCATCCACATGGCCTTCAACGCAGTGTTTCTGTATTTCTGGCCCTCAACCTGTCATAGTACCAATGAGCATCACCTTTTTTCTCTTCAGTTTTACAGATTCAGATCCTCAATAGTACTTAGTAGGGTCTTTCGTACCGAACAATGGAAATGACATTCACTAATAAAACATTCTTCAAGAATATTGCCATACATTAAAGTGATTAACAAAAGTTCATGGAGTAAACTTCAACTGCTAACTCAAAAATATTGGGGAATGTAGCACAAGCTTGGTTATGATTATGTAAAGATACCAGTTCCCCCTTTCTTAAGGCAAATTGATCTAATCTTTTCTTTATTTGGTGTTTAACGTCGTTTTTAACCGTTTAAGGTTATATCGCGACGGGGAAAGGGGGGAGATGGGATAGAGCCACTTATTAATTGTTTCTTGTTCACAAAAGCACTAATCTTTACAAACATTGACTATATTCTATACAAGAAACACTTAACAAGGGTAAAAGGAGAAACAGAATCCGTTAGTCGCCTCTTACGACATGCTGGGGAGCATCGGGTAAATTCTTCCCCCCTAACCCGCGGGGGGAATTGATCTAATGACCAGGAAGTAGTCAGAACACCACATAACTGTACTGCCACAGTGCAAAGCAATGCAATATGTCAGCAATGAAAGCTGAAAACAACATGATCACTGGGGATTACTACGCAATACAGCAAGTAACAAACAAACAAAATACACACAAGTACTTACGCGAATTTGGTTTTTTAGCTGTTCTGTTTCTTGTCGCAATGCGTCAAGTTCAGAAGTCATTGTGAAGTAATACCAGTATCACCTGAAAACAAAGGAAAAAGAAATGAAGCGAAAAACAAGACATTGACAATACTGAATACATGATGTACGCATAGCTGGCACCGCACAAAAAAAAAAAAAGGGGGGGGGGTAGGAGAAAGGGAGGGGGAAGAGAAAGGGATTTTCAGAAAGAGATGACAAACAGATCAGGAGTCCCAAGTGACACAAAGAAAATAATGCAAAACATTTATGACAAAACAATATGCCAGCATTTATTTGTGAATGCATTTGACTGTATACTTGGTGCCAGAGGAAACAGCTACACATGAACCATCGAAGACTCCAGCGACTCCACCAGCTTACAGCTGGCCTTGGATTTCAAGAATTGGTTAACATCCCCCATCCTACTTAAGTACGTTCCAAATTTTTTGTGAACTTCCACTCAAAATTGCAGCCAGTGTTGTAACAGAAATCAATCAATCAATCAACAGGAAGCTCATATAGCGCGTATTCCGTGGGTACAGTTCTAAGCGCTTGTCGAAGAGTTGTCAACACAGGACTAACAATGTCGGTCACAGTGAGGGAAGCAATCTTCTGTCGTGTTCCAACGAGAAGGGCCTCTGTCTTCTCACTGTTCAGCTTCAACTTGTTCTCAGTCATCCAGTTCTTGATGTCAGTGAAACAACTGGAGATGGATCCCTGGAGATGGTCAACGTCCTCCGGCTTGGCGCTGTTCTGGAGCTGCGTGTCATCGGCAAAGGAGTTGTAGTTCAAGCCGTGGCGTTCAATGACCAGGGAGAGGGGTTGGGTGTACAGGGTGAAAAGGACAGGGCCGAGGACAGACCCTTGTGGGACGCCGAAGCGGACAGGAACAGGCTGATAAGAGAACGAATCAGTGGTGACAGTCTGAGAGCGGTTCTGGAGGTAGTTTCGGAACCAAGAGAGGGCAGTGTCGTGAATGCCGAACGTGGAACTGAGGCGATCGACGAGTAGCTGGTGTTTGATCGTGTTGAAGGCCGCGGAAAGGTCCAGCAGCACAAGGGCAGAGACGAGACCGCTATCTGTTGCGTTCAGGAGGTCCGTGGTGATTCGCAGGAGCACCGTCTCGGTGCTGTGGTGAGGGCGGTACGCTGACTGGTACACTGGCATCAGCGAGTTCCGAGACAGGTGGGCGCTCAACTGCTCCAGGATGGATACGCTCCAGAAGCTTGGAGGAAGGGCAGGTTGGACACAGGACGGTAGTTCTTCAACTCGTTGACGTCAAAGCCAGGCTTCTTGATGAGTGGGCGGACAACGGCAGACTTAAAGCAGTCGGGAACGACGCCTGTGGCCAGGGAGATGTTGATGATATCTGTGATAGACGGCATGAGCTTGTCCAGACACTTGGTGAAGAGGAAGCCTGGCAGGGGGGTCTAGCTCGCAGGTCTTGATGGCCGTCTTGGTGATGAGTCGCTTGACGTGGTTTTGAGTGACAGGCTGAAAGCACGTGAGGGGGGAGCTGGAGAAGGAGGGGGAGGGTGGGGACAGGACGAAGGGCTGCTGATCGAGTGTTCTCCGAAGCTTGTCAATCTTGTCCTTGAAGAACTCCGAGAATAACTCCGGGATATCTTGTGGTGGGTGAGCATTGGTAAGGGGGGAGCGGGGGAGGAGCCCAGCAGAGAGGACATGATGGAGAACAGCTCCCTGGATGATGAGGCGTTGGCGATGCGGTCGTGGAAGTGCTCGACCTTGGCAGCAGTGATGGCTTGCGTGACTCGAAGCAGCGCATCCCTGAGAATCTGCCAGTGAACCTCCAGGCCAGAGTGTCGCCATCTCTCGATCTTGGCGGCTGTGATGTCCTCAGAGAACCAGCTGTCGCTCAGAGACTGCGCATAGGGATGGCGGGGCGTGTTTGTCGAGGAGCTGGCGCAGAGTCAAGCTGAAGAAATGGGCGGGGTCAGAGGACGGGTCTCGCTGGGCAAGCAGCAGGGCAGCTTCGTCTCCAAAAGCATCTGTCTCAATGTCTCGTAGCTTGCGACGTGTGACCATCTTCCGCTTCTGTGCTGGCTTGGTGATGTTGACGACGAAGTTGATGGCAGTGTGGTCGGAGACAAGATGGTCGTTGGTGACGAGGCTGGAGACCAGATTGTCCGAGGGTCGAGTGACAATCCAATCTAGGATGTGGCCACGGGAGTGGGAGGGAAAAGGAATGACCTGGTCCACACCGCCCGCTTGGTGTCAGCAGGGCAGTCCCAGTGGATGTTTAAAGTCACCGAGGACGATGGCGCTGTGGGACGTCACGTTGTAGTGGTCGAGGGCTTGGGAGAACTCGTCGAAGAAAGTAGAGTCCTTCAGCTTGTTCTTGGTGTTAGGGGGAGGGCGATATATACACAGGAAGGTGAGGGTGGTGGTGGTGGCGACCGTCATCTCCACGGCTTCGAAGGTGGTGTGGGGGAAAGATAGGCTGTCCGAGAAGGACGCTGCAGCATGCATGTGTTCCTTGTAGATGACGGCGATGCCACCACCACGCCCAGCTGGGCGGGGGAAGGAGACTGTCTTGTACCCTGCGGGGGTCAGCTGCTTGATCTTGGGGTCATCACCAGGTCGCAGCCACGTCTCTTGTTTTCTATAATGTAGTCTGCTATCAGATCTGCTTATAGATTTCTTATAATGTACTGTGGCAAGAACATGGTCAGTATTGTACATCGGGCTTTGCCGGAATAAAGCAATAAAAAATTCTTAATCTTTCACTAGCTTATGGCAGGAAGGCATACTCACGATTGGAAGAGAAAATGAGCAGGCGGCAGCCAGTAGTGAGACAGAGGGAGGGCTGTCAAACAAGTCACTGCTCCCCTTGGATGGAGCTCATATCACCCCCCAGTTGCCTCGTGCAGTCCAGGCTCTCCCAGACTTCCCAATACTAACCGCACCTGCAATCAACAATTATGCAAAACATTGTCACATTGCCATTATCAATATCATTATGACAATTAACACTGACGCCTTGACAGACCTGCAAATGCAACATGACCACAATACTTTTTTAAAAGTCACATCAATATCACTCCTTAACGTCTACCCTGGATCCATTGCATTTGCAAACTACACCATGAGAAATGTTTTAATAACCTTACCTGAAGCACTTGCCTTTACCCAAAGACACACTACCACTCCCACCTAATTACATACCTGTTGTGTTGTTTGGTGCTTTTTGTAAGGAAAACTATTAATAAGAGTCGAAAGTAATCAACAAGTGACAAGGGCACAGACAAGACTCACAAAGAGGCGAAAGTATAGCTGGAGGAGCACGCTATTGGGCAAAGCAGCAAAAATGAAGGGGTGCACTCATTCAGATTAAGATTGTGTCAAAAAGATTAAACTTGACAGCTAAATATCATTTGGGAAACATGTATGAATGAAAAAAGAATGTTTTTTATTCTATAAGTTATCATCTGTTGTGACGATGTTATTTGTTATTCTTGTTGTTTTAAAAAAAAATAAGACCCAAAATGGCGACCGAATGCGGACATGAAACGCTCGCCGGAATCAAACAACCCAGTATCACACACAATCACATTTTAATTCACACGGAATCGCTAGTCCATGCAATGAGTTGTTGTTGTTTGTTGCAGTGTGTTTTTTGTTTGTTTACAAAATCAAAACTGGTTGTAAATCGAATGAGAAAATTGCGTGTCGCTCGCTGCTCGTAGTGTCTCATTTTTTTTTGAAAATCGACATCGGCAATTTCAATACTTTTGACCAGCTTCGGAAAGAACCGGTTTCGTTTTGACTTTGATCTATTCAATTTTATGATCAGTTTTCGTTTTGTGGTCCAAATCATCATAAATAAATTGCAGTTTCTCCTAAACATGTGAAAAATCAATCACTTCTCAATTTCGGTTCTACTTGCAGCGCGCGTCACGTTTGATTTCATTTGCCCATTTGAACAGGAGAATGACGACGTCGCCGGCATTTTCGCTTCTTCGCAGACGCAATTACCTATAAATAGTAACATAAACACGCACTTGACCTACCCACAATCCTCTTTACCAATTTGTTTTGACCCGGAAATGTTTCGTTTCTCCTTCGCCGGTCTGAAACGCAACGCGACAGCGGGAGATTCAAGTCCGAGTTTACTCCTGTTTCACACCTGGCGACGGCAAATAAACCCGAAATAAGGTTAGTCAACCATCGATCAGTCATCGTTTCTATCATATTTGTACAAAATTAGCAAAACAACAAATCTGATTTGAGAAAGGGAAAATCAGGCATGAATCACTCGAAGGAAACGCACATGTTCGGTGTCAATTGAAACGAGCACTCTGCAAACGACGAAAATAATCCAAAATAATTTAATTTAGCTTCCAATTTTTAACTTCAACTTGGCGATGTGCTTTTAGCTCTGTTTGTCTTCCAAGTTTGATGTATCGGACTTACAAATTATCAGGAAATTGAACGATAAGAGATCTTTGAGCCGCGCGTTGCACTGGACACAGTTTGACTACGTTTTTTTTTGGTGTCCTTTGAAATGCGCAAGACGTTTCTCCAACAAATCGTCGGCTATGTTCCATGAAGTCTGCCAACAAAGTTCCTTTTTTTAGCAATTGGGCAGAAAAATGTTTTACAGCATGAAGTTAATAGAAAAATTAACATTTCAAAAAGTGATTCATGCACAACACCTGAAATGTGGTGTTCGTTTCAGTGGACTCCAAAATGGAGGATTACCTTCACATTCTTTCGTGTCCTTTGAAACCAGCATCATAATTTCAACAAAAACATTGTTTTAGCAATGCTAATCTGTCAAACTTTCAAATCTAAAGGCACATCTTGTGTAAAGTTGGATTGTATACATATTTTGAAGTGACCTTGACCCTGAACTATGGAAGATAACTGTTTCAAACTTAAAAATTATGTGGGGCACATGTTATGTTTTCATCATGAGACACATTTGGTCACATATGATCAAGGTCAAGGTCACTTTGACCCTTATAAAATGTGACCAAAATAAGGTAGTGAACCACTAAAAGTGACCATATCTCATGGTAGAAAGAGCCAATAAGCACCATTGTACTTCCTATGTCTTGAATTAACAGCTTTGTGTTGCATGACCTTGGATGACCTTGACCTTGGGTCAAGGTCACATGTATTTTGGTAGGAAAAATGTGTAAAGCATGTGAGTCGTATGGGCTTTGCCCTTCTTGTTTGAATTTTTTAAAGCTGCGGCACGAATGAAATTTATGTTGTGAATATGTGGCCGTTTCTGTGAGAAGGATCAATCTTGCAATTTCCACTAGTTGGTCATGGAGAAAAGTTGGATCAAAAGTTAATCAAGATGTAATCAAATTCAGGAGATTTCTTCCTCCATTCCAACAAGTCAAAATGAACCAAGAACCAATAAATTATCAACATCTTGAGCCAACTTTTACCTAAGTTTTAAAAAAGCCACATAATACTAGATGAAATTGCAAATCCTTGTTAAAAGGTGAAAAATACAATCAAAACTGATTTTTTAAGAAGGAAGTCCTTTCACAATCAGTTTTCACTTTGTTTTTTCACCTTATTCTAAAGCTGAGAGAAAAATTTGCATTTTGAAGGAGTGCGACATTTTCAAAAAAAATTGGTGTCTTGAAACAAGCGTCACAGTTTTTATACAGGCAAAAAACTGATATTTCAATGCCACTGATTCAAGATACCCTGCATTCTGAACAAAAATAAAATTCATGAAAGTTGAAATGGAGTGGTTTGTTTGATTTGTTTGTTTTCTTGAAAACTGAACTTGACAGCTGTGACGTTGCGTTTCGGTGTCCAACACTTTTGCAGTCTTTATGTATGTAATTTTAAAGATAAAGAAATTACTTTTAATCATAATAAGAGTCCATGATGGATACATATCTCATGCAAATCAGTAACAGCAAAAAGTAAAATAATAAAGAATTTATTTAGGTGATGGACACCATGAAACATAGCATCACGATTTTGTACCTTGGCTGGCTTTTTTGATACTGCGTGAAAACTACAATAGCCATGGTTTATTTTTATTATTGTTTTGTAGCAGTAAGGTCTCTAGTTAGATATCAACCAGAACTTAAATGGATTTAAGCACTTTTATTTTTTTCATTGCATGTCCTCATTAGTTGGCCCAATATTGTGCTCTTCCTGATAGTCCATTGATCAGTTAAACGTTCTTGGGATTCCTACCATTACAAAGTACCAAATACCAGTGACAGCTAAAGTTCGACTTCAATCCTTTAATGCTTTATTGACCTTTGGACATCTCTAGTCCTCTTAGTCTTATCTATTGAAATGCAGTACAGCTTGCTGAAAACGCAACAGCTTTCATGGATCCAATTGACCAGTGTTGGAGCCAAACTCTGGGGTCCTGCCGACGAACTGCGCAAGACTGCGGACTTCCTGGCAGCCACTGGTCTGAGGATCTAGCACGGCCACCAACATCGAACGCAGAAGAAGAAGAAGAAATGGATCCAATTACAGTGTACTAACAAAAAAAACCAAATGCTTATAAAACCATTTGTAATTAACTACAGTGGAACCCCCCTTTTAAGACCCCCCAATTGAATACACCTTTCATGTTAAAATAAAAGTCTTTCCTCAAATGCTCTGTTCATAACCTCTTAAACTCCCTCCTTTTTTAAGGGAAGCTTCTAGCATGAAAATCGACCAAAAATCACTTCAAATTGCTCTTCAGTATGATGCCCAAATAACTTGAATTTATGTGTGTGTGTAGTCCAACTATTGAAGATTACAAACATAAAAGGGAAATTGGCCTCAGGTATTTTATTTAATTTATATAAATATTTTAAAATAGGGTATAAATACGGATTCGCAAAAATTGATGTTTGGCATTTCCCACATAATTTGGTCATGAAAGGTAATACAAACTTAAAATTTTGCATATACAATTCTAAATACATGAACTACATTATCACATAGGATAAAATGTATAACTTGAAATTTAGTCGCAATTTTTAGTAACGGTTTAACGCCAAAAAATCTAAAAAATGAAAATTGGTTTAAAATGATTGCATCAACTAAATCCTATGTGGGATTATAGCTTTATGTGTCCTGAAACACTGTACAAAATTTTATAAGCATATCTGCAAAGGTTCATGAGATATTCAAGAAACGGTCGGTCAAAATAAACTGAAACGCGTTTTGAGAAAACGGTCAAAATGTAAGCTCTTTACTTCAGAAGAGGAGATGCATGCATATATATATCTGTCATGGACAAAAGTTTTTACAGGACATCACATGTGCATGTGTACAACAATCTGTGACTTACCTAGTCTATTCATGAGCCCCAGATAAGTAATATTCCTCCCCATCTACATTCTGTTCAGCGGCATGAAGGGACCGAAGTCGACGTGCAAACTGCACAGCCTCACTTGCTTGGATTTGTCCAGCTGACACTCTGCTTGCATCCACTTTTTTGAGAAATTGTCTTGTCCATGTGCCAGCTTCCATCCCAAGAAGAGGGAAAATATCCAGCCTTCCACATTCTCCATCATTATATACAATAGTTGCGTCCGCTACAGCTAAGCAAAGTCGCTTTCGGCCGACAAAAACAGTCTTCGGACATCTTTGCCAGATGAGATTGTGGAAGCTCTCATTGGTATTCTGAGAGCCCCCATGAAGACATCTTTCCAGCAGGCTATCTTGGGTCAGGGTCACAAAAATTGGACGGATGGCTTCGCACACAAAATCTGGAAAGGCATTTTTGTCTGGATCTCCTCTGCCAGTTTTGGATGGACACCAGGTCCCACAGTTGTCATGTTTTTTATTACGGTGTTGCCAGATGGCCCAAATGTCCTTTTTCATCTGTCCTAAATTGCCAGAATTCTTCCTTATAGCTGCACCAAAATGAGCTTGAATTTTGAGTATTGCTTTTTTTGTCAACCCACCCCCCTTTCCGCCTATGCCTTTGACAGATTTGCCGTTCTTATTGAAAGTTTTGTTTTTTAGTTCATTCACTTTATTCAAAAGTTGGCGACCCATTCTTTTTTGCACATGCCCACAGCATTCTAACTTTTCTATTCTAACTCCCTCATACACAGGTGGCTCAGAATTTTTTAGACAACTATATGTCTTGCTGTCCCCGTCCCCAAGAAAGTTGACATATCTAAGACCATGTAGCTCCTGTGACCTTCTAAAGATCTTCAATGCCCCAGCAGGTTCCATAGCTGCAGCACTCCCCTCGTGGTTTTTGTCACATACATTTCTCTGTCTGTGTTCATCTTTCCAATCCAAAAGTTCTTGTCCTTGTTTCTTTTTCTCTTGTTTTTTACAGCTGTCACAGTGATTAGACAGCACCTCGGTGTCTACAACTTTTGACTTTTTACCATTTACACTGAGCACAGTTACCACTCCATTTTTGCTCTGAAATCCCCGTCTATGATAGGTGCCATCCCCAGATACAGTCACATCATTCCCCTCACAGGCCTCAGAAACCTCATGTGCAGCAACAGATTTGCTGATATCGGCTACTTTTTCTGTGGCCTTCCTGATCTGATTCTTGTGATTGGCCCACGTGCTATTGTTTAGTGAGCATGGTATGTTCATGTTGCCAAGGAATCTCTTAGCAGGTGCTTGGTCCCGACCGATAACAAACATAGAAAGAGGGAACCTTCTATTTACCTCAAAAACTTTGTTACATTTTTTAGATGTAAACAAAGTCATGTTGTGTTGACAACCACACTCGAATTTCAGTTCAGATGCAAGATCTGTCCTCACCTCAGTCACAGAAGAAAGCCGCGCAGCACCGATCGGTCGTTTGCAATCAGGACACAATAATCCGTTGATGAATGTGACTAAAAGTTCACAGTCAACGAATCTAAACCCAGTAAGTTCATCTTGGCTGTCAAAAGGCACAGATTCTTCTTTATTTGTGTCCAATTTTCGCAGTTTGGCACTCGATGCACACAAATGCAGAGGTGCAGACGACGCTTCTTCCTCTCCACGTTTTCTCTTTGCAGGCCGCCGACACTGATCAGGCACATTTTCCACAGTTGAATTGCTTGCATCCAAGGGAAGCCTAGCCAAAACATGTCGATTCCTTGGAGGTGTCTTTGTCTTTTTCTTGTAGCAATCCTTTCTTTTACCCATTGTAAGCTATAAACAAGTTTTGATGGCAAACACACTGACCCAATCGAAAGTAGCGTGGAAGACACAGACAGAGGCTGATTTGACCCACTTCTCAACTGGGTGGGCCGCAGCCGAAGCCCTTTTAGAAGAAGGCTTGTGATTGGTTTGTTTTCAGGTTGGCCTTCTTTGGGCCATTTGCCAAACAACCAATGAAAATCATTGTAATGGAGTTTGTTTGGCGTTTCTAAACGGGGCTAGAAGGGATTTTGCTGTTCATATCCCAGTTTAAATTTTGTTTCTATGTTAGGTAGAAGAGAAGATATGGCCTTTCAATTTTTTTGCATAGTTAATGAGGGGTAGACTGGTGTTGTTTTTAAAACATTTACCTCAGAAATAAAATAAATAAAATATTTAGGGTTGCAGAAATAACTAATACGGTTGATAGGGGGGTTGGAAAGGGTTTATGGAAACAAAATCACATGAAAACTCAAATCACACCAAAAAGCGTTTTTTGTCATTTTTTCATGCTAGAAGCTTCCCTTAAGACCTGATCCTCTCAGAATTTTAAGGTCCAAATAAAAGAGGGTCACCATGGGGGGGTCTGTGCACGTGCACGTTGAGACCAAAAGTGCCATGCATGGTAAAGTGCCATGCACGGTGATCCACGGTGCACGTTACGAAAAAGCTCCATGCACGGTGCACGCCGGACCTCCGTGCACGGTGCACGCTACGAGAATTTCCCCACTCCCATGCACGTTACGTCCAAAAAGCCCATTCCCGGTGCACGTGGTAAAGCATCGCCCCCCTCATAAAAGCTAGATTCAAAAACATTTGAGATTACCTTAACGGTAATTTTTTTGTCCACTGACGGCCTCACACTGCTCATTCATAAGACTCAACAATTTGTCTCTTTGTCGCAGATTACGATAGAACAGTCAAAAGCAAAACACAACTATCTCACAGATGCCTGCACATAGTGTTGCCAGCCAAACAAAACTGTATGCAGTTTGTTAGTACGCAGCTCCCGCCATAATTTAATTAACATTTCCCGTGATTACATTCTTGGTCTGAAGGCCAAGTACAGTATGCCAAAATAGACACACGTGCCATCTTTCACAAATTTGTTACAAACACAATGTCAGAATTCTCCCTCTCACCGAGACTAATAGACTTCCAAATAGGCCTATGAGTATGACGTCATTAGTTTATGTTCAGGACTTGATGTGAACTTAGTCAAGAACTCGTTCCTGCCAGAATAAAATTAATTCCTACAAATGTCGCTCTTTTAGACGTATTGCACTAAAGTCAATGAAACTTTTTTTTCTTCAAACGGACAACTGCCTGAAAGCCCCGGGACAGGACAAGTTCAGTAACTTTAAAAGTGCTTTGTGTACTCAAACTAAGAAGAAGCATACCAATTATTTGCATGGGTGTTACTGGGAAAAATCAAAAAACCTGAAAGGCAGGGGTCCAGGGGCCGTTGAGGCCCCGGCGGGGTACAGGGGGGGCTGCTGAAGCAAATTTGCCAAAATGAAAGCATATAGTGGCCATTTCCAGCATTCTCACAGTCAGAAATCATACAAGAAGAAAAGAAGCAGAAACAAAAAAAAGTCCACAAAAATAATACAAATGGGATACTTTACTGTCCCAATCAACCAAGCAAAATCACCGTCAATAATTCAAAAAAATTTCTAGAGCATTCGAAAAATGTCTGACAAGAAACAAGGCATCCCGCGTTTTCTTGAGTTCAGTGGCATTATCAAAGCCACACACAAACACTGCTTCTGATCTGAGTCCTATAATGTATCCATGCGAGGCTTTTTGAAGAAGGAACGAATGTCTCCCGCACTCTGTAAAGCAGCACGTTTCCCCCCTTTCCCAACCATTCCCACCTCCACTTGTTTGTAACACCTTCCTCTAGTTTTTCAAGTTTAGAAGGATCGACATCATCACTGATGTAAGGCATTTTGATCGAGCAAAATGCTCAAGTTTGAAAGAAAGTTTCTGGACACCGACGAAACCAAATCATAATAAGCAAGATGGCGGCAAATCCAAGGGAGCGAACCGAGAAAGCACGCGAACCGGTGTCAAAAGTCGGATCGGAACCGCTGCTCGTTATTTCAACTTACTTAGCGAAACAAAACGGAAAACCGGAATTTCCGGCTTCAGATTTTTTCAAAAACCGGAAATCCGGCAAAAGCAGGAAGAGTAACACCCATGTATTTGAGAATCGAACAAGACCCGCTGTGACCCCAACCATTTATGGTGGTAGATCACAAACCTTATAAGTGTGCAAAGTTTTAAAAACATCCTAGACAACAATCATTGTAATTCAATCAAGTTGGCGTTTTAATGAAACAGATCCTGTGATTGGTCAGAATGCCCCAGCTCATTAAAAATTACCGGTCATTAATTGTCGATAACCACTCACTAAAAAAGCCATTAACCACCTGCTGGCGAGGCGCATTGATACAACCTCAACTAGTCTCGGTTAGCTTTAAGGGTCATTTTACTAGTAGGTAATATGAAGGCCAACGAAATACCGAGACGATAAGGTTAGGTATGCGAAGTGATGACGTCGAATACGTGACGTAAGTTGATGCATGAATTCTTCCGGACTACGTCAGTCAATTCCAAAGATCGCTTTTGTCATGAAAAGAATTTGTTTTAGAGTTTGCTGTCCAGAAACCTGTCAAAAAAGAAGTGAAAATGTATGTGAAAGAAAACAAAACAGGAGCAGAGTGATAAGATAGGAATAGAGACATATTTCTTGGGACTTGACCCTTGCAGGTAGGTGGACTGAAAGTAGTGTGTGAACAGAACAGAACCAATTCTGTCTGTTTACCATGGCATGAAAGCAGGAAAGAGATCGTCGTCAGATTGAATTACAATAACATTAACTTGCTTCCATTTGAAACTTCTCGGTCTTCATCGTGGATTGACGCCCTCCCAAAGTCTAGTTGAACCCGTCGGGCTTCAATTACCTTTGGTCTGGCGTCAATCCACGATGACGACCTCGAAGTTTCAAATGGAAGCATGTTAATGTGTAACTAACATCCATGCTGAGTTTCTTGTCCATGACCAGCCGACCAAACACTGTTTATTACTCAGGCGAGTCAAAAATCGACAACAAGGTGTTTAAATAATGACACAATCTAACCCTACAAAATGACATTTTAAACTGTACCAATTGAGCAACTATGTGTATGAATGCTGCCAGTTTTCTAGTAATCGGTAGTATCAAATCTCATTATTCAAGTATTCTCACTCATAACTGAATAAAATCAGAAGAGAAATTGGTTGATCCACCAGGGCTGGCCATAGTAACACTAACGCCAAGAAATTCACCAGCCCGCCAAAAATTCACTAGCCCAGTATACCACACACTAAAATTATGACAGTCAGATATATAATAAAACAGTGGTATTGATAGACAACCGTGCCAAAGATATTCCAGGATATGCTCAGGGATGTTGTTACAAATTCAAACCTATAGGACAAAATTAATGTCCTGAGCTCTTCAGAATCAATAGGACATTTGACCGCTTTCAGAAATTTCAATAGGACATCATAATTTTGTGCAAAACACTGTTCATCGAATTTTCTGCTCTGCCGACACTGTGTCCTGTACAAAAGACAAAACTTCTCTTTCCGTGGTTGTGTCAGTTTCAGCGGCGACACTAGCTGTCATTGGCACTGTCATTTTCAAGAATGACGCTCGCCGTGTTATAGCCTGTTTTTGACCCAAACGTAGCACTGGATGTCGTTGAAAAGCCAAAGGTCTTCAGCTTTTGTTGATCTTTGGCAGACCTTAGTTTTATTTCGGTGGCATAATTCAATGCGCTTCGTCAAAATGTTTCAAACTGAAAACAAAAGCAGACGCAAGACTTATAGTTATAGTCAGTTGGAGTTGTCTCCCGTACTCCTAACTTTAGTGTGCTGCAGACGGGTGTACCCAAACGGCTCATATCGCAAACAGTTCGAAATTCCGATGCCTAACAACATCCCTGTATGCTATATTACTGTTGCCTATAATATCTTTGACTAGTTTGACCGGGCTGCGGTCAGCAATTAAGAGGCTTTCCCAAACTTGTGTCTTGATAAATTTTGCTATCTTCATGCAAGTTGTACTTAGATTTGTGAGCCGCCAGATTTGATAATGTCCTACTTGAGAAATGTCTTCGTTTTGTCTGTGTTATTGGAGAGAAGAAAAAAACACCAGCATCATCAAACTCCGGCCGACTTTCAATGATGAACATTCTAAGCTGATGAATAATCTATAATTAATACAGCTTTAGAAGAGAAGTAGTCTAGGAATTTTTCTCATCGTAATTTATTCTCACTGACCGTACTTTAGACAATAATGCGTACAAATGGTATGGGTTCCAAGGTCTGCTCCCTCCTTTCAGACCTCAGTTTTTAAGTTACTCATCAACACGGATTCGGAATCAGTAGTGAATTAGAAACAGCCTGGCCGCAGCGCAAATAAAAGGTTGGAAGTGCAGACGACTGAAGCACCTGCATCTGCGGTGTCTTTAAAACTCAATTCAGTGACAGAATTTAACCTCGCCCCTGGCGATCTGGCCATCTCTGTCTACCAAACCCTACCTTCTTCATTTGTCAGCAGCCTATGAGGACCAAAGTTACTTTCCTATGTCTCGATCCTCAAACGCTACAATTATAAGTACAAGGGTGCACTCACTCAGTCAGTGGCTGACTCAGATTAATGTTTAGTTTGTCAGTCGTCACAGACATACATGATAGTTGATACTCAATTTCCAAAGAACAGTCATCTGGCCTAAATTATGTAAGTCACAAGAAGCAGCACAAAATATCCCAACAAAAAGAGAATCAAAATACCAATGCTTGCAAATGCAATTATAAAACAGAAGGAATCACACTGTTAACGCTCAAACATCAAGAACAGCAATGAAGAAAATTGCCAAGATAATATTAATAAAGCAGAGGAATTTACTACTTCAACAAGTAAATGCAAGCTGGAAAAGATGCTCCAATGCAGTTTTTCCCACAGAGGATAATGCTGAATCAGCCACTGACTGAGCCAGACAAATCTCTATAATTCTTTGATTATCTATGCTGACTGATGTTCACTCCCCATTTTCAGCATTCTTTCACTTTCAGAACCATTCTAGACCAAGCAGCACCAACAGCTTGCGCAGACCATGAAACACAGTCTGCTTCCAACCCATAAAACTAAAGCCGTCATCCCAAACGAACACAAGGAAAACCTGAGCGTTCGGGCTGCCGAAGTAGGAAGTGGCCGACATGATTATGGTGCCAAAGACAGTTCCAGCCCATATAAATAACCATCACCTCCTTGTCTACCGAAAAAGCACGCCCAAATACTTACCTAACGTGATATCAACTGTTCAGTTTTCTGGAATACTAATCAAAATAAGCGACACGACTCTAAATTTTGCATAAAGTGGGGCAACAGATCCACTGACATCCTACTTCAGCACAACGCCCGGCAAAAATGGCGGCTGGCTGGGCGGCTGCATAATGATCAATATGAAAATATGCCGGTGCGCCATCTTAGAAATATGGACCGTTTAGTAAAAGCTAAATAGCGTGCAAATCAGACCAAAAAAACAGTTATATATCAGTATGAAGAAATGTTATGAAGCAGAAAAACTGCACAGACATGCAAAACGAATGCTACTTTCATGAAGACACAGCAGACGAGACCTGACACAGTATTCTTCTTCAGGTCATGGTTTGCATCAACGGGTTAGATTCACAAATTAACGCAAAACTGGCATTCTCACCTCGAAATTTTTAGTCACGAGGAACGGAACTTCATAAATGCACAGACAAGGCTACGAACAGAAGCGTCGATTGCAGTCAGAATGCTCAGAACTGACACACTGTACAGGCTCCTCGTTCGTAGTCGTACACAGACACATTTGCATACAGCTAAACTGATGGCGTGCCAAACTGATCCTTTGCACACAGCATCCCGGGGCAAATACAGCAATTTTTTAAATGCAACTAATGAGTACTTACCCTAGTGATATTCCTTAAAGAATAACATCCAGCTAGAGTGTCACAAAGTTATCAAAACTGGTCCTGGTAGACAACATAAATCAGCACACAATGTTTTTAATCGACTATGAGGGTGCGGTGCCCGTGCAGCAGCAAGTAGGAAACCCCGTAGCAATCGGAAAGCGCTATGCGCATGCGCTGTTGCGAACAGCGACGCCAATTAATTATTTTCTGTACTTTGTTTGCGATGTTTCTACGTGCTATTTGTGAAACAAAAACAATATATCAACGAAACATTCCATCAGAAACAAAGGGAAACAGTTAAACGGCAATATTGTTTACTTTGAAACTATGTCAGGCGCGTGAACTCATGTTTGAATTGATTTTGACACAGCGGAAAGTGTCGTCTGCTACAGCTGCACGATCCGAGCTGGTATAAAAGTTTTGAAATGGAGAATTAAGCTTATAAAAGCTACAGAAATCTCCTGCGAAAGACCATTCCCTGACCAATTTAAAGTGCCGGTGCTTTGAAACAAGGAACAAACAAAAAAAAGAAGCCGCGAACTGACAAGCCTGCATGATGTTTTGCACGTACAGCAGGAGTCACTATTCTGCGAGAATCTGAAACGCAGCTGGCAAAGCCATACTTACATAATCAAAAAACACTTGAAGAAAGGTAACTTTTGTTGGAACGTTTGTTATTGTCTATTGACAAACAAATTTCGTCATATATGATCAGTCATTGCATCGCTTGTGTCTTCTCCCCAAGCGGCCGTACCTTTTGCGAGCGTAAATAATACTTAATTGTTTGTCTGCACGTGCAATCAAAAGACCGCTGGGTCGAAATATCTGTGACCCAACGTATTGTTTTGTCAATAACAAACGTTCCAACAACATACCTTTCTTATTTTTTTATTCAGAATTTTGGAACGTTGGCAGTCTCTTTGTTTTTGGACGTAGTTATACTGCTTAATTCAGTAAGTTACTCAGTCAGTCAGTCGCCGGAGCCGGGGCCGCTCCGGCAGTCTGGCATGTGCCCTCACGCAGAGCCGGGCAAATGCTTCCGTAGGTGATTTGCTTTTCCGGTTTGAAAAAAAAAAATCGAACTTCGGTGAACTGAATTGCGTTTATGACTTCCACTGACAATATATTGGTCTTCGATTCTTCAGCCCCCAACTGACTGCATGATGCTATCCGTGATGTCCTCCACACTTGCTCACGCGGCAGGGGACTGGAAGTCTCAGCTGGCGTAAAAACGGCATCAAGTTACAGCCGCGACGTTTGCGTCCGTACACACTGTTGGCATTGGTTTAATTAATTACCATGCTTGTTGAGCACATTGTAATGAACCGTGGCGGCACCTGTGCGTCTTTATCACTGACTCGCCGCGTCATATCCAAACTACGCCCGTGCGTCCGTTCGTCGATGCAAGTTTCAGTTTAAGGCCGCTCTACTGCCAACTAACACATAGATATGGTCTGAGTCGCGGCTCTTCTCAAACTAATTTGTCAAGTTAAATTACAGAATATTTGATTGTGCAAGTTACCAAACCAGGGCCGGACCAAATGAGTTGTAAGGGGGGGGGGTTCCTCCTTTGGGGGGGGGGGGGGGGGGGCAAATCAGCGAAGTGGCAAAGCCACAAGCGCGCGCCTGCTTGAACTAGGGGGATCCGGGGGCATGCTCCCCCGGAAAATTTTTGAAAAACGGTTAAAATCTGTGCAATCTGGTGCATTCTGGGCCTTGTTTTGAGGGTTAAGAGCAGCATTGTTTTGGTGCTAAAACTATTGAATAAAATTTGTTAGAGACACACACAAAATTTATTAAAAAAACAACAACACTCAAAGCAAGGTACATGCTTTTTCCAGGGGTGGGGTTCCAGAACCCCTGGAACCCCCCCCTGGGTCCGGCCCTGCAAACAGGTTAGTAAGTTTAAACTAGAATGTTAGTCACAGTAAAGCTGTTTCTTTTGCCAGGCATACATAAGCCTAAGATAGACTGACCGAACTTATGAACGAGGAAACACTTTTTGAACACGATTACAACAACAACAAATAAACAAACAAACAAAAAACATGCTCAGAATGACACCCTGAGATCTGCTCGTGTACTCGTGACTCGGTCCAACTGGAGGGTGCGGTAAGGTATTGAAATTAAAAACTTGATACCCTGTAAGCCGCCCGGCAAAAGCGCACCCAGTGGGTAGAAAGCAGAAGATCATAGCAGTTCAAAGAGAAACAGAACAGTATTCTAGTTCGGTACAAAGCACCTGCACGTTGAAAATGTAATACCCCCCCCCCCCCCCCCCCCCCTCGAAAAAAAAGACGGAATAGCCCAAGGAGAGTTACAAGAAAACACCAGGCCAAAAAACACACAGGAGAAGTACACGGCAAAAAGAGTGCATTCTCCCTATATCAGCGTGTATCGCACGCGCGTATCTCTTGGCGGAGCCTGCTTCTGATGGCGTCATTCCGCCGTCTCGCGCCACGCAACACGCGCAGGAACGGAGGCATGCGCACTGAGAGGCGGCGATTGATTGGGATGAGAGATTGCGCAATCACAGGATTTCCGACGACAGAAGCTTGTGTTTTAAAAGGCAGCTTTTGGAAGCGGATTTGATACAAATTGTGGTAATATTGTATCGGTTTGTCCATAGCTTAGAGTAGAAATCAGTACACGAATACTGAATAACGGCTTGTTCAGTCACGGTTGGAGCCGGCCTAGTCCCGGCCCTTGACCCAATAAAGGCTATATTGATCAAGCTTTATGTTTCGTGAATTGTCTACTAATTGATTCATTCGTTGTTTTTCTTGACCGTGTGAAATCAGGTTATCTGACCCGGCAGATGTGGTGAGATGCAGAGCCGGACTAGGCAAAGAGGAGGGGGGGTGGTTGCCAGTGGTGGTCCAGGGGGATGTTCCTCTGCCCCTTGTGGGTGTCAGGGGGCGAAGCCCCCTGAAGCTGAAGGGTAGGTCATATTCTGAGATAGGAAAATGGTCGCTCCTTGCATGAAAAGGCATAAAATAAACAATAATACTTTTTTTTTAAATAAGTGAGGTACATGTTTAGGCTAGGAGGGGGGGGTGGGGTTGCGCAACCCCCATAACCCCCCCGGTAGTCCGGCCCTGAGATGTTTGTGTGGCGGCGCGGCTCTTTGGCTTTGCCGTTCACCAAGTTTAGTCGGTCAGTATACCAGTAACCACAGTCAGTTGTGATTCCTGTTAAACGCCATTAAATACAAAGACCTTTAGGTCGACCTACTTGTCAATGTTTCATTTTCACGGTCTGCAATTATGCTATAATGTCTGCTATAATGACTAACCGTTTCTTTCTTTCCGTTTGTGTTTTCATTTTGACTGATTTAATTCTTGACGGTGACTCAGTGATTTTGGAACGTTAGCCGTGTCGAGTGTGTGTGTGTGTGTGTGTGTGTGTGTTTGAGCCGGGAGGAGGGGAGGAGGTTGCCCATGAAACTATGTATTTATTATGTTACGTTAGCTTCAGTGTCTGTTTATACACTCCTCTGTCATTCTTAGTAACGGTCTACTTTGGTCAAACAGTGCGTGGCCCCATCGGTTGCACGGAAATGTTAAGAAATGGCCCGTCCCACGACAACGACTATATAATCATCTTTACGACTCTGTCTACATATTGATCCCATGGGATTAGCACTTCCTTAATTGTTTGCTGTGTTCCGTGTTGGGCACACCGGACATAGCCTGGCTGTTAAATGTCGGGTTCTTTGCCGTTTAAGTGACTTGTCAAGTACTTTTCGTACACTTAGTGTAACTAACTTACTTATATTTAACTTACACCTTTGTGTATGTGTGTGTGTGTGTGTGTGTGTGTGTCACAGTGTGTGTGTGTGTGTGTGTGTGTGCGTGTGTGTCACGGTGTGTGTCACGGTGTGTGTCACGGTGTGTGTCACGGTGTGTCAGTGTCACGGTGTAAGCCTGTGTGTGTGTGTGATTTAACAAACTGAAGTGCGAAAATTCACGTTATATGTCACTCCTTATCAACCAGTTCGTTTCAAGCACAAGGACACACACACACACACACACACACACACACACACACACACACACACACTGTGACACACACACCGTCACCGCCGGTTGGACTGACACACAGACACACACGTACACACCGTTGGACACACACCCGGTGGCGGGACACTGACACACACACACATACGCACACTGACGTGAGATGCCGCGGCAGTGCGCGCCCTAATCGTCGCACCCCTAACCCCCCGGCCTTCCCCATCCCCGGCTCAAACTCGTGGACGTCTGAATGTGAGAGAAAATAAACGGAGAGCAATAATTGATTCCAGCGTCGCGGACGACGCTGGTATCTGCGGTCGGGAAAGACTTTCCACGAATTTGCCACAGGGCGCCGCCATGTTTTCTGTGCTCGACTGCGAGCAGACCACAGGCACATTACACCCAAAATTCTTGTAGGCATACACAGACGCAACATAGCATATACAGACAATAACACCCACAACACTTCAACTGCATATGAAAGGAATAAAAATAAATCCGCAAATCAGTCGCGCACAATACACCAGTTAGAAAAACAAGGAGTACCAAAGCGGCGTGCAGAAACTAAACTGACTCGGAGACTGAGAAGAAACATTTATCACACGATGTGGATAGCAAACATTAAAATAAAACAGATAAGTCAAGCAAAAAATAAACACAAATATCGAAAACACAATAAACAAAGGTAAAGAAAACAAAAAGAGATGCTTGCCGACAGTCAGTGTGTGTGTGCGTGGTTTGCCGTGTGCGTCAGCGGGGTGTGTGTGTGTGTGTGTGTGTGTGTGTGTGTGTGTGTGTGTGTGTGTGTGTGTGTGCGTGCGTGTGCATGCGTGCGTAGGCTACGTCCTTGCGTGTGTGCGTTCGAATGAGAAAGAAGAGAGAGAGAGGATTGAACAATGAGGTCACGTTCTCTGTCACATGAATACATATACACACACTGAAGGCTACTTCGGACACGAACACTTGCCAACAACTGTGGTTGGACATGCTTTTGAAATGTAATATTTTTTCGACATGATTTCTGGACATACGAATCCTGCTGTGTTGCCTACTGATGTTGCGAATGATGAAGGTTTTGAGTTGACTGACCTTGAGGAGGGTTCAGGGAAGACGTGAGGCTGTTTGCCGCCTCCACTGCTGCCGACACGCCAGACACAGACCTCTTGATGGTCTTCAACACCTGTCTACGTCAGCTGATGGACAGCCACGCCCCCCTTGTCACCAGGCAAGTCACTGATCGTCCCTCAGCCCCATGGATGTCCGAAGATATAAAGGACCACAAACGGCTCGTACGCAAGTGGGAGAGGTTATGGAGAACGTCAGGCCTGACAGTTCACCGTCAGATTTATCGTCAACAGCTTGACGACATCAAAGCTCTCCACACCAGTGCCAAGCAGGAATACTATACATCCCGCCTCGCTGAGTGCAAAGACACCAAGGCTCTGTTTTCTGTAACAGATGAGCTATTCGCGAAGAAGAAAGCCACTGCCCTCCCTAAATTGATTCCCCCATCAGAACTCCCCGAGACTTTCAGCAATTTCTTCGACCAGAAGATCTCTGACATTCGCAAAGGTCTCGACTCATCCAAAACACAAATGTCCTTCGCCGCATTTTCAGGGACCCCCCTTACACGGTTTAGCCCTGTTTCTGAGAAGTTTGTTTTTGAACTTATTTCAAAATGTGCTCCAAAATCCTGCACACTTGACCCCATTCCCACGTCACTCATGAAAACTTGCCTGGATTTTCTTGTTCCTGTTGTAACGAGAATCTTAAACCTTTCTCTTCAGTCTGGGTCTGTGCCTGCACAGTTTAAAGAGGCAGTCATAACACCACTTCTAAAAAAGCCAGGCCTAGACATGGAGTGCTTAAAGAACTATAGACCCATTTCAAACTTACCCTTTCTGACCAAGCTGGTAGAAAAGTGTGTGCTAGCGCAGCTCCAAGAACATCTGCTGAGTAATGATCTTTTGGACGTCCATCAGTCCGCATACAAGAAAAATCATAGCACAGAAACCGCTCTTCTTTACGTAACTGACAAGCTGCTGACCAGTGCTGACAACAAGGAAGTGTCTGTGCTCGCACTCTTGGACCTCTCGGCGGCATTTGACACCATCGACCACGACGTCCTCCTAAAGAGACTACAGTTCACGTTTGGAATTGCCGACAAAGCCTTCCAGTGGTTCGTGTCATATCTCTCTGAACGCTTTCAAAGAGTACAAATAGGTCAAAAAGAATCATCCCCTGTTCCCCTGAAGCACGGAGTACCCCAGGGCTCTGTTCTAGGCCCGGTTCTGTTTACACTATACACACAGGACCTATCTGACGTCATCTCGAGGCATGGCTGCGAACACCACAAGTATGCCGACGACACCCAAATAGAGGATTCTGCTCCCCCCAGTGATTTTCCAAAAGTGGTTAAAAACACTGAGCGCTGCATTGAGTCAGTTAAAGACTGGATGATAGACAATAAACTCAAGCTGAATGACTCAAAAACTGAGGTGATGCTGTCAGGCTCAAGGCATGCTTTAAATCAGATTGACTGTACTTCCCTGACAATAGGCGACACTCAGATTGTCTCCCAAACCGCTGTTAAGGACCTAGGCGTGTACCTGGACTCTGCTCTGACAATGCAAAAACACATTAGTTTTGTTTGTAAATGTGCCTTTTTTGAGTTGCGCAAGATTTCCTCTGTCAGATCATTCCTGACACTCCAAGCCACTGTTCAACTTGTCTCCTCTCTGATCCTGAGTCGACTTGACTACTGCAACTCATTGCTTGCCGGCCTCCCCACTGAAGAACTTGATCGCTTACAGAGAGTCCAGAACAGTGCTGCAAGGCTCATTCTGCAGAAGTCTAAGAAAGACCATGTCACTCCCCTACTTACCACCCTTCACTGGCTTCCTATGAAGTATAGAATCGAGTACAAGCTGGCTCTGTTAGGGTACCGCTGTTTTGAGAAAACACTTCCCCCCTATTTGTCCCATTCCCTCAGTATCTACGAGCCATCCCGTTCTCTCAGATCCTCCTCTGAAAAACTCCTTCGCATCCCCAAAACCAGGACCAAGACCTTTGGTGAAAGAACCTTTAGGTACCAGATTCCGACCGTCTGGAACTCGCTTCCAAGTTCTATCCGTGACTCCAGCAGCCTTTCCTCCTTCAAAACACAACTCAAAACATACCTGTTTCGTAAAGCCTTTGCTTAGCCTGAGTTGACTCTCCACAACTCTATTCTGTTATGGAACTCTCTACCCTGTATGTGCTTTATGGTCTATTTGTCAATGGTATCTTTGTGCGTGCGCGCGTGTGTGTGTGTGTGTGTGTGTGTGTGTGTGTGTGTGTGTGTGTGTGTGTGTGTGTGTGTGCGTGTGTGTGTACTTTTAAACATTGTACGCAAAGTTTTTGCTTAGTGCTTGGGTTCTTGGTGTTATGTCTCAGTTAAATGTATGTTTTGTATGCTTGTTGATTTGTGCTAGTTTATTCTATAATGAATTTGTAAAGCGCCTGGAGCCAATTGATGGGACTCGCGCTATAGAAAAGTTATTTATTATTATTATTATTATTATTATTGCATCAGGCGTTTATCGTCTCAAATTATATCCTTGCTACTTTTCAGGAGTCAACTATTGCCATTCATGGTAACTTGGATAGTCAATGTTTTTATTTGTTTGATTCCCATCAAAGAAACAGAAATGGTAACCATTCTTCAAATGGCGCTGCAGTTTTGATGTCATCAAGTTAATTCCTTTGCAGAATTGATTGATTTTCTCAAAAGCCATTATCAATGTGTTTAACGTTTATCAATTAACACCTGTTCATTTCTGTCCAACTGCAATGCAAACTCAATGTGGAGGAAACAAGGATTCATTACAAACAAGTCATCCCTGTACATCAACAGATTTATGTACCTCAATCAATACTGCTAGTATGAGTGACAGGAATCTAAAAGAAAAAACAACCAAACGCAAATGTACTACTACTTCTACGACTCGTTTGAATGTAAAACAGAAATGTAACACTATCTGTGACAATGACGGTTCTACGACTCGTTTGAAGGACAGTATAGATCGAACCTTAACCCACAACTACGACAATTTGTGTCAGACTTTTTTGAACAGGAAAATATGCCTCTGTTCAACAGTAACCAAAACATGGAAGATGTTTTTGAAACTTTACAGAAATGTAACACTAGCCTATCTGTGACAATGTTGCTTTTGAATTGAACCCACATTTGTTGAACAGGAGAGAATGTTCCTGTTCAACAGTGCCCAAAACACTGAATCTGACGTTTTTGAGTCACTTGAGAAAAAGTGACTCTATGTAATCGGTCAGTGTTAGTCTGTCCGGCCGGCCGTCCGTCCGGCCGTCCGTAGACACCACCTTAACGTTGGACTTTTCTCGGAAACTATCAAAGCGATCGGGCTCATATTTTGTTTAGTCGTGACCTCCAATGACCTCTACACTTTAACGATGGTTTCGTTGACCTTTGACCTTTTTCAAGGTCACAGGTCAGCGTCAAAGGAAAAATTAGACATTTTATATCTTTGACAAAGTTCATCGGATGTGATTGAAACTTTGTAGGATTATTCTTTACATCAAAGTATTTACATCTGTAGCCTTTTACGAACGTTATCAGAAAAACAAGGGAGATAACTAGCCTTTTCTGTTCGGCAACACACAACTTAACGTTGGGCTTTTCTCGGAAACTATAAAAGTGACCGGGCTCAAATTTTATGTGAACGTGACTCATTGTGTTGTGAATAGCAATTTCTTCCTGTCCATCTGATGCCTCATATAATATTCAGAACTGCGAAAGTGACTCGATCGAGCGTTTGCTCTTCTTGTTGAATCTTTTCTGTCATCTAACTGAATCTGACGTTTTTGAGTCACTTGAGAAAAAGTGACTCTATGTAATCGGTCAGTGTTAGTCTGTCCGGCCGGCCGTCCGTAGACACCACCTTAACGTTGGACTTTTCTCGGAAACTATCAAAGCGATCCGGCTCATATTTTGTTTAGTCGTGACCTCCAATGACCTCTACACTTTAACGATGGTTTCGTTGACCTTTGACCTTTTTCAAGGTCACAGGTCAGCGTCAAAGGAAAAATTAGACATTTTATATCTTTGACAAAGTTCATCGGATGTGATTGAAACTTTGTAGGATTATTCTTTACATCAAAGTATTTACATCTGTAGCCTTTTACGAACGTTATCAGAAAAACAAGGGAGATAACTAGCCTTTTCTGTTCGGCAACACACAACTTAACGTTGGGCTTTTCTCGGAAACTATAAAAGTGACCGGGCTCAAATTTTATGTGAACGTGACTCCCAGTGACCTCTACACTTTGACGTCTGCTTTGGTGACCTTTGACCTTTTTCAAGGTCACAGGTATGTCTTGAAGGAAAAAAATTGAAATATCATATCTCTGAAACTATTCATCGGATTTGATTCAAACTTTATAGGATTATTCTTTACATCAAATTATTTACATCTGTATTGTGTTGTGAATAGCAATTTCTTCCTGTCCATCTGATGCCTCATATAATATTCAGAACTGCGAAAGTGACTCGATCGAGCGTTTGCTCTTCTTGTTGAATCTTTTCTGTCATCTAACCCAATTGCTCATGACTTCATCGATCTTGAACATGCCTACTTTTCAAAGAAAGACAGACAAAAGCGAAATCTGCATGTTAGCCATCTGCCTGAAATGGTCAATGCACTTTTGTAAAATTGTCACAGCTGTTATGCACTTTTGTGAAATGGTCAGTGCTGTTGTGCACTTATGCAAAACTTGGTGCTGTGCTGTTAACATTTGAACAAAATGCATTTTGTTCAAATGTTTAGTGCAACTTGCTACCATATAATCGCTGTATGCGCTTTGTGGTAATAATGCACTGTTGTGAAAAGTTTGCGCTAAATGTTGGCACTATGCATCATTGTTGGAGCACCCTCCTGTAGATGCACCATGCTGAAAAATGTACTTATGAATCAAGCATTGACTGAACTAAACAATTTATATATCCAGCACAACATGCAATTCATTAACTTTTGACCCTAACCTTTAACACTTCCCAAAATAAATCTTTGGTGGACATTGCATCGACGCTGTTCATTTTGAATGAACATTTTTCTTGTTTTATATGCCGAGTGGCCGGGAAAGGGCTGTTGACAGACAGAGCAATAACACAAGGGTCGCGTCACAATTTGTGTAGGCTAACAAACAACAACATATCAATTTCTGGCTCAAGATCAACAAAAATCATTCAGGCCGGAATAGCCTGGTATTTCAGCATAGCGTGTTTATCACGAGTAGCATGTAGTCGGTTGGCGTTATCTGCCCCGCCCAATGATAATGTACTGCTGTATCCGTCTTCTTTGCCCTCTGTGGCATTTGGCTCCTGCAGAATATGATAGACAATATCTTGTGAATGGCCTTCCAGCTGTCTAGTATTGAAACGCTGAAGCCCCTTCCCCCCACTCCCCAATACTCCTGATAAAAAAGATAATCGTCACTCACTGCATTTCTGTGGACAACAGTGCCAAACTAAGGTGACACGAACACACACACGTACACACACGCAAACGGCATACGCACATACACACACATACGAACCGGCACACACACAGACACACACACAGACACACACACACACACACACACACACACACACACACACACACACACACACACACACACACACACACACACACACACACCAGAGCGCCCCTGAGAAATCTTCTGTTGGAGGTGGAAAACACCTAGTTCGTCATGCACACTGTATTTTTTTTAACTTACTTTCTCCGACTTGACAAAATACCTGAGGACACAAACTTCAATCCAAAATAGCCATTTTTCACGGTCTACCCCAAAAATCGGAACGGTCAACAAAAGTCTCAGATGACCGGTGAAAGTGTAGCCGTGTAAGAAGTGTAGCCAAAAAGTGGAAATGGTCTGGAAGAAAATTGTCTAGGTTCCGAATGAAACGCTGGAAGTTTGGAACCATCCTCATCACCGAGACTGCATACTGACGCACCATCGTACTCCATGTTAAAATCACCGAGAAGTAGGCTACATTCAAATTAGAAGTAGCCATCGACCATTACATGCAGTCAAAGCGCGGTGATACAATCCCCCATTGCCATGGAGTTTTCCCAAAAGCCGATGTTACTAAAAATAAAATGGATGATTCTGGGAAATCGTTCACAAGAAGTACTTGATAATTATGCAACCCTTTGATAAATTCGATCTTTAAAACATCACCCAAAACCTTTGGAATGAATTAAAACGAATAAAATACGAGAATTACGAGTTCAAAAAATAAAGAAAAAGTGGAGAAAAAAAAGAAGATCCGAACCGCTGACCGCCAAAGTAACGGCTTGCCTGTCAGACGCTATACTGATTGAGCCTACCCAGTCCTCCAGGGCGAATATTGGTATTCAAACTTCAAATATTACACGTGAGTTTTCGAGCATGTCTATAAATATGATATCGGTGTCGACACGTCGGAATCCGAGTTTCTCCCTTCGTATGTGACGTATGTGTTATGTACGTTCTGTCGATCTCGCGGTTCGAGGTAAGTCAAGTTGGTTACTGACCCTATGCTTCCGTCAACTTCGTATCAGTTTGGAAAGCAAACTCATGTACATGCAGCATTTATTTCAAATAGTCCAGCTCCGAAATGGATTGACCAATCGCCGAAAGGCGCTGACGTCATTGTATCGAAGGGATTTTCCTACCCAGAATTCCAAACGGTTTTGGAGATTTTGAAGATTTAATTCGACGACCCCATATGGTCAGTTAAAGGGAAGCAAGCGGTTAAAAACGGGCGTCGACAGAACCAATGAAGGGGGATACGAACTTGCAGATCATATACCTGTGACAAAGCATGTTTCGTAAAGGGAGTAGCCTATGCTTCGACGAAACGAGCGCATAAAATCTTGAGACCGCATCAGTGCCGCCTGACAAAGCCATCAAGACTTCAGTGTCGCATTAAACTCTCTCACCCTCTCTCACACCCCCCCCCCCCCCCCCGCCCCCTTGACACTATGGCTTAGAAGTCGGACAGGAATTTCCCTATCATTTTATCGATCTACTGAGTCTCTGAGGTGTCTGGTCATCTTAACACCGTCTACAGCCATGCTCCGAAGGCTGCCAAAGTCCAGCAGCGCTGACCGAAGTGTTATTAACGTTCTCACACTTCAAGGTCAGCCTGTTTACGGCTATTCATCAGTTATGATCTTCTTGAAAAATTAAAGACACAGTCCTCTGCCCGCCAAGAAAATAAAAATAAAAATAAATAAAGACACAGTCAGTTCTTCCCGTTTAAACGATTCGACAAACAGATCTGTTCATGGTTTTATATTGCACAATACCTCCCTTTCTTTTTGGACACATGTATACTTGAACACTTTATCTGTACATATTTATTATTATTATTATGATATAATATATGCGTGTGGAAGGAGTGTGAAGTTTGGATGCATACACCATAACAAAATCCTGTGCTTTGCATTTGGTAAATAAACTGTTTGATTGATTTGATTGATTGATACCACACATCTGAGTGTTTTCTGTGCAGAGTAAGACTTGTTTCAATGAATTGATCTCGCAGATTGACGCTTGTGCGAATTAAAAAAAACCCACATAATTCATCAACAAATTCCACTTTGCACAGATAGCACAGAGACTGTGGAGTTTGTTGGTATGTCATGTGTCCAAACGATCAGCAGGCCTAAGATTTTTGTTTGTTTGTTTGTTTGCTTAACGCCCAGCCGACCACGAAGGGCCATATCAGGGCGGTGCTGCTTTGACATATAACGTGCGCCACACACAAGACAGAAGTCGCAGCACAGGCTTCATGTCTCACCCAGTCACATTATTCTGACACCGGACCAACCAGTCCTAGCACTAACCCCATAATGCCAGACGCCAGGCGGAGCAGCCACTAGATTGCCAATTTTAAAGTCTTAGGTATGACCCGGCCGGGGTTCGAACCCACGACCTCCCGATCACGGGGCGGACGCTTTACCACTAGGCCAACCGTGCCGCTAGGCCTAAGATTATGAGGGACACAACCGTCACACGCTGAAGAAGAAGGTATGTGTCCATGTGGACGGATGGCCCTATCCGAAGTAAAGCCTGACCGGTGTAACACGAAATTTGTACTCCACGAAAAATTTACTCCGGAGTAAATATTTCGTACGAAATTCTTACTCCGAGTACACTTTTCGTACGAGAAAAGAACTCCCCAAGGCACAAAAAAATTACTCCCTCCACGAAATTTTTACTCCCCATTTTTTTTTACTTCCAGTAAAAATCTCGTACGCAAAAAAAGGGATGCAGGCGAAGGGATAATGCCAATAAGTGATCTCGCGCACACGAATGTCGCGCTACCCTCCTTCCACCCCTTCCACCACCAAGACTAACAGGGGACAAGGGAGTAAAAATTTCGTACACCTGGCATGGGAAGTTAAATTGCTCGTGTTAGGGTGAAGTAATTTATTCGTTATTTATTCGTCAGGGGAGTAACATTTTTGAACGAAATGTTTACTCGAACTCACCTGTCTTGGGGAGTAATTTTCTCGTGCAATAGGGGAGTGCTTTTTTCGTAAAGGGAGTAACTTTTTCGTACGAAATGTTTACTCCGGAGTAAAAATCTCGTGGGAGTAATTTTCTCGTGTTACACCGGGTCTCAGATGGTGAAGCGAACTGTTTTCGTGAGGAGTGTGCCTGTTAAGATTGTAAGTCGTGTTACATGAATCGGAGAAACGAGCGTTGAAAGTGGAGGAAATAAGGCTTCAACCGCTTCTCCGTTGCAGAACTCGATGTGCACAGACTCTGAATAATATAAAGAAAAGGCATAACACGGCAAATGCCTAAAATCGAAAGACTTCCCCAAACACATAAGACATAAGACATAAGACTTTATTTCAACCATGTGCAGTACACTAGGGACATGTTTTGGCCAGAGTACAATCAATCAATCCATACACGCCCTTCCAAACATCGCTTGCAATCTCAGTCACACACACGCTCACGCACGCCCGCATACATTCCCCACACGTCATGATCATTTGATTGATTCTATGATACATACTGTACTAGTCTAGCGTCTTTGGTTAAAAAGGAGCATTTCATTTTGACCTAAAGTTAGCCCTTTTTCCTGCTTACGTTCGTTTATAGTTAGACAACAATACATTGAATGGATGTATTGAGTCCTGTTGGATGCCATTCCGTTTCCTTCGTTTGTGATGTGCAGGCCGATCACGCGAAAATCTCTTCTTTGTTGGATCGAAATGTGATTAAATGATACCAAGGAACACACCCACCCACTGACCTACACACCCACACACACACACACACGCACGCACACACCAACACACACACACACACACACGCGCGCGCGCGCACGCACACACTCACACAAAGAATTTGCTGAGTAGGCTAACTGAGAATGTAACCCTGTGAAATATGGATCAGCCTACATATAGACAGACAGCACTAAACATCACCCCTTTTTCTGGCTGGATGATATCCCGTGTTCTTCATGGTGCCTCCATATCTACGGCATTCTGCTTCTCTGGTGCCAAACGCGTCACGCTCGTATTTGCACACGACTCCTTGTTACGTTTGATGTGAGCTACTGTTACTTGGTACGAATTACACTGAAACGAAACACTTTCATGCGCCGTATGTTATATTATACTCAGGCTTTGCTACAGGGTACTGTACAATGAAGTAAGATTACGTCGGCAGTGTTGGCCTAGTGGTAAGGCGTCCGCCCCGTGATCGGGAGGTCGTGGGTTCGAACCCCGGCCGGGTCATACCTAAGACTTTAAAATTGGCAATCTAGTGGCTGCTCCGCCTGGCGTCTGGCATTATGGGGTTAGTGCTAGGACTGGTTGGTCCGGTGTCAGAATAATGTGACTGGGTGAGACATGAAGCCTGTGCTGCGACTTCTGTCTTGTGTGTGGCGCACGTTATATGTCAAAGCAGCACCGCCCTGATATGGCCCTTCGTGGTCGGCTGGGCGTTAAGCAAACAAACAAACAAACGTCGGCAGTTGAAACCGCGGGGTCCAAAAACCGGCGTCATGCGTCAATGATTTTATTTGTTTGTTGTTGTTGTTGTTGTTGTTGTTTGTTTATTTCAATATTGGTTCATTATAGGTATGCCACTATACGCCCCACAAACAAATATTTCACAGCACATCATTACAATTGATAGAAGAAGAAAAAGAAGAAGGAAAACAAGCCATTTGCTATTACATATAAGAACAAGAAATTCCTATGAGGTAGGAAAAACACCCCCGTCAAAGGAAAATAACCTTCTCAGTTGGTGGCAGTGACTGAGTGAGAATGGTTATTTCCCTTTGACCATGAAGATGTCCCTGTATAAGTCCTTGTATAATTTTAATCCACCAATAACTCCCTAACCGTGTGTTTGACTGGTCCCAATTTTTGTAAGGACCGTCTCAGGAATGTATAGAACCTGTTCACCAAGTTTGGTGACGATCGGTCCGTTCATTCTTGAGATCTATATGCGAACACAAACACACAAACAAACACACAAACACACAAACACACAAACACCCAAACAAACACATCGAGCGAAACCTATACACACCCCTATACCGGGGGTGTAAATATGGTGTCCATTGTACGACACAAATAAATGTGACTTTTTCTTGTGCACAATGTCTTCATTCCATGATTACCCTGTGATGAACAGGTCGGCAAAGCTGTCCCAAACTATATATAGCTTCGCTGTATGTAGTATTCTTGCATATACGCCTCAATCCTCAGTATAGATTTCCGATAGATGTTCTCACTTAATTAGCTTCTAAGTGGATGATGCTGATGAGTGTAATCAAGGCGAAGTGTACGTTTGTCAGGACTTCCCAACTGCACGCTATATTGACTCTGTCTTAGCTCTTACAACGGTCGTAGTCAGTCGGTTGCACGTGCTGATACTCTAATGTGCGTAGAAGAAGAATAGCGTCAGAAACATACACGAGTACATTCCTATATCAGAAATTTTAAATTTGCAATAATTCTAGAAATCAGTTTTATCTTCACCACAAAAGACTAGTTTCGTTCACATTTGCTTGATGTATTATGTATTTGCTGCACCGGCAGTGAAACAAACGAGACGAACACTTACTAAGATGGCCCTCTAATGAAAAATGAGTGCGTGTGTGTGTGTGTGTGTGTGTGTGTCGTGTGTGTGTGCGTGAGTGCGTGCGCCGTGCGTGTGTGTGTGTGTTTGTGTGTGTGTGTTTGTGTGTGTGTGTGTGTGTGTGTGCGTGAGTGCGTGCGTGTGTGTGTGTGTGTGTGTGTGTTTGTGTGTGTGTGTGTGTGTGTGTGTGTGTTGCGTTTCATTGTAGTTATTAAGCTTCTTTTTCTCCAATTTGTCTCTTCCTCCTCTGTTACACTTTACATTCTCTACCACCGCCCCCCCCACCCTCTACCCCCTCTCTCGCTCGTCCCCCCTCTCTTTCAAAGAGCTTAGCAACAGAGACATCAGAAATGAACAAGAATATGCAGAAGAAACATTTTTCAAGATTATTTTTACGAAATGAAACAAACAAACATTTGGTATTTGGTATATCTTATTCTTCCTGTGGATTTTTCTCAAATAAATTCGGGTTGCTATCCCAGGTGATAGCGTCCAGCGACAGAATCGCGCTACCCGTCCCCCCCCCCCCCCCCCCCACCCTCATGCGTGTATTCGTGTTTATTCCCCCCTCTGCTTCTTTACCTCTGTAAACTTGTAGGGGTAGTTATTTTTCGATAATGACCCAGCAACCAAACAAATAACGACCCAGCAACAGCCTGAATCCTCGATAGTGCAATGGGTTGAGAGGTTGTTCTGTTTCGGTACTACTTTTTGCGACTGAAAAGTTTCGAACGCTCTAATGTACGAAGTATACATCTCTGGAGCAAACAATACAAACATACCACATTTAAATTAACAACTACAGGCCTGAACACATGAATCTCCATATAAAATCCATGAGTTCGGTTGTTTTCTGAATCTCATCTGCCGTGCTCAAGCCGTTCATCACACTCATACTTTGTCTAGCGACAAGAGTAGTTCCCCTTCTTTTCACTCAGTTCCTTCGACAACAGACTGCAATCCGACGGTCAGTTTTCAACAATATTTCATTTAATAAACACATCACACGCAACCAAATGCACACATCTCATCAATTTAAACAACATAAAGGGGTTTCATACACTATTTTCCCCAGAAAACTGAACTTCATACAGTTTTTAACGTTGAAACACGGGTGCAAAAGTTCGTCTGCTAGTCCCATTTGACGAAAAAACATTTTCCTAAGCGATACCAAAACATATACAGAACACACAATATCTGCCTTTGCCGCCACAGCAGAATAACAGCATATCTGTGTACTTGATTTTAGCCCAAAATAGGAAAACTGACAAGAAGTGTTAACAGAATGGAATGATTTGCACGGAACTATACAACCGCGCATTAATCGATCGCCCGCGCAGGTTGACTGGTTGAGAGAATAGGATTCGATCAAACTTTCGCAAAAAAAACTCCTCTTTTCTTTGAATAACTGAAGAAAGGAGGAATAAAGAGGTTACACACCTCGTCTCAGTGATTATAAAAAATAATGGTCTCAGTTCGCGGTCATGAAAAAGCTCGCTAAAGCTCGCATTTTTCATGATCCGCTAACTTCGACCATTATTTTTGATAATCACTGAGACTCGGCATGTAACCTCTACTTATCAAAGCCTGATACTTTGTGACCTTGCTATCTGTATAGTCCTGCACATGCGTGCACACGGGGATGTTACGCCAGTGCAATTAAAATAATAACAGTAATAAAAGTGCAATCAAAAAATAAATCACTGTCAATCACCATTACATTCTTACGCCTGAGGCAAACGCAGTAGGCTGAGAAGATAAGACATTGAGAAGATAGGACGGAAGAGAACTCCAACTCCAACTCGAACTCGAAAACTCGAACTGGAAAACTTTATTACGGAAGGATAATAGTATTAGGTCCATATGGTCCTTTCCTACAACTAGTCCCTGCTACAATACACACATGAAACGACACAAAAGAATGAAGAATAACACACACACACACACACACACACACACACACACACACACACACACACACACACACACACACACAGTGACACACACACACACACAGAGAGAGAGAGAGAGAGAGAGAGAGAGAGAGAGAGAGAGAGAGAGAGAGAGAGAGAGAGAGAGAGAGAGAGAGAGAGAGAGAGAGAGAGAGAGAGAGAGAGATCAAATCAAATCAAATCAAATCAAATCAAATCAAATTGTATTTTTCGAGGGTTGTGGCATAAGCAATACAACGAGCTTTTTTTCAACCAGCCCTCGCCCAGAGAGGGGACTAATCTAATCACATATTTACACGGATATTAACGTAGAAAAAAAGGTAGAGAAAAACAACAACATATGAATATTTACATATTACATATTATACACAAATATAAAGCGTCGTATATGTAACGTAGTGAAAACAATGCTGAATACACATGCATGAGTAAATGTGTTATTAAAGCTTTGAGTGTTTTTGTGTGGATATAATGAACACTGATGCTTTGGACAAATGAAAATATAACCAAACGAAGTCTTCCATCACTGTGATTTTTCGTAATTTAACATTAAATACAGTGAAAGGTGTTTTTTGAAAGTATTGAGACTCATTGGGACTCTCACAAATTCCGGGAGAGAATTCCACAGGATGCTACCAGAATAGGCTAAGATTGATTTGAAGAGATCTATCCTTGGAATTGGGACGTTAAACTTTCGGTTTGGTTTGACTTTAAAGTTTTGCAACAAAAGTTCGTGGTGCACGGCCGGAAAGTATTTTGTGAAGGAGCACGCCTTCATTTAATTTAGATCTTTCTTTTAATGGGAGAATCTTAAGTTTCTTATAATCATCAAATACAAGACTGGATTGTTTCAGTAAAATTAGTTTCAGCGCTCGCCTATGTAAACTATACAATGGTTTTAAATTATTAGCACTGGCAGAGTCCCAGATGGTTGAACAATAATCTGTGATGGTTTGTATATATGCGTTAAAGTATAATAACCTTGAGTGCTGATCTAGAAAGTGTTTAATTCTATTTAACTGATATATTTTTTCTGGACATTGTTTTACATACCGACCGAACATGATGGGCCCAAGACAAATTATTATCGATATTTACTCCCAACACTTTATGATCTCCTACCTCCTCAATTGCGTCGTTACCAATTAATATGGAATGAGGATTGTTACGTATGTTTTGTCTCTTTTGTCTTGTTGTTATTAACATGTATTTGGTCTTTTTAGGGTGAAGACTCATGTGGTTATACTCCGTCCAATGAATGAGATCATCTACACTGTTCTGCAATGATGAATAAACTTTGTCTATTTTTTTTTTATCAGTAGTGTGTAGGGTCGTATCGTCAGCAAAGAGTTCGCAGTCATCATTAATACTAAGAGGAAGATCACTAATATACAGGGAAAAGAGTAGTGGTCCAAGGACAGAAACATGGGGAACCCCGTATAACACAGGTCTTTTGCTGGATACGGTTGAATTAACGCAGACAGACTGCTCTCGCCCAGCTAAGAAAGAGGAGAGCAGGCATAAGGTTTGGGGTGACATTCTATATTCAACTAATTTTCTTAATAGTAATTCATGATTAATAACGTCGAAAGCTTTAGCAAAATCGACGAATAAGACACCACAGAGTTGATTATTATTAATGCTACTAAGCCAACTTTCAAGAAGGTTTGTTAATGCTGTGTGGCACGAATGATTTTCTCTAAAACCTGACTGGATGGAATGTATAAGATCGTATTTCTTCAAATGAGTGGTCAAGTGTGTAAATATGTGTTTTTCAAGTGGTTTTGATAAAACAAGAAGAATTGAGATTGGTCTGTAATTGGCGGGGTCAGAAGAACTACCTGATTTAAATAGCTGGATTACTTTCGCCTCCTTTAATTTGGTGGGAAAGTAGGATTTGTCAGGCACAAATTATAAACATATGTAAGGGATTCTGCAATAAAAGGGGCAGACAACTTCAGAATTTCCCCATCAAGATTATCCAAACCACGAGTACCTGTTTGTTTTAAGCACAACAGATAATGGAAGACTTCGCTAACAGATAGCAGAGGAATGTATAAATTATGGGTAATATTTTTTGAATCACAAAACTGTTTCAACTTGTCCATATTATTCTCTTTCGATCTATCAGTTGTAATTATTTTGTCAACAATAGAAGTAAAATGAATGTTCAGATCATCAGCAGGTATATCAATAACGGAAGATTTTACTGTACTTTACGAGATAATTGGTTGATCACCTTCCAGATGGCTTTTGAGTTTTGTTTTGAATTGGATGCAGCGAGCTCACGGTAATACTTTCTACGAGCTGCACGTTTCATGGATGTTACTTTGTTTCTCTGTTTTCTGTATTCTTCTTCTTTTCCCTTACGTTTAAGAAAATCGCGGTAATCAATCGCATGTTGAATGTCGCCTGTAAGCCACTTAGGTTTGGGATGTTGCTGCACACGAGAGGTTCGAAATGGTGCTTGTTTAGCATATACTTTTATAAACAAGTTGTACCATAAATCAAATGCTTCGTCGGGGTCAGTATAATTATAAATCATTTAAAAATTTGTACAACTGAGTTCCGAAAGGTATGAATCTTGATCAAGTTTTGAAAATAACCTATATGTTATAAATTTATGTTTTCGTTTTGGGATTCTAACCCCTTTTTTCGACCACGTGAGGCACACTGGAAAATGATCACTACAGCTAAAACTTGGAACTGAGGTTTCAATAATGTTAGCTCGAGTTGACACACAGATATGGTCTATAAGCGTAGATGAGGTAGAACAAATGGAGAGAGAGTCTGAGAAGAAGAAGAAGAAGAAAGGGTCAGAAGGCTGGCGAGAGTTGAAATAGAATTCATAACTAAAAACATCTTCAACTTCAAGAAAGACAAGAAATTCCTCCGAAGTAGGAAAAACACCCCCGTCCTTACCATTCTCACTGCCACCAACTGAGAAGGTTATTTCCCTTTGACCATTAATATGTCCCTCTATAAGTCCTTGTAGAATCTTAATCCACCAATAACTCCCTAACCGTGTGTTTGACTGGTCCCAATTTGTGTAAGGACCGTCTCAGGAATGCATAGAACCTGTTCACCAAGTTTGGTGACGATCGGTCCGTTCATTCTTGAGATCTATATGCGAACACAAACACACAAACAAACAAACACATCGACCGAATCCTATACACACCCCTATACCGGGGGTGTAAAAACCCAGAGCAAATCATGCATGGCCTCAGTTTTGCCAGTAAGCGCCTGGGCTATCTCAGTGCACGGGAAAAAGCCTATTGATAATTCATTAGATGTTGCAAAACTGTCTATCATAAAACAGTTAACATTCACACTGACACTACAAGTACAAACATGGCATCGAAGACTAGAAACAACATGGTTGCACGAAGAAGACCATAATTAGACCGAGTACCACGCCCAGGCCCCACCCAAGTGCACATTATATATACAGCCTGATGCACACGCTTTTCTTGGGAGGAGACGGGAAAATAATCACTCTGCTACGGCGGTGGTGGCTCACAGGATAAGACGCACGAAGTGGCGGTTCTTTCTTTATTTGGTGTTTAATGTCGTTTTCAACCACGAAGGTTATATCGCGACGGGGAAAAGGGGGAGATGGGATAGAGCCACTTGTCAATTGTTTCTTGTTCACAAAAGCACTAATCTAAAAATTGCTCCAGGGGCTTGCAACGTAGTACAATAATTATATTACCTCACTGGGAGAATGCAAGTTTCCAGTACAAAGGACTTAACATTTCTTACATACTGCTTGACTAAAATCTTTACAAACATTGACTATATTTTATACAAGAACCACTTAACAAGGGTAAAAAGAGAAACAGAATCCGTTAGTCGCCTCTTACGACATGCTGGGGAGCATCGGGTAAATTCTTCCCCCTAACCCGCGGGGGGTCGAACTAGGAAGGTGACCGCGAAGCACAAACACGAGGAAGTAACTTACCGAACAAATTGATAGCTTGCGTAACTCTCACTAGCTGTTGTTGTTTATATTTAGATCGATCAAGTCCCTTCGTTTCTTAAATCGGGTCATTTGCTCTCTGCCGCACATTGTTACAGTAAAGAACAAAGTTTGGCTTACTTTCAATACCCCGTATAAGTTGTTTTTTTATTTAAAAAAAAAATGGAGCACGCGAAGAAGTGCTTTTCACATTAAATGCGCAACTGATACTGGAGGGGTGAATAAAAATAACTCCAAGGTTTATCCTTGTAGGAGAACCTCAATTTGATGCTCGAGGACAAGTCTCATTTTTCGTAAACAAGGAAGTCCAAGCGGTTGAAACTTCAAAACACTTCACATTTGTTTTTGGAAAATATTCAAATTTATTGTTAGCAGACGTTACTGAGTGTTTGTCTCAAATAAAGCCTCTATTATATTGTAATAAAAGCTATTGGCACAAAGCAAGGCGGATAATCCTAGCCGTTGCATTAAAACATAATGAAAACAATCACTGAAAGAATTGTTTGAAGAAATGAAATTAATTCGTACGAATAAACCGAGAAAAACAGTGAGAAATACATAATATACCTTCCCTCTCTCCCTCCCTGTCATGAGAGCACACACAGACAGACAGACTGGCATAGGCAGACAGACAGACACACACACACACACACACACACACACACGCACACACGCACGCACTCACGCACGCGCACACACACACACGCATGCCAACATACACACAGATTGTGTGAATAACAGAACAAGATGGAAATCATTTTAAAGT